>NC_142514.1:128756071-129095000 GCF_057876585.1 Rhinolophus sinicus
AATCTCAGTCACTGCAAAACACTGTCCCTCTATCCTTCTATATCTATCTATCTATCTATCTATCTATCTATCTATCTATCTATCTATCTATCTATCTATCATCTATCTATCATCTACTATCTGTCATCATCCATCTATCATCTATCTTATCTGTCTAATCGATCTTATCTACTTACCTACCTACCTACAGAGAAAAGTGAAACAAAGCAAAGCAAAGCAGTTACACCTTCAAAATTTGTCTCATGCTGGGGTGTGCTGTGCCCTGACAATGTGGTTGCATAGCCACATAAACAAACGAGGAAATATTTGTGAGTGCATACTGTCCCATTCCAAGCAAATGAGCAATTTTATGCTCAGTTTAAGTATTGTTTTAGTGATTGATGTAGGAATTAGTAAGCAATACAATTTCTATTTACAATATTCTTAATATGAAAATCATTATCTTTCCACAGTCAAAAAGCAGAACAAAAATAACTAGAATTTTGCCTACCTTTATTAATATGACCTGCTCCTCTGCCCCAGCCCTCTGCCAGAATTTAAATTCTTAGGCAATGTAAATTTCTCACCAAGGCAAAAAGATTCAATAATTGCTCCACAAATTAGAGAAACCCGCAAGGATACTTGACTTGGATATTTTCCCTTGCAATAATGTGGAAATAACAGATTTAATGAGAATGGTATAATGAGGTAGGATAACAATTTCATCCTTGAGCCAAAGTCACATTTTTCTCTCCACAGGATGGCTTAAAGAGGTAACTTGAGCGAGGAGCTCACCTAGTGAACCCACTGTGTTTGCAGATGTAAGTGGCACACAGCTGGTTGTAGCTGCTGTGATTTGCTTACCCATATGTGGTACTACATGAAATAAAGAGGAGCTGAAACTGGGGAGTGGGAATGCAATTTTTAGCACAGCCTCACTGTCAGCAATGGGAATTGCTTCTCTAAAACTGAGCATCCTTGATGAAAACGTTCCTTGACATGCTCCACATTGCCCTGGGACAAATTCTTCCAGAAACCATGAAACACTCCCTCTTCGTTTTGCAGTTTTACGGCATTTTATTGTCTCCTTTATGGAATGTTGTGAAGCTCTAGCTCTGCCCTCTGCTGTTTTCTGAGCTGTGTAACCAGGGTGTTCCCAAGTAAGAGACTGATCGTTTCATTCGCATTAAATACTTCTTTGAGCACATGTTAGGCATCAGGGAGACAAGAGCAATGAAGTTAAAATGTATAATGGGTAAAGCCTAGGTTGTAGAGTCAGGCAAAATGAGTCTGATCGCAGCCCCACCTCTTGCTCCTGTGGGATTATGGGGAATTTATTTAAATTCTTTCAGGCTCAGGGCTCAGTTTCCGCATAATGTAAAATGAGAATAGCGACACTTATTTGCATAATGTTGTAAAAATAAGCAATGCACGCCAAGTGTCTTAAACACAGTAGATACCGTGGTAGGGAGTGATTATAACAGAGATTAGTCAGGCACTCATGAAGATGATAAGGCAAGGGGGACTCCGGCAGTGTAGGATTATACAGCGGGAGAGTCTGATTGGATGGCTAGTGATGTGGACCTCACTGACCATAACAGCTATGAGAATGAACCTGCTTTAGGAAGTCCACATTGCTAGCCTAGCGGAGACCATTCAGTGAGGGAGGTAGAGTGACTAAAAGAACGTGGGTTGCACGATATAGTTATGGTTTGTCCATTTTTCTGTATTTCTAGTTCTATGAAATTGTACTTAAAATGTGCAAGATTTTTTATGGACTAATTTATGCTTTCTATTGGAAGATACTAAAAAAGATTTAAAATGTGTGTGTGTGACTCTGTGTGTGTGTGTGTGTGTGTGTGTGTGTGTGTGTGTGTCCATAAACTTCTGGATCAAGTTCAGAATCCTAGTGCCCATCCCATTTTGGGCATTTGTTTTGCAGACGTAGTCTTTTTACACAGGATACCCGACATTTTACCTACCATAAGCTGAACTAGCCTAGTTCTGATCACTGCTTACTGGGAGCTAGCAGCAGCAGTTGGGGAGAGTTGCTGAGAACAGACCACATTCTGCTTCTCTGGAATCTAGACATTTCATAGATTGTTCGGTAGGCAGTCAGAATACATAATGACATGCTTGGACAAACAGACTAGCAACAACTTGAATCATATGTAGACCCTCAGGTGAAATCAAGTAAACATAAAAATTGTTTTCTCAAAATTCTTTGGTTTAATTTTTACCTATTACATATTAAACCCAGTGTTGGATCCAGACTAAAGTGTGCAACAAAAAGGATACTCTGTAGACAAAATATGGTTATAAGAGCATTTTAACACTTTTCATGCTACAGTAAAACATTATGCTAGGAATGTTATAAAAAGCCCAATTGCATAAAATACAGGATTGAATGATTGTATCGTCGATAAAAAAAACACATAGTTCTCATTTGGTCTGAACAAAAAGCATAGACATACTGACTATGATAGATATTCCACATACAAACACCAGACTGAGAAAAATCCCACATGATTTTGAGGCTGTCGCTGCCAACCCCCTACTTCCCTTCCAATCCCCAGCTTCCTATTTTGAGTTCAGGAACTGGCTTGGGCAGAGGATGGGAGCAACTGGGTTATGTCTTTGCCTGAGCTATCATTTTCCTGCGTCAATTACCTGGGCATCGTTTTAAATATTGTATGTTATTAGGAAATACAAACAGCATGCTATCTTAGGTCAGACACATCAAAAGTAAAACAGGAATAAAGAAACATGAACGGCCAAAAAAAAAAGGCAGAGGAACCAAAGGCCATAGTAAAGTGATGGTGCCCTGGGGACAATAGGTTTGTACACACTGCACTGGTTTTTATTTTAATTTGTAAAAAGGCATTTTTAAAAAATTGAATTAAGAGTAAAAGTGAGCACAGCTAGCTGCATGATAAATATAAAGCCTATTTCAGCTTTAGTTTAAATCTGTTTTATACACCCCTGTGTGGCGATGTTTCTGAGCCCTTTTCACGATGACTCATTGTAGATGATGTTCGAATGTCTGGCATTCTGGGCATATGCAGATTGTTTCACAGAACTGTAGAAACTTTGGCGAGAATGTACAGTAAATAGCCCTACAGAAATCTTTGTGATGTACAGTAAATAGCCCTACAGAAATCTTTGTTTTTGATGAGGCACACATACAAAATATTTATTGTGAGCATGTGAATAATAAAATTAGTCCCAAATAAGCATTTCCTTTCAAAGGCTAAATAACATCATGGCTAATCTAAAGTTATTCATTGTAGAAAGGGCTGTTTTTTTCCCAGACTCTTATTCCACAGGTTTTATTAAGGTGAGCAATTTTATATCATTTCAGGATAAGCATAAACAACATTATATTGTTAAAATTATAATGGATAGAATTTTCTGACTATTAACATATTATGTAGTAGTCATTTTTTCCCCCATAGTATTAGCTTAGTCTAGCTGCCTTTCCTTTGGTAACAGGCACTGCTTTTTTAAATTCAATAATGCAAGTATTCTGCCTATCTCTCTCACTGATACACAGGAAAGCGAGAAGTACACAGGAACACAGGCTGTGTTGCATAGCTAGGAAGGCTGTAGGTTATGGAATGTCTCTCAAGAAAGTATAGCAGAATACAAATGAACAATTATGTTCTTAGCTATCACCTTGAACGTATCCCAATTTTTTTTCAGTAAATACTTCACAAATACTTGAATTTCACAAAAATCAATGAAAACAACAAGAAATAAATATCTAGAATATACATTAGAATGACTGCTCACTGACGTTGCTTCTGTGATAACTATAAAATTACTGCATTTTCCAAGGAGAAGTGATACTTCTGTTGCTACAGACTTATTTATAGAAGCTTTGTAGTAGAGTGAGCTGGGTACTAATTTGGGGTGAATATTCAGGGTTTCCATTCAGACTCCGAAGCTATATTTTCCAAGTGACTGTGAGTGGTCGTTTAATTTCTAAGAATCTCAGTTTTCTAATATTTAAGTTCAGGATAATAATATTCACCACATGATTGTTAGATTAAATGAGATAACGTGTTAAGTGTGTATCCCAGTGCCTGATTATAATGATAATCTAAAAAATAGTAGCTGACCTTGTGATTTGGTTGATGAAAGCAAATGGTCATGCAGCGGAGAACAGTAAAGGACAGTTTGTCACAAAAATGTATGTTACAGTAATTAGTGACATTTAAAATTGTTGGTTTTATGGTTTGACCTCCCTAGATTCTGATAGGAGAGTAAGAACAAGGTAGGGCAGTGGAAAAAGTGAATCAAGAGTGAGGTCTTAGCTGGAAACTCCTTCAGTCTTCCCAGTGGGAAGCTCTGAAGCACGAACGGTCTGACTGTCTTGGTATCCAGCTTGGGGCAGTGGGGCCACCTTTGCTGCTGCCCACTAGGCAGTCAGTCATTGGTTACAACACGTGGCTCTGAAGGCTGTGGGACTGGGAGGAGGAGCTTTCCTGTCTGGTAGGGGCGATTCTCCTGCGAAGGAGGCAATACTTGAAGCAACTGGGGCAGTGCACTAACCAGCGAGGGGATGTGTGCAGAGCACCTGCAGTAGCATCCCTAGGACTCCCATCCTTCCTCAGCAGGGTCTCCTCAGTAATAAAGGAGTCCACTGCTAGGAGTACTCGGCCTAATTGTGTGCTCCTCTCCAACTTATTCCTTCCCCTCCCTTGTCCTTCCCTTCCCTTCCTGTCCTTTCCTTCCCTTCTCTTCTGTCTCATCTTCTCCCCTCACCTCCCTTTACCTCCCCTTCAGTTCCCTTCCCTCCCCCCTCTCTCTCCCTGCCCTTCTTCTCCCCTTTTCTGATCTGGATCACTCTTTAATATCTTGTCATATTTTTTGTCCCATAATCTATATTTCCAGATATTCCATGTTATACTGGTCATTTTTATGTATCAGTCCTGACATACCCACTTTCAACAATTTTGTCCATAATTGTCCATAATTGTTAAGTGTTCTGTCTTTAAAATGTGAGACACTACAGAGTAAGTGTCTTATCCTGGCTAAGGCCCAGGGTAGGGTGATGTAACTTGAGTTTGAAATTTATCTATGCCATTTAATTGCTCAGTGAACTGAGCTCTGGGTCTCAGTTTCTTCATCTGTAAAATAGAAATCATAATGTCACCTACCTAGGATTCTGTGCTGATTCAATGAGCATATGTGTTTAAAGCACTTAGAACAGTGTCTGATACAGGGTAAGCACTAGCTAAATATAATAGTATTCATAGTCATAAAGCACAAAGGCTGCCTTTGTCAGCTTCAGATGCTATCAATTACGTTTTCAATTATTTGGTTATTATCCTATCTCCTAATCGCTATTGCCCACATTTGTCCAATGTTTTTATATCCTTAAGGTTCAATTATTTGTAAATGTCAGAAAGCTTCACCCATGTCTTTGACCTACAAACAATTTCCAGAAAAGCCTTAGGAGTGCTCTCTGAGACTATATTAAAGAGGTCTGGTTTTTAGTGAGGTGATGGATAACCATTACGCCAAGTGGATCTTAAAGATCTCTTCCCCATTACTGTGAAACCCTTTCTTTTTATGGCTTTTTTTTTTTCCCCTGTGTCAAATCTACTGTCTCCCAAGCTCCAAAGACTGAGACTAAAATTGCCTAATGGAGACAAAATTTTCCTTTTTAAACATGACAATATGTACCACTTTTTGGCCACCTTAGTGCTCATTTAATCCTAAAAATTACTCTGAGACATGTTATCCCCATTGATTTCAAAATCAATGGGAGAAATCAATTCAAGGTCACATGCCCAAGATCACAGATGGGCATGTCAGAGCTTGCAGGGTCATCTGAGAAGGCAAGTACAGCCACACAGCTAAGTGGGACCGCAGAGCAGGAACTTACAGGAAGGTCAATAGAAAACTGTTGCCTCTTTGTAGCAATCATTTTTTTAGGGGTGTGGAAGGACACTTGCTCAAGCTTCGACACCCCATTTCTTTCCTTCTTCTTTCCTTTTCCCCTCCATGCTTCCCTGTGTGTTTTCCATCCTGGTGACCCTCTTATAGTCTCACATCTGTCCCACCTCTTATCACATACGGTCAAAATAAGTGCCTCTCATTTTGTCAAACAAATTGCAAAGTGCAGATGAGAGCAAATGGTCATATTTACTCAGATTATGAAGTAGAAAAACTAATCCTTCAAAGACATAAATTGGATGGCTAATCTGCTCACTTATCTCTGGGAGTTAATTTTGGTGGTGATCAACCTCACAGAACTGCATGCACATCTGTCAGTTACTTAAACTCTATTTTCTCTTGCCACCATCTAACTTTTCTTTGATTAATATTTTTTTATCCTTTAATTTTCTTTTTTCCTTCAGCATTTTTAAGGGTTCCATTATTCTCTTAGCCAATTGGCTTGGAGGAAAGAATTTATATTAGGATTCCAAATAACTGGTATTAAGTCTTAGCCTGGCACTCACTAGATGTACGGCTTTGAGCAAATCAGTTAGCTTCTTTGAGACGCATTTTCCTCACATGATTAAAGAAAAGATAAAAAAATATTTTACCACAGATGTGCTGTCAGATTTAAGTAAGATAATTCATATAATGCTTGAAAACTTTTATCACACGTCTAAGAAAATAACACTTTTATCACATTTCTAAGAAAATGTGATAGAATACTGTATGTGAGGCTTTCTGACAAGGTTGTTGCCAAGTTAAATGATGTAAAATGCGGCTGCTACTGTTACTACTACTAGTAGTAATAATAGTAATAACTTACATGTATTGAGTAAATCCTATATGCCTTTTCCTGTTGCCTTAAAGCTGCCAAACCGTTTGTTCCCCGTGCTCTTCCCAGGATTTCACAAGGGAGTGCCTCAGCAAACTGAGGCCCCATGGAGAGATATCGGAAAAGCTCCTTTGAGGGGAAGTCTCAGCAAACTGAGACCCGATGGAATTATATTGGTCCTTCCCCTTCAATGGATTCCTTGGAGATGTGTGTGTGAAGGCAAAGTACAAGCTGGAACACAAGGGGAACTTTCGAAAAGACAGCCAACAGGCTACTAACACACAGATCTTGAGATTAACAATCTTTTACCTCTTTAGAAGTTTACCAATAAAAACTACGTGTTAGCCCAATTCGGAGCCAGTCCTTGAGGCTGCAGCCCCTTGGCCCTGCGCTTGCTTTCTATTCCTGGCTACTGTCTTTTCTTAACCCTGCACCACACTTCTCCCTCCCCACAACCCTTGTGCACGGGATGCGACAAAGTCCTGTTCTAAGAGCTTTATAAGCAAGCAATTCATTTTCACAACAGCCTTATAAAGTAGATACTACACAACTATGTGTATTTTCTGATGAACAAAAATCTCTTAAGCTTCATATTATTGTGATTACCCGAGTGAGTGCTCAAATAATATAAATGCCATAATGTAATAAGGTGAGTCAAATGTATGGTTAAACCCTAAGTGTTTCACCTAATCAAGAAAATCAGCAATTAGACTTATTGGGCAAGGTCTTCTATAAGAGGTGTTATAACAAGTTATCCACACGGGGAATATGTGAATAGGCCCAGTGAGAGGAGAATTACCTTTATCAATCTAGCTGAATAGCAGTGTGGTCATTATCAAGCCTGAGAGTGAAATAATGAGGGGACCAACACAAGTAGGAAGCAAGGTCCCAGCATTCTTTATCAGGCAGAGCATGGTTTCCAAAATTCCACATAACTACCTATGAGGGACATCGTGAGCAAGAGTCCTTGGTCAAAACAGTTTGGGAAATACTGAATATAATATTACTTTCTTGGAGATTCACATTGCATTTCATCACATTCAAGATTTTTCCAAACTTAGCAATAGAGAAATCTCCTTGAAATTTCCCCAACTAATTTGACCATGAAACTTCTTTCTTTTAAGGGACATTTATTGATATCTTGTTCATCAGTGTTCCCATGAATACTGAGATGGGAAATAGGGGGAAACAATGTAGATAAGGGAGGTGGATACTGATTGAAAAGGATTATGAAATACAGAATACAAATGGGGATTTCAGTCTTGTACTGAGAGACAAGAGAGACAATGAAATAACAAATAATTGTTGAAACATTCATATAATTAGTTAATACTGATTGGCTACTTCAGGGTACTCCTGAAAGAAGGGGGAAAAATCAAACAGCAACAAAAACAATCATAATCCCTGCCCTGAAAGGTTTTGAAAGCTCTTATAAGTGAATACAAATTTATGTTTAATAATCATTTCAGCCAATCCAAAAAGTTGAAAACAACATAATTGAGTAATTTTTTTTTAATTTTCTAAATTTATTTCATAATTTTTAAGATCCAGCTACATGCCAGGTACAGTTCTAAGTAAGTTCACATGGGTTACTTGTTTAATTTTCTTGTTAAGGATCTATTATTCTCGTTGTAAAACCCAAGACTGAGGTTCAGGGAGTGAAAATTAGCCAAGGTCAAACCAAGAGACTGTGATGGAATTAAAATTTGAACTAAGAACTTCTGAGTACAAAATGAGTTTTTTTCACAACTTTTTCTCTTAATTACCTTAAAAAATATACATACATATACATACAATATATATGTAACTTTGGGGAATGCATGAGCAAAATGAACAGAGACGTGAGTAGGAGAAGTAAAAAATAATTTTGAAAGCACAGATTTTCAATGAGTCATTGCATTGGTCACTAAATGGTATGGGAGTCATATGTCTTAGTAGCTACTGCCATCCTCTTCCAAAGAATTTAAAACAGAGACAGCCACCAGAGGCTGGTTCTATAAAGCAGTGAGTTATGACCTCTGAGGAGGCCCGAAATCTAGCGTTAGCTCTCCAGATTTTTATTTAGAACACTGTGGTCTTTACACTGTCATGCAGCAAATAGAGTTGTATCCTTTGTTTCACAGTTTAATGTTTTCATGTATTTCTGAAAATTCTGTCCCAGTTCTGAAGGTTAGGGCTCTTTCCCCCCTGGAAATTTAGGTTGTACATACACCAGCCATGGCTGTAACCTTGCCCTTCAGCTCACTCCCACTTCCTGTTTGCCGGTGAAAAGTGAGAAATATTGCTTTGTGGTTGTCTTAATAAAAGGAATTCAGAGGAAAGAAAGAAAGTAATATATCCTGGGCATGTAACATATATGGGGCATTTTGGGGTACTCTACTTGATACTCTAAATATGTTATTTTCTTTCATCTTTCTTTCTTCCTTCTAAAGACCAGATTATTATTCTATTTTTACAGATGAGGAAATAAGAACCAGAGAAATTAAATAACTTACCTAAAGTCACGTAGCTCCTATTTTTGCAGAACTGGTGTTTGAACCCAGAACTCTATAGTATTGGAAGACCATGCTTGTACCACCCTTCCACTCTTCGTCTTTTCCTCACACTTATCCATCCATCCACAAACACTGAACATTTTCTATACACTTTTCTATGTGCAAAACACTGAAGTTGTACATCCAATAACAAATTTTTATTGTTCACATTTGACTCTCAGAAAATACAGGGTCCTATTGTTACTTATTTTCTATCAAAGTGGGAGTTTTTGTTTTATTTTTATTATTTCCTTAGCATTAATTTTTAATCAGCTCAGCCTAACAATTAATAAAATCAGTCACTTGGCAGATAACTCCACATTCTTTCTATTTAAAAAGGTTAAGATCATTTTATTTTTTATGAAAAAAATGTATTTATACACTTTATAAAATTATATATAATACATAAGTGTATTCAATGAAAAGGAAGCATCTCCCTTTATCTGAGTCCCTCAAATTCCCTGTTCTCTTCCCCAAAATAATTACTATTAACAATTTGATATCTATTATTTTATAAGTACACTGCATATATATGTAACTTCATAAGTTACAATTTATTTTTTACATAAAAGGGCCATAGTGTTTATTTTGTTTTGTAATATGCCCTTTTCACTTAAGGATATGTCTTAGTGATATTTTGAAGTTCATACAATTAGATTTCATTCAGTTAAATGAAAGTTGTGTAATTCATTAAACTACTGCTTATCGATAGACACGTAGTATTTTTTTAATTTTATCACTACTATCATGCTGTGATAAACATCTTATGATATCTTTCTTTAGTATAGTGTAGTCAGCATTTTTAGGCATTGGCTCACCCAGCATCCATTAGTATTATTATTATTTTTTAAATAATGAAATCCTAATGACTTTTGTTGGAATCTCCACTTCCATGAGATTCAGAGAGAACCCTATCTCAGTCAAGTGTGGCACAGGCCTACACCAGCTGGAATATCCCATACCACATTGTATAGTTTGCTTCAGTGATGGACGACAGATGACCCATTTGACTATCATGGCTTTCATTTAATATGGAAGGAAGAGAAATATTATTTTCTACTGAATATAAGTCTGATACAATACAATGTTGAAATTGCTATGACCTTTCTGCCACCATCATGAATGAACCTGTCTGGGAATGGAGCCAAAATAAAGGAAGCAGAGCCAAGAAGCAGAGAGAAAGAGAAATAAGTCCTGTTGACCAAATGTCGATCACTAAAACAAGATGTTTCTGATGTTACCAAGAAATCGCCCTGAGATTAACAGTATGTGAGCCAATAAACTTCCTTTTTCTGCCTAAGCCATTTTAAGTTAGCTTTTGTGTTGATGTCAACCAAAAAATATCTTACTGATGTTGACAACTACCTAGAAGTATAATTATCAGGCAACTCAAGGGTATATACAGTTAAAATTATGATAGACATTGACAAATTTCCCTTCCATAGACTCTACCAACTTAAAATATGACAAATCCCTAACCATCAAGAATATTATAAATCATTTTATCTTTTGATAAAATATAGTAAAAAGTAATTTTTTTAAATTTCATTTTCTGGTAACTGCATAGGTTAATCATCTTTTCATATTTTTAGGCATTTATAGTTTTTCTGTGACAAATTGTTACATACATTTTTCCTATTTTTCTATTCAGTTACTGATATGATTTTCAGATGGTCTTCATATATCCTGCAAATTAATCCTTTTTACTTAAGATGCATATATTTTCTTCCAAACTATCCCTTTTCTTAGAACATTATTCATGGTGTTCTCATATAGATCTAGTGATTTCTGCCAATTATTTTCTCTGTAGTTAATGGATTTTTTTTTTTGGTCTTGTTTAGAGGATCTTCCTAAAAACATGTTAACCTCCTTAAATTTTTGTTTTATCCTTAATTTTGAATTATAATTTACTATTTGCTTTTTCCAACATTTAGAATACATTTGACTACATGTTGTGAGGTAATATGTAATGGATACTCAATGGTGATAATACTATTTGTTAAATAGTTCATTCTTTCCCAATGACTTAGAACGACATTTCTGTTGTTATATTCTTCTTATACCTATGTCTGCTACTGGACTTTACTCTGCTTCACTGATCTATTTTACATTCTTATTCTTTGGAATCAGGTCTGCACAATTATATTAATCATATCCCTTGTTGTATGAGAAACTGTCACCACTGATTTATGAATTACCTGGTTTCATTTATTTAGTTGGTTTAACAATTTAATAAACACCTTCAAATTCATCACTGAGAGCAAAACCTATAAGTTTGACAATGACCTACATCAAACTACTTGGTTTCCTTCTCCCTACCCTGCTTCCTGCGAACTCGTTGTTCCCTTGCTTTCTTTATAAATACCACGCATACTTTATCAATTCTATATGTAATTCTAGACTTAACCGTTTAATTTTAATTTGTTAACACAATGAGACCAGAGGTGCCCTTAGAAATTGCAGGGCCTTGAAGAAATACTTTTGGGTCCTCTAACTATAAACAATTTGAATCACCCCAAATAAGCACGTCAGAACCTATTTGGCTGCCTCATCTCATGTGATCTCATGAATGAAATATCTTTCTGATTTGTAGGAGCAATGCACTTGTGAGATGGCGCGCGTGGAACCACTAGAGGGACCCCACAGGCACGAGTCCAGATCCCTCAGAGAATTTATTCAATCTGACCACAGATTAGAGGGTCAGCGAGTGCCCCAAAGGGAAGAAACAGTGACAAAGGCTGACAGGTTCCAGTTTTGGATCAGGGTGGCCCTTACCCCTGGATGGCATTGCAGGCCAAGGCTGGCGCCAGGCATGGGAGGGGAACTTAGAAAATGTTGAGGAAGTCACTCTAAAGCATGGAGTTTCCAGAAGTTGGTGTCCAGGGTGGGGGTTCCCTCTTGCCTGGGTATAAGTGCAATGCTGACACGTGTGAAATTTTCTCTTGGATATATAGGCAGGAAAGCAGATTGTATACATATTCAACATTAGGAAATAATGCTTAATATTTTTACAACGTGGTTGCACTAATCTATGTTCCTCACCAGCAGTGTCTTCTGTGGCTCTACAAGTTCTCTAACAATGTTAGAGTTTTTCATTTTTATCAGTCAGGTGTAAAATACATTTCAGTGTAATTTTGATTGGCACTTACTTGAATAATGACACGTTAAACATATCTTCCTTTGTTTGCTTTATGTATTACCTTGCCTGTGAAATGGTTATCATGTTGTTGGGATTCTTTGTGCTTTTTCTTATTGAAAAAAAATGTTTTTATTTATACATTCTTTATGAACTATTGATACTAATCCTTTGTTAGTGGTGTATATTGCAAATATTCCATTTACATAAGTTGTGTTTTTATGTTTTTTGGGGTGTTTATTTATGAACTATATTTTAATACAGGTAAGATCATATTTTTTTCCTTTTATAATCAATAATCTTATTATTTTACTTAAAAATATTTCCCCAAAAGAAATCTAAAAAGTATCTATTTTTATATTGTACCGAGTTTTAAAGTTTATTATATTTATTAATCTAGCTAGGTCAGGAGTCAAAAAGCTTTTTTGTAAAAGGCCAGATAAGTAAAACTTTTGTCTCTGTGAGCCATATAATTTCTGTTGAAACTATTCAACTCTGATGTTGCAGCATGAAAGAAGTTATTCACAATCCATAAATTCATAGAAATCCTGCTGTCTTATAGGGAGAGTGTTATTCCCTTCTCTTATTCTTCACAAGTGTTTGACGATCCTTGGTCCTTATTCTGCACCGAAAAGTGCATTATGTCCTTTCCCTGTCAAATAAAATATTTACTGTCTGAACTGAAATATAGCTTAAAACCTGCTTCAGTAAAATATACATAAATCTTAATGATCTAGATTTCATGATAGAATTCAATCCCCATTTTGTTTAGAAGCAGTTGTGCTCAAGCTATGCTTTAGTGAGAACAAGGCATTCTGATACTAAATTTGAATTATTTCAGTTATTCCCAGGTTTGATAAAAAATTTTTTTCAATAATCAAATATCTAAAAAGTTTTGAGTTTTTTAATTACTTTCACATACTAAAATCTATATAGGATGTTGTATTAGGATAAGCATGCCTAGTTGCTGCAACAAACAACCTCCAAATCTTATTGATTGAAAATAACAAAGGTTTACATTTTGCTCAGATCGTAGTCCAATGTGAGTCAGTGAGGGCTGTGCTCAACGCACTCATTCAGAGACTCAGAATCTTTCCATCCCGTGTCACCACCGTCTTTAACACAAAGTCTCAATAGGACAGGAGAAGAGTATGTGGAGATTCATTCAGATGGTTTTACGTGTCAGTCAATTCTATTGGCCAGAATGTAGTTTACAACTTCAAATTTACTTCTTAAGGTTAGGATATGTAATCTTCCTTTATGCCCAGTAAGAAAATGAAATAACTTTGGTGAATTTATAACAGTGGTATCTGCCACAGATGACCTATGTATCACAATACATGTCTTTAATTGTTTAAAGTTTGTGTTTAAGTGTACTATGGTTTTCTACAAAATTATGGTGACCTTTAGAATGGCATTAGTTTAAAAAGTTTGAGGGATATGTAACTAAATGTTGGAAAGTTCTAAGTGGTGTACTACCAAGTAACATATTTGCCTATAGGAAACGTAGAGAGTATAGACAGAAAAATAGGAGAGGTGCTAAACCAATACGCTGAGGCTAACCTAATTCACTGGTAGCACTATCAGAATTTTTCATGTTTGTTTAAAAGATGAATGTAAAAAAAAAATCTAAATATCTATGACAACTGGAATGTATAGTGTCTTCTATGTAGAACAGACTAAATTCTAACACCTTAATTCCTATTTTTATTCTACAGGTTAGGTGTTTATTCTATGAAACACTTGTATGTAATTTTCCTTTTCTGATCACCTTTGAAGACCGATGTAAACCGTTATTTATAATGTCATATTTTAACACTTCCTCTTCTATTATCCACATTAACTTTAATACCTTAGAATAAATCAACTTGAAACCATACTTTACAGTAAATAATGCCTCCAGCATAATTACTAAAGAAAGTTTATTTCTTACTCCCAAATGACTGTGTATGGTGTTGATACGGCCACTGTTCCCAGTTGATTTACAACTTCAGGATGCCAGCTGAGGTCTTCAGGAATACTGTTGAAATGGAAGAGCAAGATATGTTTGAAGAAAAAGGAGATCACCAATGAAACTATGCTTCTCCCTTGATATTTCATCCAAAGACTTTATGGCAGCATTCGTATGCACTGAATAAACCATGAACATTTTGAGAACTGATACCTCTAATTTTAATAAAATCTGAGTGTCTTCAGAGCAATGGAATAATATAAATTTTGTCTACTTGCTAACGGGCATTTTCTAAGAAAAAATAGAAGGAGTCTTTAGTACAAACTTCAATAGGCTTATAATTTAAGAAATCTCAGTCCAACAAATGTGGAAAAGACCCACAGAAAAAATTTAACCTATAGCTTTTGATATTTACTGTTTGGTTTTTGCATAATGAAGAAATGTATGTAAAAAGGTGTTTCATTTTTAGATCACTTACATGTGTGTTTTTTTATCAATTTTGGTATTTTTATGGCATACAATTTACTTTTGTGAACAAAAGTCCAATTATAAAATGTTCCTTCTAAGAAGAAAATATTTCACTTACTATGGCTTTACTTGTGGTTGCTACCCTTGGAATAAGTCAAAAAACAGGGAACATAAATGGCTTCCTACTGGATACTCAGTTCTCTCAAAATCCAGATTCTAATAGCAACTTTATGTGCTAAGAGTAGAACATTACCCTATTCACTACTGTATGTTAAATTTGTTCCATAGAAAAGAGGGGACGCAGCCCACACCTGCAGCTGTGGAAACGCCAACGGCATCCCATCCGCAGCTACAGAGACACAGGGGACCCCAGGACGGAACAGAGAACACAAAAGCCAGGAGGTAGGCACTTTTCCTGCATCCCACAGCTGATCTCTCCCGCCGAGGGGGCAGCATATCCAGCATTGAGGCAGTGAGACCTCCAGTTGGGCCCTAGGGTGGACAAAGGACACAAACTCCATACTTGGGCCGCCCTCCACTCTTCCAATCCTACCCCCGCCCTTCCAGAGACTTAAACTGGCCCCTGAACTGAGAAGTGGTGTCAGATTACAGAGGAGCTGTAGTGCTCAGGCTCTGGGAAGAGTGGCGTGCAGCTCTGACCCAGGGAAGAGTCTGGGAAGAGTGTGACATGGCTGGGCTGGGAGAGAGAAGACCCCTCAATCGCCAGCCCCCACCCTTTCTGGCCTGCCTATGGCAGGGCAAATATAACCGCAGAGGCACTCCCAGGGATCAGCAGTAGGCCACAGACAGAGCTCTGGGCTTTCAGCAGCTCAGAAATTTCCCACCCGCCACACACACACACACACACACACACACACACACACACACACACACTCATGGAAGAAGTGCCCTAAGACTCAGGAGAACTGGACACAGGGCTGGTGGTGCTACTCTCAGTGTGCATATGTGCAGGCAAGGGCAGAAACTGCACTGACTTTGTAGACACTACCATCCAGACTCCTCAGCCCCACGCATCTAAATCTGCAGTTCCAATGTCACTCTGGGCACCAGGTGACCGGCTCTGCCTGCACAATACACAGAGGACTCTTTGGTACAGCAGAGGACAACCTAGAGATTACTTGGTGGGCTTAAGCCAAGACTGGTGCTGCTTTTTGTTTTGTTTTGCTTTATTTTGCTTTGTCTTTATATCTTTGACATCTTAGCCTGTGTTGAGTGGGGGTTGTCAGTTGTTTTTACATGTGAAGGTATTTGATTTTTTCTTTGTTGTTGTTGTTGTTGCTGTTGTGCTTGGTGATTTGCTTTGTTCTGAAATTGCCCTACCAGGGCCCAGCTTAAGGGGCACAAGATCCAATACACCCACAGGCCAACTCCAGACCAAACCAGAGTACTACCGGGTTTGACCTACAAGTGACACACCCAGAGAGAATTCTCTAGAGGCACAAAAGCCCATAGGGGCCAAACCACATTTAAGTGGTCAACCCTCACGCAGCAGAACACCCTGCGGTGGGCAGAGCCAAGTCTCACAACTAGTCAGCCTAGGAGTTAACCCCACCTGCTCACAAGCAAAAAGCAAATAAAGATCTTTTTTAACAGGGCAATATACAGAACACAAGAGTCACCTTTGGAGCACACACAGAGGAGAAGAACAAAGTAGTGCAAGTCAAATATAAAGGACACATACTACATAAGATAACCCAGCAAGAACTAAGAACTCTAGGGGATATACCTAATACATCGAAGCAAACACAGAGAGTCAGCCAGAATGGGGAAACAAAGAAACATGTCCCAAATAAAAGAACAGAAGAAACCTCCAGAAATGGAACCAAATGAAAGAGAGGTAACCAACCTATCAGAGACAGAGTTCAGAACACTGATGATAAGAATGTTTAAGGAGCTTAGAGATGACATAAAGAAGGCTAGAGAAAGCATAATGAACAACCAGTTAGAACTAAAGAATGCAATTACTGAAATAAAGAACTCACTTGAAGTAATTAACAGCAGGTTAGATGAAGCAGAGGATCGAATCAGTGACTTAGAAAACAAGTTAGCAGAGATCACCCAAACAGAACAACAGAAAGAAAAAAGAATAAAAAACCATGAAGATGGTTTAAGAGACCTCTGGGATAACATCAAGCACAACAACATGCACATCATAGGAATACCAGAAGGTGAACAGAGGAAGCAAGGGATTGAGAACGTACTTGAAGTAATAATGTCCAAAAACTTCCCTAACCTGATGAAGGAAACCAACATACAAGCCCAGGAAGTGCAGAGAGTTCCAACCTGGATAAACCCAAACAGGTCCACACCAAGACACATTATAGTTAAAATGGCAAAGGTTAAAGACAAAGAGAGAATCCTAAAAGCAGCAAGACAAAGACAGAGGGTTACATACAAGGGAACTCCCATGAGACTATCAAATGACTTTTCTACAGAAACATTGAAGGTCAGGAGGGAGTGGCAGGAGATACTCAAAGTGATGGAAACAAAGGCCTACAACCTAGATTGCTTTATCCAGCAAGGCTATCATTTAAAGTTGATGGAGAGATAAAGAGCTTCCCAGAAAAAAATAAGCTAAAGGAATTTATTACCACCAAGCCAGCATTGCAAGAAATACTAAAAGGACTTCTGTAAATAGAGGAAAGATGAAAACAATCTAACTACAAATTTAAAAATGGCAATAACTATGTACCTATCAATAATCACCTTAAATATAAACGATTAAATGCTCCAATCAAGAGACATAGGGTGGCTGAGTGGATAAGAAAGCAAGACCCTTGTATATGCTGTGTAAAGAGACTCACCTCAGATCAAAAGACACACACAGGCTGAAAGTGAAGGGTTGGAGTAAGATATGTCACGTAAATGGAAATGAGAAAAACCTGGCATTGCAATAATTATATCTGACAAAATAGACTTTAAAATGAAGAACATATTAAAAGACAAAGATGGGCACTATATAATAATAAAGGGATCAATCTGACAAGAGGACATAACCCTAGTAAACATCTATGCACCCAACATAGGAGCACCTAAATATATAAAACAGATATTGACTGACATAAAGACAGAGATCAACAGTAACACTATCATAGTAGGGGACTTCAACACACCTCTGACAACAAGGGACAGGTCTTCCAGACAGAAAATCAATATGGATACAACAGCCTTAAATGACACTTTGGACCACTTGGATTTAATCGATATTTTCAGAGCATTTCACCCTAATGCTGCAGAATACAGGTTCTTCTCAAGCACATATGGAACATTTTCCAAGATAGACCATATGTTAGGCCACAAAACAAGTCTTGATAAATTTAAGAAAACTGAAATCATACCAATTGTCTTCTCTGGCCACAGTGCTATGAAATTAGAAATGAACTACAGGAAAAAAACTGGAAGACACACCAATTCATGGAGGCTGAATAACATGTTACTAAATAATGAATGGGTTAACCAGGAGATCAAGGAAGAAATCAAAAGGTATCTCGAGACAAACGAAAATGAAAACACGACGACCCAAAATCTATGGGATGCCGCGAAAGCAGTCCTAAGAGGGAAATTCATAGCATTGCAGGCCTACCTAAAGAAACAAGAAAAATCACTAATCAATAGTTTATCTTCACACTTAAGGGATCTGGAAAAAGAGGAGCAAAATAAGCCCAAATGGAGTACAAGGAAGGAGATAATAAAGATCAGAGCAGAAATAAATGAAATAGAGACCAGAAAAACAATACAAAAGATCAATGAATCCAAGAGTGGGTTCTTAGAGAAGATAAACAAAATTGACAAACCTTTAGCCAGACTCATTAAAAAAAAGAGAGGATGTAAATTAATAAAATCAGAAATGAAAGAGGAGAAGTGACAACAGACACCACAGAAATACAAATAATTTTAAAAAATTACTATGAGCGACTACATGTCAACAAATTTGACGATCTGGAAGAAATGGACAATTTTCTAGAGGCGTACAAACTTCCAAAGCTAACTCAAGAAGAAACAGAAAACCTGAATAGAGTGATTACCACCAGGGAAGTTGAATCAGTAATCAACAATCTCCTAACAAACAAAAGCCCTGGACCAGATGGCTTTACAGGTGAATTTTACAAAACGTTCAAAAAGAATTATCACCTATTCTCCTCAAGCTCTTCCAAAAAATCCAGAAGGAGGGAAGGCTCCCAAACACTTTTTATGAGGCCACTATCACCCTGATCCCATAATCAGACAAAGACACCACAAAAAAAGAAAACTATAGGCCAATATCTCTAATGAACATAGATGCAAAAATCCTCAACAAAATATTAGCGAACGGAATTCAGCAATACATTAAAAAGATCACACACCATGATCAAGTGGGATTTATCCCTGGTATGCAAGTGTGGTTCAACATCCGCAAATCAATTAATGTGATACACCACATTAATAAAATGAAAAATGGAAATCACATGGACATATCAATAGACACAGAAAAAGCATTTGATAAAATCCAGCAGCCATTTATGATAAAAACCCTTAATAAAGTGGGAATAGAGGGATCATATCTCAACATAATAGAGGCCATATATGATAAACCCACAGCTAACATCATACTCAATGGGTAAAAGCTAAAACCATTCCCCTTAAGATCAGGAACAAGGCAAGGTTGCCCACTTTCTCCACTTCTATTCAACATAGTGCTGGAAGTTCTAGCCATAGCAATCAGACAAGAAAAAGAAATAAAAGGCATCCAAATTGGTGAGGAAGTAAAATTGTCATTATATTCAGATAACATGATACTATATATAGAGAACCCTAACGACTCCACCAAGAAACTGTTAGAGCTGATAGAAGAATTTAGTAAAGTAGCAGGATACAAAATTAATATTCAGAAATCAGTTGCATTTGTATACACCAATAATAAACCATCAGAAGGAGAATTTAAAAAAACAATCCCATTTACAATTGCTCCAAAGACTATAAAATACCTGGGAATAAATTTAACCAAAGAAGTAAAAGATCTATACTCAGAAAATTATAAGACACTGAAGAAAGACATGAAAGAAGATACAAATAGATGGAAACACATACCGTGTTCATGGATAGGAAGAATTAATATAGTTAAAATGTCCATACTGCCTAAGGCAATATACATATTCAACGCAATTCCTATCAAATTACCAACGACATTTTTCACAGAAATAGAACATAGAATCCTAAAATTTGTATGGGACCATAAAAGACCCCGGATAGCCTCAGCAATCTTGAGAAATAAAAACAACGTTGGAGGTATAATGATACCTGACATCAAATTATGGTACAAGGCTACAGTAATCAAAACAGCATGGTACTGGCATAAAAACAGACACATAGATCAATGGAAGAGAATAGAGAGTCCAGAAATAAATCCATGCCTATATGGCCATTTAATCTACGACAATGGAAGAAAGAATGTACGGTGGGGTAAAGACAGTCTATTCAATAAATGGTGCTGGGAAACCTGGACAGACACATGCAAAAAAATGAAGCTGGGCCACCTCCTTACACCATATCCAAAAATAAATTCAAAATGGCTTAAAGACTTAAATGTAAGATCTAAAACCATAAAATTCCTAGAAGAAAATATAGGAAGAAACTTCACAGACATTACCCGGAGTAAGATTTTTACTGATATATCCCCTTGTGAGAGGCAAGTAAGAGAAAAAATAAACATGTGGGATTACATCAAACTAAAAAGATTTTTCACAGCAAAGGAAACCATCAATAAAACAAAAAGGGATCCTACTGAATGGGAAAAGATATTTGCCAATGATATATCTGATAAGGGGTTAATATCACAAATTTATAAAGAACTCACTCAACTCCTAAAAAACAAACAACCCAGTTAAAAAATGGACAGAGGACATGAAGAGACATTTTTCTAAACAGGACATACCGATGGCAAACAGACATATGAAGAAATGCTCAACTTCACTAACCATCAGAGAAATGCAAATAAAAACCAAAATGAGATACCACCTCACCCCAGTCAAAATGGCTATCATCAATATATCAACAAACAAAAAGTGCTGGCGCGGATGTGGAGAAAAGGGAACACTTGTGCACTGTTGGTGGGATTGCAGATTGGTGCAGCCACTATGGAACACAGTATGGAGGTATCTCAAAAATCTGAAAATGGAACTACCTTATGATCCAGCAATTCCACTCCTAGGTATCTATCCGGAGAAATCCAAAACTCTAATTCAAAAATCTTTATGCACTCCTATGTTTATTGCAGCACTATACACAATAGCCAAGACATGGAAACAACCGAAATGCCCATTGGTAGATGACTGGATTAAGAAGCTGTGGTACATTTATACAATGGAGTACTATGCAGCCATAAAGAAGAAAGAAATCTTACCATTTGCAACAACATGGATGGACCTAGAGAACATTATGTTAAGTGAAATAAGTCATAGAAAGACAAATACCATATGATCTCACTTATATGTGGAATCTAAAGAAAAGAATAAGTGAATGAATTAATCAGAAACAGTTTTGGAGACATGGAGGAAAAACTGAGGTTTGCTAGATGGGCGGGGGTGTGGGGGTAAGGGGGAAGGTGAGGGGATTAGAAAACAGTCGGTAACCACAAGATGGCCACGGAGTTTTGAAAATTAATTTGGGGAATGTAATCAATAATGTGGTAAAGATTTTATAGGGTATCCAATAGACACATGTCCCATTTGGGAGACCGCCTCAGGGATGACGTAGATGCCTGATCACTGCACTCAATAATGAATGCCAACTATAATTTTATATATATATATATATATATATATATGTATGTGTATATATATATATATATATATATATATATATATATATATGTATATATATGTATATATATGTATGTATGTATATGTATATATATGTATGTATATGGTTACAGGAAGCGGAGTACAGCATTAGGAATAGAGACAGTGGAAATATAATGGCTGTATGTGATGTCAGAAGGATAGTGGATGGGGGGCGGGTTCACACAGTGTGAGGGATATAAATGATAAACGTCTAAGTATTACTTTGTCTCGTGTACCTGAAGCTAATAAAAAAAATGAAAAAAGGAAAGAGGGTGTAAGAGAAGAACTTGTGACAGGAAAAAGAAGAGTCTCCCGATTTCCTGCGGAGTCTCACAGCCAGCAGTTTTCTATGAGCACAAAGGACAAATTAGGTTTGAATATTAATGGATACCACATTTTCAGTTGTCATGCAGAATGTCAACTGATTTCTCTACTAGTGCAGCAGCTAAAATTCTTAATTTACCAGCTGTGGTCAGTAGCATAATGTTCACATGCTAATCCCTGGAACCTATGAATATGTTGCCTTACTTGGTAAAAGAGACTGCATATATAATAGGGGTCAGGACCTCCAGAAGGAGAGAGCATCATCATTGTGGGTCCAATCGAATATATGAGCCGTTAAAAGCAGAGAACCTTTCCTGGCTGTGGAGAGAGATGCGATGTGAGAAGTACTTGACCTGTCCAGAGCTACAAATGGCAGAGTTTAAACTTGGGGTTAAGAGATAATGGCAACTGCAGCCTCACGTGAGTTTTTAGAATTAAGTGAATGGAAATTACTCTCCCTTCCCAGTATGTAGCATCAGTTTTTCTTGTCTGTTCTTTTAATGACATTAAGTTCAACTTGTGTTCATATACAGGTAATAACTGGGGGGAAATGAGACAAGCAAATTTTCCAGATAATTCAGACCAAACAAACACCTAAAAACAGTTTACCTTTAAACATTCACTCATTCAGCCATGGTGTGCCATTCCAAACATTGCTTTTTAGACAGCCTAAAGGTTCTACGAATTGTGGAAAAAAATAACTTATTATTCACTTTCATTTTGAATGGTATGACTTCTATGATGTGGAAATCAGTTCAATCCATTTTTATTCACTCCTATTGTGCCATGCAATAGTGAAGTTGTCTTATTCTCATTTGAAGGAGGTATAGGAAGTTCCTGTAACAGGCTGTCTGTACTTTTTCCAAAGAAAAGGCTGGAGGTGTATATTGAGTTAGGTGCCAGCATTTCCCACTCTTTGAGCAGAGGGGAGCCCAGATCTGAAGCTATTGGCACAACCGTGAAATGCAGGCCCTGAAAACTAGATGAGTTTTAATGAGTGTGTTTGAAGTTTACTAATAATGGTGAATTGTTACACAGCTCAATACCATGTTTCCCCGAAAATAAAACCTAACTGGAAAATAAGCCCTAGCATGATTTTTCAGTATGACATCCCCTGAACATAAACCCTAATGCGTCTTTTGAAGCAAACCTTAATATAAGACCCGGTCTTATCTTCAGGGAAACACGGTAAAAAGAACAAGCCCTTGATGCTCTAGGATGCAGGTGAAATCTGTTATGGAAATGAGTTGAGGTGACGTATTATGCTAAAATTTCTAAGATTAAATATAAAAAGTACTGCTACTTCTAACACTTCGACAGTGTTTCTGGTGCGGGGTTGGATCTGCAAAAGCTAATTCTTCAATCAGTCTTTGGTGCTATATTTTGGGAGGGGGGAGAAGAGATTAAGAAATTACACGTTGTACCTAAAATATTTTAACTAGCAATCCAAAGACTGCAAAACTGAATGAGACTATGAGCCCTCACAAAGGAGCAGTTCTCAAGGGGGCTGTGTACACCCCTCACTATCCCCCTGCCCCCGAACCTCCACATAGACATTGCATTAGGAGGATTATTTGTGGAGGCAGGGAAGTATGCTAAAAAGCAACCCTGTCGGAGTTATGGAGATGGGAGGTAGGGAATTGTAAACTCTAAGTTTATAATATGTGCATGTGTATGTTACAAAGAGAAGAGAGGAGAGACTTTGTTTTTTCAATTTTCTAGGAAAAATCAGCTATTATAGGATGATGTCCCTGGGGAAAGAGGCTGCAGCAGAACTGATAATATTTTGCTGAATTGGTGCTTTGAGACTTTAGTGATGGTTTATTTTTTGAACACTTGGGACCTTTGCAGACCAAAAAAAAAATTAAATTGTTTGACTGGTTGAGTGAGTCCTTGTACTAACTTTGAAATAGTATAATGTAAAACGTTGTGTGTGTGTGTGTATGCAGGTGAGAGATGTGTGTGCTTACAAGGAAGTGCCTAGTGAGGCAGAACATTTTGTTTTTTTTTGGTCAAGGAAACAGCAATTTAAAAGCGCTTCCTGTTTCTGTTGTTGATGGTGGCACGATCAAAAGGTATAAATGGGACAGCTCTTGCCAAACTGGGGTACAGACCTTAAGAAATTTGGGGCAGATGGGTGTGCCCCTATAGCTGCGGCACTTCCTATGATGCACAGAACTTTGTCCCTGTGTGGGAACTTGGTGATGTCAGAGCAATGCCCTGTGGTGGCAAAAGTCATGAGCACAGCGCCCTTTCATTTGCTGTGAAGAACCTAAAGGACCAATTGGACTTGAGTAACCCCTTGTGGCAACCTGGAACTTATTCTTGAGTCCAGAGTGAAAAATACACATCTTACAATGAGTAGTCAAGAGACACAGAGCATCAAACAGGATGTAACCATTACAAACATGGATACCTCAGTGTTGGAATGAATGATTGACTATGTGAGAAGGATTAAATTAAGGATATGGTTACATATTATAATGCAATTAATTAATAACTCTATTTCTTCCTAAAGTATGCACTGGTTTTCTGGTAGTTCATTTGTTTCTAAACAATCCAAAGCTTTTTCAGTTTCAGGTGTGGACCTGGTGGATCGGTGTCTTGTTAAGCTTTACTGTTTTTCCTGACAGCCCAGAGAGATAAGAAACTTCAAAGCTATGTGAACATAAAGTTCTATTACGTATTTGGCATTCATTAAAACAGGGGAGGAAGATATTTATAAATTTGGTGTTTATTATTTTAAGTCTTTTCGTTGACTGGATCTTGTGGAAAATACAGGCATGGGAACATATTTTGCCAGTTAAAAGGGGAGATTAATAGAATGATAAATGGTAAATAAAAGTAAAACCATACATTATAAAAAATAATTTGAGACAGTCAATTAATTAAGCTTATTTAATTAAGCTTAATTGACATTCCTTTCATGCTCAAAGTCGGAAAGAATACCAATTTCCAGCATATTAGGAAGAGGCACACATTGTTTTTTTTCTTTTATCAAAAGTCATCAGACCTGGGCGTTGGCGGACAGGGTCAAAGGCAACAGATCAGCATGGAAGGATATACTTACTATCCAAAGCAGTGAGTAGTAGCAAAAAGTTTCTAGGAGAGGAAATTGGATGCTGCCTATCCTTTGGAACTTTCTCTACTCCTATTTCTTTGAACTTTTTAAGTAAATGGGGATTGATTCCCCCAGGTGGTAAAAGGACATCCTGAAAGCTGCAAATTAGGGGTGGATCAAAGTTACATTGAAAGTATGAGTAGGTATAAGGAATTGAAGATTACTTGGTTACCCTTTTTTTTTTTTTTAAAAAAAAAAAAGGTGGAAAAATTAGGGAACGATTATAATAGACTAAAGCGCCATTAGATTTAACTGTGTACCTTGCTGTTTAGAGACTTTTTTTCTTAATTTGAAATTGTTGGCCTCTGGTTCAGGATCTCAAGTCTTCCTTTTCTCCTAACACTTTTATTTTGCCCTACATTCTGTTCCTTAGGGGAAGTGATGTAAATGTGTTTCCTGAGGTCACTTTATTTACTGGCACTCAGTAAAAGCATTTATCTTTCCCTCTTTTTTTTTTTTTTTTTAAGATTTTATTGGGGAAGGCGAAGAGGACTTTATTGGTGAACAGTGTGTATTTCCAGGACTTTATTGGGGAACTTTGTCAGCTCCAAGTCAAGTTGTTGTCCTTTCAATCTTAGTTGTGAAGGGCGTAGCTCAGCTTCAAGTCCAGTTGCCGTTGTTCAATCTTAGTTGCAGAGGGTGCTGCCCACCATCCCTTGCAGGAGTCAAACCTGCAACCTTGTGGTTGAGAGCATGCACTCCAACCAACTGAGCCATCCTGCGACCAGGAGCTCAGTGGCAGCTCGTTGTCTTCACTCTAGTTGTGGAGGGCACCGCTCGCTGGCCCATGTGGGAATCGAACCGGCAACCCTGTTGCCCAGAGCTCACGCTCTAACCCACTGAGCCACCCGTCTGCCCTGTCTTTCTCTCTTGAGTCTCCCTTTCTCCCATTTGATTTGTGGCTGAGGTTAAATTGATAATGGTAACAAGACACAGGGTTTTTTTAAACCAAGAATTCAAGTGTCCTATATATGAGCCTTGTCCTGCTGCAGGCCTGTGTACCTATACTCCATTCTCCCACCATGGCACCCCTCCTCACCTCCCTCAGGACATATTCAGAGAAGACAGTGCCAATCCCACAAGGAAACCCTAGGGCTGCAGTTTCAATTTTGGGTAAAAAAATTCAATTTCCTTTTTGGACATAAAAGGATTATTCACCTTTTCGGTTTTTTTCTGTGTCAATTTTTGTAAGTTGCAGCTTTTAAGAAATCTGTCCATTTCATGTAAATTGTCACATTCATTAGCCCAAAGTTGTTTATAGTGTTCTTTTATTCTTTTAATGTGTATAGTCTGTGGTGACAAATCCTACACATTAAACACTCATTATTGATGTTGATTTATGTTCTCTCATCTTTGCTTGTGAAAATTCTACCTAGAGGGTTGTCAGTTTTGTTGATTTTCTCAAAGAACCAGATAATTTTCTCTGTTATCTTTCTTTTTTCAATATAATTGATTTCTGCTCTTGATTAATAACTTTCTTCCACTTACTTTGTTCTTGCTTTTTTTAGTTTTCGCAGATAGACTCTTAAATTATTGATTGTAGATCTTCCTTCTTTCTTAAGTTATGCACACAAAATTGTTCACTTACCACTGCTTTAGCTGCATTCTACAAATTTTGATATGTTGTATTTTAATTTTCATATCAGTTCAAAATATTTTGTAAATTTCCTTGTACGTGGTCTTTGACCCATGAAGTATTTAAAAGGTATAGTCTAATTTTCAGATAAATAAGGTTTAACTCAATATTTATTGTTATGTAGCTCTAATTTAGTTCTATTGATGTGAGGTAATACACCATGCATAACTCAGACTTTTAAAAAGTTAATAGCCTTGTTTATACTCCAGAATGGGGTTTGACTCACTGAATCTATCATGGGTACTTGAGAAGAGTGTGTATTCTTCAGTTAATAGATGGAGTGCTCTAAAATACAATTAGATTAAAGTGTTCATGGTGCTATCGAGATCTTCTAGAGTTGTTAAAATCTATGATCAAAAAATTATCTCCTTTAACTCTCTTAATTTTTGATTTATGTATATTGAGGCTCTGTCACTAAGTACACAGACATTGATAATTGTTTTTTTCCTACTTATTTTTCTTATCATCATTATGAAATGTAATCTGAGGTAATATTCTTTTATTGAGATCTGTTGTATCTGATACCTATAAGCCACTGCAGGCTTCTTATGCTTACTATTTGTCTTTTATATTTATTGTATCCACTTACTGTAAACTTATCCAGTGTCTTTATATTTTAAGTGTGGCTCTTATAGCACCATATGGTTCAGTTTTGTTTTTACTCATTTGTAAATCTCTGTCAACTGGAGTATTTAAACCAATAATTGTTTATGTAATTATTGATATACTTGGATTTAGTCTTACTGTTTCTTTATTTGCTTATCTTCTCTATTTTTTGTTTCTCTAGTCTCTATTTTTGAAATATTTTTAGTATTCCATTTTAATTTATTGCTTGTTTTTCTTATTGTGTGTGTGTGTTGTTTGTTTTATTTTTACTAGTTCCTTTGGGGTTGTAATACACATACCTAAACTTTCACAGTCTACTTAGAATTTTGCTTAGCATTCCCTATCTACTAGAAAGATCTAGTAGTGACACAAGCTCTTAGTTTTATTTCATCTGAACATTTTTTTTGCCTCATCTTTTTTCCTGAAGGATATCTTCACTGGATAGAATTATGGTTTGATTTCTTTTTTTCCCTTTCTTTTAACACTTCAAAGATGTTGTTCTCTGGCCTTGATGTTTCCTGATGAGAAATCATCAGGAATGAATCATTCAAATCATTGTCTTCTGTAAGTAACATGCAACTTTTCTCTTAGTATTTTCAAAACTTTATGTTTGAATTTTAGCTTTTTGTCTTTAATGTGTCTAGTATTTTCTTTGAGTTTTTTCTTTTGGATGGAGGTCACCAAATGTTTTGAATTTTTAAATGTATGCCCCTAATGAAAGTTGGGAAGTGTTCAGCTATTATATCATGAGGTATTTTCTGCTTCAATATCCATCTCTTCTTTTTTTCAGGAACTCCAAATATACTCGTACATATATTAGACCTTTGAGATCCCATAGGTCCCTGAAGCGCTCTCCAATTTTTCATTTTTGTTTTTTCTTTCTTATTTCTACTGTTATATCCATTTTGCTTTTGAGTCCATCCAGTAATTCACTTCAGGTTTTAAAATTTTAGCTCTAAAATGCCCATTTGGTTCTTTTTTATTGTTTTTATTTCTTGTTGAGATTTCTTATCTTCTGATTCAGTGTGTGTGTGTGTGTGTGTGTGTGTGTGTGTGTGTGTGTGTTTAACCTCATTGAGCATAGAATTGCTTTAATGTCTGAAAATCCTAACATCCATTTTGGTGTTGCTTTCTTTGTTTTATTTGTTTTGGAGATGGGTTACATTTTCCTGGTTCTTCATATGTTAAATAATTATGAATTGTATCTTAGACTCTGCAGACTGTTACAATCTTCTACAGAATGTTGATGTTTTTGTATTAGCAGGCAATTGACAAGTGAGATTTGGAACCTAAGTTCTATTTTGCCTCCTTTGGGTGATGGTTCAAATTTTAATCCACTTCTTTAAATCACTGCTATGCTTGTCTATGGCTATTATAGGTATCATGATTTGAAAATTATGCTGAGACTTGTAGAGGTGATTCACATCTCAGTTTAGTTTTCAAAACTTGTGCTATGCTTGTTTGAGTGTGTATTTCAGAGGTTAGGCCCAGTCTTGTGTTAGTGCTTCAAATCTCAGTTCAGTTATCCATGTCTGTGCTAAGTTGGTTTGGGTCTGTCCCAGGCATGTTTGTTCAGAGTTTAGGCTAAGACTTTCCAATTAACTTTATGTTTCCCCATATACACAGGCAGACTGATTAGGTTGTTACTGACATTCTGCTTTAGATTTTGTTTTAAATTAGTATGGATGCAGAGTTGTAGAGGGCTCAGTGATGAAAATGCAAGAATAGCCAAAGAAAATTAATAAGTCATATTTTAAGAAAAGTAATGAGCATGCAATGAATCTGAGTGGGAGTATATAGCATGGTGGCTAGGAGCACAGGCCTGGAATCTGATCAAATGGGAATCAAATCCTTGTTCTGCTGCTACCGTGTTTCCCCAAAAATAAGACTGGGTCTTATATTAAGATTTGCTCCAAAAGATGCATTAGGGTTTATGTTCAGGGGATGTCATCCTGAAAAATCATGCTAGGGCTTATTTTCCAGTTAGGTCTTGTTTTCGGGAAAACATGGTATCTAGCTCTGTAAACTTAGGGAAATTATTTAGTGTGACTGAGCCTCAGTTTACTCAACTGCAGTGAGAAGAATGAGTCCTCTCTCATAATGTTCTCATGAGAATTCCCTGTAACTGTGCAAACTGCTTAGCATAGGGCCTCACGCACATTGAGATTTCAATATATGGTAAGAAAATATTCACCCTTGGAACAAGTGGAAGTAATGGCAGTGTTAGACTTTGAATTCAAAAAGAGTAGCTAGCTCTGTATGTTTTATTAGGTTGGTGGAAAAGTAATTGTGGTTTTTAAAATTGTTTTTAACCTTTTCAACCGCAATTACTTTTGCAACAACCTAATAGTTTCTATATAAGTCAATTTGAAAGCGTAATCCCTGCTCTGTTCAAAGGATTATTGAGAGGATCAAATGTAATCATCTGTGGGAAAATGTTTTGAGAACTTCAGAACACCATACAAAATGCACAAGAGTACTGGAAACTTTTAATTTGATGGGACATTGTGTAAAGGGTCATGAGCAAAAAATACAAAACACAATTAGTTAAAGCATCTTGAATAGACTAAAACTGAAAAAAGAGGAAAGATGTTATTAAAAGTCTAGATCAATCAATAATACGATAATGTCTATAGAACCATGTACCTTTAAAATTAAAAGGTAATAATGAGTGTAATGAAGGAGATATTTTTAACAAATTGAGCATGTCAAGAGAGAAAGAACAGAAACATATGTTACCCAGAGCCTATACTATAACTGTTCTTTTTAGGCATCTAGAAGGACCATACTTTATTTTCATATTCTGTTTTATTATTTCTAATATTTCCTCATTTATTTTCTCATTTGACCTTTACACAGATATGAATTTCACTTTGTGTGAGCAAATTGAAGTTTAAAATTTTAAATAATATGCAGAAAGTTATCTCAGAAATAATCCTGGAGCTGAGAGTTCAACATGGGTCTTTTGACTCCAAGAGGCACGCTCCTTCTTCCTCACCATGAGGTATGGATGCACATGTCAGTTCATTACGCTTTCAGAAGCAGTTACAGGCATAACACCCCGGCTTTGGTGCAGTAGCAAAGACTAACTGAATGTGCAGCTCTGATAGCTGTCTATGCAGCAACACTGACATATGGTTCCAACTTATCTGGTAGATACATGGATACTCTTAGTATCTTCACTACCCACCACCATCTCCAAAGAATGAAAACTGAAGAAAAAAAGGAATTAAGATGATTCTACTTGGAGACTAGCCAGTAAAACTTTATATAAGGAGAGAAGTTACACATTGTGGCTGTTTGGAACATATGTGGACTCGGTTTCTACGGAAAGATGCCCCACTCACATCTCACCAGCATGGGATCTAAGAGGAAGACACAAGTGGATGCAACTGTCTACAAAACAGGTGGGCATCAACATGAGCTTTGTGGTGCCCACTTCTGTGGGGCCAAATGAGCTGCCTAAACAAAGGATCTGAGAAAATAATAAAGTATATTTGGATTTCATGGGAGGGAACCGAGCTGATATAGTCCTTAGTGAGAGCTCCCACTTTGCCTCTTTCAGCCAATACTTTCCTATAGCTTGTTTCCATGGCTGCAAAGCCCAGTCTGGCCAAATAAAAACTTCACATTGAGAAAAATCTCATACATTTTATGAAAAATGCCTTTCAAGTGGTAGGGGATTGTGTGTGTGTGCGTGTGTGTGTGTGTGTGTGTGTGTGTGTAGGGGAGTGTGTGCATGGCTACTGATGAGAGAAAACTATTTTGACAAGTGTGGGAGATTTTCGTATTATGCAGTAGAGTCACTTCCAGCAGAGTTAGGATAAAGAGAGATAACATGCAAAAGTAAAGCAGAAAATAAGGAACAAGATAATTTTTGTTAACAGACTATTAGAGAGCACATTTATTTGTATAGGTTACAGTTCATTATAGTTTTTGGATGAGCATACTTTTAAAGATATTTATGGCACAGATTAATTTTCCAGATACCAACCAGGAATGCTTTCTGAGCTGCTCAGTGAGAATGGAAGGCCCTCCCCAAGTGCACAAAAGGCTCCTTTGGGATTTGGATGTGATCAAATGAGGGGACCTAGAAGCCTCTTTCCACAACTTTACTTGGACTCCAAAATTTCAACATGTCTCATGTTATCTTTCCCCCAAAGTTAGCACAAAAAATTTAAAATATTGTTTCTTCTCTCTCCCTTTCTCTCTCATTAACACAGCTTAGTGATGTTTCATTGTCTTTTCTCTGGGGAAATTCTTGACCTTCATTAGGGCTGCAGGTTTCCATGTTATCTTCTCTCTTCACATCATTTACTCTAGTCTAGTAAGCTGAAATTCCTTTTTCTTTTCATGAACAGGCTCACTGACATGTTCTTTATGTATCCATGGCACTTCTCAGATCTCACTTTAATAGGACAGCAAAAAATGTCAGGTTATACAAAAATAATTGCATCCTTCATCCTCTGGATCCTATCTGCTTCCCTTTCTGTGACAAAATGTTTTGAAGAACAACAAAAAGAAATGAGGGAAGGAAGGATGGGAGATGGAAGGATGGAAGGAAGGGAGGAAGGGAGGAAGGGAGGAAATGATAAACAGCCAGATGAACCTCAGAGAATAGGGAACTACTCATATGATTCATCTTCTAATGTCCCCTAACAGAAAGCAGAACTTACAGGTGAGGTGATCATACACCTCATATTGCTCAAGATACCGTGGTTTATACTATTGTCCTCATGTCCAGTCCAGTAAGCACCACCTTTTATTCTCCGAAGTATCTAGATTTTTTCACCCATAGAAAATAAGAATGAGTGTTTTCATGTCCAAATCAAATTGCACATTCTGAGAAATAGATACAGAATACCGGCAATGCAAGACCGTTTCTGGTCTTTGGGAAGCCTGGTGTCTAGACAAACACCGAAGCTCAGAAACATTTATCAAGAAAATGGGTTATAAACAGAGAATACTCACTCGTGTCCTGGAAGGCATCTCATCCTGGTTTCCAGAGGACTTTTCAGACAGCTAGAATTTAGGAACAAAACCAAGATCAAAGAAGAGAGTAAGACATTTCTATTTAGAAAGATGTGTGTGTTTGAGGATGGATGGGTGAGTTGAGTGGGGATTTGGATTTCAATGAAGTTAATGGAGTTCAATGGAAAGGAGGATTTTGGAATCCGGTGCAACTTCTACCTATTTCTGCGGCTTTTTGGCTATAATGTAACCGGCCAACCTTAGTTTCCCCACCTATAAAATTTGGCCAATAAAATGGAGATGAGTTATAATGATTAAATACACAGTATAATGACTTGGACAGAATAGTAGAGATAGCTGGTATGTTTAAAATGCTTACTACATACCAGACTAGTCTAAGAACTTCATATTAATTCATTTAATTCTTACAAGAACTCTAAGTAGATGACATACTGTTATCATTAGCATTTCACTGATGATGAACCTGAGACTCAGAGTGACTAAGGGGCCAAGAAGTATGGAATCTGGGTTTGACCCAGACAGGCTTGTTTTAGGGCTGTTCTTGGTAGAGGTGTTAAGCTGACCTTAGTTACTATTCTCTACAGCTTTTCCCTTGCAAGCAAGCAACATGTTATTCACATGGGCAAGAAAAAGAAGATAACTAATTGTAATAAAATGAAACATACACACAAATGATAGTACTTTAATTTGAACTACCCTATATAGAGATATCTAAAAAGCTATAAGTCACACTTCCATGTGTCTTACACATAGAAAACATTCACGTGCATCAGTACATTTTATGTTACCTTCGATGGTAATGCCATTTTAGCTCATTTCTCTCTTTTGGAACTCCTGAAAAGTGTATTAATATGAGACAGGAACTCTTAAAATAGACTTCTATCACTGGGTTAAACTATAACTAATGCTACCCTAATTTAGGGTCAGTATAAAATATTGCCAGTACACTTTCCTCCCAGGATGCTGGGCTATTGAGTCTATGTGTGTAGGCTCTAGGATGTAGTGGATGAACACTTGGGAAGTCCTTCCATTGGACTTGGTAGAAAGGATGTTTTCCTAATGATCCCTCAGCAGTGTCTCACTCCCTGACCTTCAGAAAACCAGTGGTCAATTAGTCCACACTTAGGCTCCTTTGCTGTGTGCTTTCTGTTTTCTTACTTTGAAACCCAGGGTTGTTGCTGACTTCCCACATTTCTCAGTGTCACCAAAGAAGAGGGCACTTCATTATTTTCTCGAGTTCAAACCCCAATACATTTAGTAATCCCTCCAGCAATTACCATTCATTTTCATTTGTAATGTCAACATCTCCGTAACTCTTCCTTATTTTTATTTATCACATCTCTGCCCTTTCATCTCTTTTAACATCTCCTTTCCCTCTCCCTCTTTCCACACAGCTAAGAGTTTTTTCTTGTCTCCAATAGAGACTTCTTTGAGCAAAAAAATCTACACGTCATTTTTCTATTGTCTGGGGCCCGATCTGACCAATGACATTATATAGATTCACTGGACTATATAATGGAGGATATGCTTGGTATTTTGTTGTTGTTGTTGTTGTTGTTGTTGCTGATTTGTTTTCATTCTCTTTACTTTGCAATCCATTATTATATACATCACCACAATCACCCTGACAGAAGGCATTTGAGGAAGAGGGATGATGGAAAGATTTCTCTTTCCTGGTCAGATGAAAATTCATTTTTGTTATACTCAGAGTTTGGTCCACTCTCTAGCATCAACTCAGTTACCAATAAATTATTATGAATGGACAATGCTGGAGGAACTTGTCCCAAATTTATTAATGTCCAATCAGATGCATCCCCTCCCTCCTTTTTATTGCCTGTCCAGTACATTGTATTAAGAGGGTTTGTTCAAATATATCTCAAGTACATAAAAATTCTGTTGCTGATATAAGACATATCACTTAGAAATTTTACCAGTTTTATCTTTGTGTGTATAAACTAACTAAATCATGTAATTTTACTCATTCTACTCAAGATGGGCTTGTTAAGATGTAATTGAGGAATCATAGCTTGGCTAGTGTGGTAATTCTTTTTCACTGAAACACAATAACTGAAAGCCAGGCAGTCTATAGTTAGAAAGCAGCCAAGTATGCTTTCCTATGCTTGATAACCACAGGTAAAAGCCCAGACATGGGGATCCCCATCTGCCTGAATCATGAGTTTTCTGCAGCATCTTTGGTCATTTAGTTTAATTAACATGGCATTTATTGTGTGTCTTCAACCCCACAGAACTGGATTACGTAGTTGGAGATACCAATGAAAGATATGACATGTTATTTTTTATTAAAAGACAGGATAGAAATCTACTAAACAAATTTAAAAACAAAAGATACAGATAAATACACCAGGAATTCACTTTCTGATAGCAAATTTTATGACAACCATTAAATAGAGGATCTTTCACTAGGCTGCTAACTAGAATAAAATTATTCCAGTCTAACATCTCTCTAGCATTCTGTGGATAGCAGTACTCTTTACTAAATCATCATAGCATAGTGATTAGGAACATGGGCTTTTGGCTATGTTTCTTGTTGGCTGATGGATTTTGAAAAGTTGTCTGTGAAATGGAGAAAATATTAAAATTTACCAGCATTGTTATGAGAATTTAGCAAAATGATGACAGTAATGAGTTTTCCAGTGTCAGCACATAGTAAGCACTCAGTAAATGTTAGCTATTTTTAAAGTTAACAGAGAATGAGCTAGCAGAATTATTTCAGGATGTCATATGTTGTTTCCATAGTGTAGGATTCAAGTTAAAGCAAAAATATGAAATGACAAATGCCCACCATGAGGTTCAGACGCACCATATCATTGGCATTTTCTTCATCCCAGAAAAGGTCTGTGCTAGCCAGGCTGCTTCTGCTTGATGAAGGCAGCAAGTCACACCAAGCTTCCTTGGGATGACTCAATTCCTCTTAGGTGTTTTCCCCTCTCCTGAAGTAGTCAGCTCTTACAGAGCCGTATCACTACCAACTGGAGAAAGATATACCATGGAATAAAATTCATGAGTGAAGGATGATTTCCGTTTATAAGTGGGTAGTGATTGCTGAGTCTGGCTGTTGCATAAAATGAGTACAAGCATTTCTTGCTTTATTTTGTTCATGGGGAAGTGCTGGACTCATATCACAAGGTATTAAGCAACATTTACACGTGGAATATTCAACAAGTATTTATTGAGAATGTGCTCTGTGCCAAAGTCTGGTTGCTCAAGAGCAGGTAATTTGCAGAAAGGTCAATTCAAAAGAAAGCAAAAAACTATTATTTTGTAATCTTATATGTCAAGACGATCTTCAAATATCTTTGTATATGTGCTTAATATTTTATATTTTCATTATTGCGTCCCCCATGAGGAGTGACTATATGACCTGATAAGATGGAAAGTACAGGCTTTAGTCAAAAATTACTTTCAAAGTAAGTGCTAACACTAGCTGTGTGATCTGGAGCAAAAATGTTAGTTTACTGTGTCCTCAGTTATCTCATCTATAAAATGGGGAAACAATGCCTGACTCATATAGTTGTGAAGATTGAGTCATAACCATTGACTAGGTCCAATTTGACACTTAGTAAACATGAGTTTAAATTGGCTCCTCTTCAGTTATACCATCTTCCATGGCACTTCTACCATACCACTGCTGCACCCCTCTAATCTCTGCTTAATACTGATGACTGATATGGGTGTAGAAGCTCAGAAGGGCATTCCAGAGCTTTAGGTGATGGCTCCCAAAGCAAATTCTAAATCAAACTTGATGCCTGTGCAGGAAGAATTGATAATAGAAGAATCTCATTCATTTAAGAAAAATTTATCAGGTACCCACATTCTGCTGAGCATTAAGGATACAAATGTGCCCTCATGGACTTACCCACAAGCATGCAATAATGTGTTAATATGGGGGGAAATAGGGTACAATGAAAGTACTCATATATAAGAGGCATTCCAAATTCATTTTTAAATAAATTTTATTAAATGTATTGGGGTGACATTTGTTAGTAAAATTATATAGATTTCAAGTGTACATTTCTATAATACAACATCTATGTATGACATTGTGTGTTCACTACTCAGATCAGTTCAGGAGTAGGGTAATCAAGGAAATCTTGCTAAAAGAGAATGACAATAAGAATAGTAATGGCTACCATTTATTGAGTGCTGGCAATGGTCACTCAGCTATTATAAGCATTTGATAAAACAACTCTGTTATTGTATAAAATATCTTGGTGAAGAGATTTCCATTTTATCCCCCTTTTTAGTGATGAAAGAGCAGAGGTACAGAGATTAATTTTTATTATGACACACCTAATAAATGAGGCACTGAGATCTGATATCTAAACAGAAACTTTAAGTAGTTAAAAGGGAAATTCTGGGAAGGAAGAGGGGTGAAGACTTCCAGGCAGAAGGAATCCAAATATAAAGGCTGGGAGAGAAAGAAAGCACAAAGAGAGACACTAAATGTTGATGTGGCAGGAGCTACGAGTGGGATTGGCAGGAAAAGAAGAGGTAAACCCACAAAGCGAGGCAAAGACCAGAAACTCAAGAATTGAGTAATCTAGGCTCTGGCCAGAATCCAGAGAAAAGATTGGAGAAATGGAGCCTGGAGTAAAGGAGAACATTTAGGATTTTATGGTGCCAATTTTGGGGACTAAGGTAGCAGCAGAAAAAATGAGAAAAGTGGATGGAGTACGCAACTATTTTAGGTAGTTGAGTCAACAGCAGATGGTGATTAATCAAATGAAGTTGAATGAGACAGTAGTCAAAAATGTTTCACAGGTTTCTGGTCTAAGAAACCAGGTGGATAGAATTTTCATTTGTTGGACAAGGGAATGCCAGAGAAAGGACAGATTAAAAAGAAATCAATTGAATTGGTTACCTAATTGTAAATTATGAGTGCAATACCCAAAGCTGGTTTTAAGTGGGGCTTTCAGAGATGAATTTATAGGAAGGGTTCAAGTCTTTCATAAAATGTCAATGTGTAGATTCTGCTCATTACTCATTCCTTTTATAGAGGAAATTGCATTATTAAAGACATGTTCCCCACATTATCATGGCTGTATATTATGTGGAAATTTTGAGACTTGTTGAAGGAAAAGTGAGGATTAAAAGCTGCATTTGGTATCTTGGGTCTGATTCTAATGTGAAAAACAGATGCCCTGATGACATCGGGGGAAAACTAAAGCATCAGACAGACCAAGCAGTTGATTACTAGCTGGACCCCTTTTCTATCTGTACTAGTTTGCTAGGGCTGCCATAACAAAGTACCACAGACTGGATGGTTTAAACAACAGTAATGATTTTCTCACAGTTCAGGAGGCTGGAATTCGGCGATCCAGGTGTTGGCAAAGTTGGTTCCTTCTGAGGGTCATGGGGGAAGGACCTGTTCCAGGCCTCTCCACTTGGCTTGTTAGACATCTCCTCCCTATGTCTTCACATTGTCTTCTCTCTGTCCATGCCTGTTACCAGCTTTCCTTTCTTAAAAGGATGCCAGTTATGTGGATTAGGGCTGACCCTAATGATCTCATTTTAACTTAATTATTACTGTGACGACCCTATCTCCAAATATGGTTATTTTCTGGGATGCTATTGTAACAAATTATTACAATTGTAGCAGTTTAAAACATCCTTGTTTTTACCTTCTGACCTTCTGAAGGTCAGAAGTCTGGGTACGCACGACTCAGCTAGTTCTCAGCCTAGTGTTTCACAAGGCTAAAATCACAATGTTGGCACAGATGTGTTTCCTTCTGGAGACTTGGAGGATGAAGCCTTTTCCAGGCTCATTAAGATCATTGACTGACTTCTGCTCCTTGTGGTTATAGAACTGAGGTTCCAATTTCCTTGCTGGTTGTCAGCTTAGGGACTATTATTTGATCCCAAAGATTGACAGCATCTCTTTTCATGTCTTCCATGGGGTCCCGCCATCAAGAGTGGCTCCAGTTTCTCTCATGCTTGGACTCATTCTGACTTACCCTTTCACTGCATCACTCTGCATCCAGCTGGAGACTCTTCTCTGCTTTGAAAGGCTTATATAATTAGATTGAACCCACCTGGGTAATGCAGAATATTCTTAACATAACCAGCTGAGGAATAACTGTAATTGCATCTGCAAAATTCATTTTTGCTAGGTAATGTAACATATTCACAAATTTGGGGATCAGGGTATGGACTTCTTTGGGGGACATTACCAAAACCTCATTACACACAAATAACAGCAATGTTGCATATTGGTTAAGAGTGTAGACTATGGAGCTGGACTCCTTGGATTCTGCCACTTGTTGAGTCCCACCTTGGACAAGTTACTTCACCTTTCTGTGTTTGTTTCCTTCACCTGTGAAAAGAAAGTAATAATAGTACTTACATCAAAAAGTTACAGTTGACTGTCTGTCTCAGAATACAAAATAAACTATTCAATTAAAAATAATAATATTGAGTGACATCATAGGAATGGCGGCAGCGGGGCACACTTTTTGAATTCTCCTCCGGATCTTATCACAAACGGGACATCTATAACCCATCAAAGGACTCTCTGCTCATCACTCAGAACAGCTAAGAGACTCGTGCAAGGATTACTTGAAGGTGGGCAAATCATGCGAGCAGAGGGGAGGGAAGGAAGCAGAGTGGAAACGCGGCCGCCGGCATCTGCAGCTGCAGAGACGCAGAGGATCCCGGGACAGAAGAGAGAACACAAAACGAGGAGGTGGGCTCTTTCCCTGCGTCCCACAGCTGATCTCTCCCGCCAAGGGGGCAGCATATCCAGCATTTAAGGCAATAACCTCAGCTGATACCTCCAGTTGGGCCCTAGGTCAGACAAAGGACACAAACTCCATACTTGGGCCCCTCCTTCCGCTCTTCCAATCCTACCCCCACCCTTCCAGAGACTTAAAGTGGACCCTGAACTGAGGAGTAGTGTCAGATTACAGTAGAGCCTTAGTGCTCAGATGCTGGGAAGACGAGCGTGCAACTCTGACCCAGGGAAGAGGCTGGGAAGAGTGTGATTTTTGCTGGGCTGGGAGAGAAGAGACTCCTCCACCCCAGCCACCACCTTTTCTGGCCTGCGGGAAGAGTGTGACACAGCTGGGCTGGGAGAGAGAAGACCCCTCCATCCCCAGCCCCAGCCTTTCTGGACTGCCTAGGGCACGGCAATTACAACTGGGGAGGCACTCCCAGGGATCAGCAGTAGGCGGCAGACGCAGCTCTGGGTTTTCAGCAGCTCAGAAATCTCCCACCTGCCACACACACACACACACACACACACACACACACACGTGCACACACACACACACACACACATACATACACACACAGAAGAAGTGCCCTAAGACTCAGGAGAACTGGACACAGGGCTGGTGGTGCTACTCTCAGTGTGCATATGTGCAGGCAAGGGCAGAAACTGCACTGACTTTGTAGAAACCACCATCCAGACCCTTCAGCCCCACGCATCTAAATCTGCAGTCCCAACTTCACTCTGGTTACCAGGTGACCGGCTCTGCCTGCACAATACACAGAGGACTCTTTGATACAGCAGAGGACAACCTGGAGATTACTTGGTGGGCTTAAGCCAAGACTGGAGCTGCTTTTTTAGTTCAGTTTTGTTTTGTCTATATATCTTTGATATCTTTGCCTGTGTTGAGTATGGATTGTCGGTTGTTTTTACATGTGAATGTATTTCATTTTTTCTTTGTTGTTATTATTGTGCTCGGTGATTTGCTTTGTTCTGAAATTGCCCTACCAGGGCCCAGCTTAAGAGGCACAAGATTCAACACACCCAGAGGCCAACTCAAGAACAAACCAGAGTACTACCGGGTTTGACCTACAAGTGACACACCCAGAGAGAATTCTCTAGAGGCACAAGAGCCCATAGAGGCCAAACCACATTTAAATGGTCAACCCTCACGCAGCAGAACACCCTGCGGTGGGCAGAGCCAAGTCTCACAACTAGTCAGCCTAGGAGTTAACCCCACCTGCTCACAAGCGAAAAGCAATTCAAGATCTTCTTTAACAGGACAATATACACAACATAAGAGTCACCTTTGGAGCACAGGCAGAGAAGAACGAAGTAGTGCAAGTCAAATATAAAGGACACATACTACATAAGATAACCCAGCAAGAACTAAGAACTCTAGGGGATATACATAATACATCAAAGCAAACACAGAGAGTCAGGCAGAATGGGGAAACAAAGAAACATGTCCCAAATAAAACAACAGAAGAAACCTCCAGAAATGGAGCCAAATGAAACAGAGGTAACCAATCTATCAGAGACCGAGTTTAGAACACTGATGATAAGAATGTTTAAGGAGCTTAGTGACGACATAAAGGAGGATGTAGAAATCATAATGAACAACCAGTTAGAACTAAAGAACACAATTACCGAAATAAAGAACTCACTTGAAGGAATTAACAGCAGGTTAGATGAAGCAGAGGATCGAATCAGCAACTTAGAAGACAAGTTAGCAGAGATCACACAAACAGAACAACAGAAAGAAAAGAGAATAAAAAACAATGAAGATGGTTTAAGAGACCTCTGGGATAACATCAAGCGCAACAACATGCACATCATAGGAATACCAGAAGGTGAAGAGAGGAAGCAAGGGATTGAGACATAATTTGAAGTAATAATGTCCGAAAACTTCCCTAACCTGATGAAGGAAACCAACATACAAGCCCAAGAAGTGCAGAGACTTCCAACCAGGATAAACCCAGACAGGTCCACACCAAGACACATTATAGTTAAAATGGCAAAGGTTAAAGACAAAGAGAGAGTCCTAAAAGCAACAAGAGAAAGACCGAGGGTTACATACAAGGGAATTCCCACAAGACTATCAAATGACTTTTCTACAGAAACATTGAAGGCTAGGAGGGAGTACAGGAGATACTCAAAGTGATGGAAAACAAAGGCCTACAACCTAGATTGCTTTATCCAGCAAGGCTATCATTTAAAGTTCATGAAGAGATAAAGAGCTTCCCAGAAAAGAATAAGCTAAAGGAATTTATTACCACCAAGCCAGCATTGCAAGAAATACTAAAAGGACTTCTGTAAATAGAGGAAAGATGAAAACAATCTAACTACAAATTTAAAAAAGGCAATAACTATGTACCTATCAATAATCACTTTAAATGTGAACGGATTAAATGCTCCAATCAAGAGACATAGTGTGGCTGAGTGGATAAGAAAGCAAGACCCTTGTATATGCTGTATGCAAGAGACTCTCTTCAGATCAAAAGACACACACAGGCTGAAAGTGAAGGGTTGGAGTAAGATATTTCGTGCACATGGAAATGAGAAAAAAGCTGGCGTTGCAATACTTACATCTGACAAAATAGACTTTCAAATGAAGAACATATTACAAGACAAAGATGGGCATGATATAATAATAAAGGCATTGATCCGACAAGAGGACATAACCCTAGTAAACATCTATGCACCCAACAAGGGGGAAAGTGAGGGGAATAGAAAACAGTCAGTAACCACAAGATGGCCACTGGGTTTTGAAAATTAATTTGGGGAATGTAATCAATAATGTTGTAAAGATTTTGTAGGGTATCCGATGGACACGTGTCCCATTTGGGAGACCACCTCAGGGATGACGTAGATGCCTGATCACTACACTGTACACCTGAAGCTGAAAAATAATGAATGCCAACTATAATTTTATATATATGTGTGTGTGTGTGTGTGTGTGTGTGTGTGTGTGTGTGTGTGTATGTATATACTTACAAGAAGCGGAGTACAGCATTAGGAATAGAGACAGTGGAAATGTAATGGCTCTGTGTGATGTCAGAGGGATAGTGGATGGGGGGAGGGGGTTCACATAGTGTGAGGGATATAAATGATAAACGTCTAAGTATTACTTTGTCTTGTGTGCCTGAAACTAATAAAAATAAACAAATAAATAAAAATAAATTAATTAATTAAAAGTGGTATATAATAATAAAAAATAATAATAATATTGTGATTCCATACAAATATGATTTTTACACTTGAAACCTATGTAATTTTACTAACCTTTGTCACCCCAATAAGCATTAATAAAAAAATAAATAATAATAATAATGGGGAAAAAATAGTACTTATAGGATACTTGAGAAAATTAAATGTTTTACTATATTTAAAGTTTTTAGAACAATGCCTAGTACATAGTAAGTGCTATGCTTAATCTTATCTATTATAATTACAGATTATATTTATTATGAAGGAAAAAGCTATGTTTTAAGAAACAGGTGGGGGACAAATTTTCTAATGAGTAGTTAAGACAGATCTCTTTAAGCTTAGAATTGAACAATGGAAGCTATAGAGTGACATGACATGAGTACCACATTTTTGAGGGTCACTCTGACTGCTCTGTGGGAAGAGACTAGAAAGATAAAAGGAGAAAAGCAGAATAACCGGTTAGAAGTTCATGGGAACAGTCCACATGAAAGACTGGTGTGCGGCAGTGGAAATAAAGAAAATTAAATACACTTAAGATGTATTCTGGAGGTTGTGGTAAGCTGAATAAAGCTCACCCCAAGCTGTCCATGACCTAATCTCTTGAACTTGTGAATTTGTTATATTACATGGCAAAAGGGACTTTGCAGGTGTGAGTAAGGTTACTAATCTTAAAATAAGGAGAGTGCCTGAATTATCCAGGTGGGGCCAATTCAATCACATGAGCCCATAAAAGGAATGCACTCTCTCCGGCTGGAAACAGATAGGACTTTGAGAGAGGAGGTGTAAGGAGGTCTGGTTCTAAGCATGAGAAGGGTGTGGCTCTGCCCTGTAGGGGCTGTGTGCTAGGACTGAGAGAGACTGTAGGAGAAGTTAAGGGAGGCCCATAGTTGATAGCCAGCAAAGAAACAGGCCTCACCCTTACTTCCACAAGCAACTAATTCTGCCAACAACCTGAAAGAGCTCGAAAGCAGATTCTTTCCAAATCCTTCCAGGAGAGCCCAGCTAGCTGACACCGTGATGTTGGCCTTGTGAAGCCAGAAGCAGAGACACCAGCTGAGAGACAGCCTGGGTGTCTCAACTACAGAGTGGTGAGCAAAACAAAAAACCCGTTGTGTGGGTTGTTTTAGATTTATTTATGTATTTATTTTTTTAAGCCATTAAATGTGCGGTGATTTATTCTGGCAGCAATAGGAAATGAATGCACTTACACATTAACGTCAGTGTCTGTCATAGACTGTGACTTTTGGAAGTATACGGACTTTGGCTGTTTAGTCCCCCACTCTCTGATACCTACCCCAATGCCTGGCATATGGTAGCTGCTCAACAAGTATTTTGTTGCGAAGATGAAGCAATGGAGGTTTATATAACTTGCTTTAATGTCACACAGTAAGGGTTTAAACTAGGCCTTCACCACATGCCAGAATGCCACATATAATGCAATTATTTTGAACATTAAGAGAGCATCTATAAAGTCTCTGACACACAGTAGGCATTTGGTAGCTATTGTATCCTCCATTCCCTTTAATGATCCTGACCCCAGCTCAGATTTTCCTCGTTGCACTCTGGCTAATTGTGATGTCTTAATGGGCCTCGCTGACTCTAAGTATTCTCTCTTCCAATCTATCTCCTGCCAGATTAATATTCCACAAACACATTAAGTGAGATAATGTCTTTGAAAGAACAGAGCCATCTGGAAAGCCTATGTATTGTTACTATTATTACCATCACTCCCATTTTCATATCACATTAAATCTAGACGGCTGAGCCAAGCTTCCAAGGTGCCAGTCTCACAGCTACTTCCCCTGTCCTCTCGGGTTTCTCTCTCACCATCCCTCTTTGTGCAAGCCAAACCATCTCCTTTAGTTGGCGAAACATCCAGGACTCACTGTTATCCTAAGTCTTTGTTTATGCCTTTTCTGGCTTCCCTTTCTAAATATTGCTCAGCCCTCAGCTTAAAAGCCCACCTCTTCCTTACAGTGTCTTAACTATATTATCTGTTGTTGAGCTATAAATTCCTATAGCACTGAACTCTGCTCCACACTCCTTTGCATTTATTTTTTTAGTTGATTCCACCATTCTAAACTGCATGTTTTTGATGTGACAGACATGATACTGGCATAAACTATGGCCTTTGCCCAATACTGTTTGGATGGCTTTCAGTTGGTTGTATGTGGTTGTGTGTGAGTGTGTGTGCACATAAGTCTTCCCACTCTACGGTAAACCCCTCACAGCCACCTAAGAGTTTGAGTAGTTAGGTGCTGGAGTCATACAGGATGCAATCAAATCCTTGTTATTATTTACACCTGTTTGACCTTGGGCATTTTCCTTACTTTCTCTAAAACTTAATTTCCTCATCTATAAAACAGAGAGAATGATAGTATACGTCAATGAATGTTGTGGGAAGTAAAAGGAGGTAATTCATGTAAAGTTCTTAAAATACTCTCTAACCATGTAAGTTAGTGCTCAATAAACAATGTTCATTGCTATTTTTTATTACTAACTTTGCCTCTTCTGTACCTTCCACAATACCTAGTACAATGCTGACATTACATAAATGTTCTTGGATGAATAATTATTGAAAAATAAGCTACATTAGATGGCTAATCTAGCAGAGGAAAACCAGAAAAGGGGTTCAAAAGGGTATGGTCTGAACTGAGCATTTATTTGACAGAAACCAGGAAATAACTTGGGAGGTGAAGATAGCCACAAATTATTCCATTGTATATAAATTAAACTAAATTAAACAAGGAACAAGGAAGTCATAATCATTAGGTAACATTTTTTTTTGAAAAAGTTAATGTGTGCTGTTAATGGAAATGAAATTCCAGCAATAGAGAAGGGAGATAATATCACCTCTATCCTCACCCCTCAGTATCCCCATTGCTTAGAGGTACCTACTATAAAAAGGTTCTTGTCTGGTCTTCCCTAAATGAGTCTAATACTAACTCCTTATAGGAGTGTCCCCAAAATTTATTAGTGTACAATATTTTATTGCAAGTTAATATGAGGACATAATTTTGTAGGCATAGAGGCAAAAGAGCAGAGATTTATCAGTACTTTCTAGGTGAATCAGAGATTAATTTTCATGAAGGTATTAAGTCTCAAATGAATCATTAACTAAAAACCATTATAGAGTATGCCCTTTCGTCAATCCATTTAAATGATTGCATTGTTCAAACAGGAAGTTGTAGAAGAATCAGCTTTTAAAAATAGTTGTTAAGCAAATAAATATGTGCATTTATAATCATTCATCAGTCAGTCATCTTGCCAAATTTAAAGCACATTGTTTGGTAATCAGAAAAGCTGATGAAAAAATTGGGAAAAAATTACAGAAAAAGTCAATGAATAAGCAGTTATTGGAGAACATAAAATGAAAAGGTGGATTAGGAAGCAGAGCATAGAAGCCATGGCTGTATGTGCAGGGTGAGCTTCTGCAGTGTCTTGTCCAGCACTTATCCTCGGAGCTAAAACAACCTACTAATGTTCCCCGACCCCCTTATCCACTGGCGATATACACCAGATGTAAAATAAAATGGACTTCTGTAGCTTTCATTTTCTACCACAATCTTCACCTCTTCTTGCCCTGTTTTACTCTCTGGACTGCTGATTTGCCTCTTCATCTTCTGTGATGATGAAAATGATGACTCTGATGGTGGTAGTGGTGATAATGACAGTGGTTTAACTATATGACTATGCATGGCGGTCCAGAAATTCACATCGGCGAGACATGTCCCTTTATTTTGTTCTACTTCTAAAGTGAATTACTGAATTTGTATTTCAAGTTTCAGTTCCCCCAGGGCAATTTGAAATCTCCCCAAACTCTGTCCCCAGGGCTGTCTCCGTGTAGTCACACAGGGACAAGGCAATGGGGTGTAGGCAGCATGGTGTTTGGGATGCACCATTCTTTCAACCAAACTTTTATTCCTCTCTGTAGATCACAGGACCCTTCTGACACTCCTGAGCCATCTGGGAACAAAAGAACTTGCTGGGGCTATGTCTGACCCCTTACTATTTCCAAGACACTATTGGGCACACAGGAAACTTTCTATTCATTGGAGCACCCGGGAACTCTGTGAGCTGTGTTAGGCCCCTCAGTTTAGGCACAGCCTATGCTTAAGAGCCAGCAATAGCCTTTGAATATCTGACTTCTCCTTATACCACATCCCTCTAAAGCCCTCTTTTGCTTCCAGCTGGAGAGTTTTAAGAGTTTCCCCTTTAAGGGCTCATGTAATTAGATTGGATGTCCCTGGATAATCCAAGATAATCACTCCATTTTAAGGTACATAACCTTAATCATATCTGCGAAATCCCTTTTACTGTTAACAAACATATTCACAAATTCTAGAGATTAGGGTATGGATGTCTGTAGTGGGTAAGGTGGATTATTTGGCCTCCAACATACAGGGGATGCCAAAAAAATGTATATACATTTTAAGAAAGGAAAAAAACTATTAAAATTGTAATAGTCAATATATACCGATAACAAAAGATAAATACAAGTCACATTTGACTTCTGCAATTACAAGAGGTGCTGAAAGATGACGGCGAACTACTGCTTGAGCAACGTTGACCAGAATGTGTACTTGTATACATTTTTTTTTGGCACCCCAGTGTATCTCAAATATGTTGATTTATCTTTATCTCCATTGTTCCGAATCAGTATTATTTGGATGGTTACCATGGACTTCTAATTCGTTTCCCTGCTTTAGTTCTTGCCCTCGTCCAATCCCTTCCAACACAGCAGAACGATCCTCTAAAATTTATTACTCACGTCATGTCACCCTAGAGTTTTCACTATTCTTACATCTAAGTTCCTCATTCTGACCACAGTCACCTCTGGGTTCCGATGTCCTTTGTTGTCTCTAGCTTCTTTTCGCCTCACCCTACCTACCCCTTTCTCACCAGGCTATAATCACAGTGACTTTTTTGTAGTCCCTTAGATATACCAGTGTTTTCTCACCCCTGTTTTGGCCCATCCAGAATTCTCTGCCTGAGATGCTTCCTCCACTACCCTACCCACTCTCTACAACCTGTCTTAACAGTCCCTTTCTTTCTTTCTTTTTTTTTTTTTTTCTTCCAGTTCTGACCTTAAATTGCTGTTTGTGGACCACTCATTGGAAAATTGGTCTGCACCTGTCTGGAATTTCTAGAGTTCTCTCTCACTTGGACTGTGTCCAGAGGTAGCATAAAATTCCCCCTTATTGAGGGCCCCACTTTTACTCTAGCTTTTCCAATGTTTCCTCTCCCTTCTTACATCGGGATGCCATCTAGTTTCCACAGTGGGATGCAGAGCTCTGAGACTTCTTGTGTTTCCTGCATTCCACATTTATACAGGACTCAGACTTCAGAACTCAAAATACTTTTCTCCAATTTTATTAGAACTTCCCTGATTCAATGGATGAAATGGTCCACATGAGCAAGTAATGAATAAGTTACAGGGCAACAAGTTTAACTGAAAAGTAAATCAGTTGATATTTTAACATAGTCTGACATAATTATAAAAATAAAAACAAGAAAAACAACTACAATTTGCTGAGTACTTGTTATATCCCTGTGATAGCAGTACCATTAAATGCTAGTTTTTTTCATCTTCAAAATAGCCTGGTGACATAAGTAATATTTATATTGTTTTACTGATGAGTAATCTGAGGCTTCATAAGATAATATGCTCTTTTCAAAGGCTTCTAATTAGAAAGGATCATTGGCTTCTTTCTGGCAAATATGTTGATTTTCCACCTGCTTTGGTTAATTGTCTTTCTTGGTCTTTACAGGGTCTGGACCCCTCTTACCCATTAATGACTTTTGGTATTTGAGGGAACACCATGAATGCCCTCGCTTTTCCCACATGTAATTGTGTGGAGGGCGTACAGTACATATGTTTGGTGAAACTGCAATTCCCCGTCAAATGCATTAGAACAGGCAGGCAGAGAGTTTAATCACCATAGAAAATTCCAGGAACTTAGAAGACCTGAGTACAAGGAGCATAGAAAGACATGATAAAGAAGTGCTAATTAAGCAGTCGATTCTCCAAAGGGAAGTTGTGTCCAAATCTAGAAATCTGCGGACATCTTGGAAGAAGGGTTATTTGAAACAGCCAGAGAGCTAAGACAAGGGGCACAAGCTAGGGCAAAGACTAAGTGTAGTGCTCTTCAGAGGGATTACTCAGGGTGACCCCCTTAGCATCACCCAGTCCTGGAAGAGACTTGCTTTTGTATGTCCAAGGAGCGTCTAGTCTTGAAACTAGCCAAGCTGAATTCTCTAAGAACATTCTGTGGTTCAGACCTTGCGTGATCTACAACTAGAGCTATTGATTCTCAGCAGAGTCACAAGGTGGAGAACACCTCTCCCCACTTTTACTTTCCTGTCATAATCACGTTTTATGCCAGCAAGGAGGGATGCACACCCACTGTCTGTATCACAGACAAGTGATAGTCATGAATCTTCAACATTTTTAATTGCCAAGCATAGCTTAAGTGAGGATTTAAAAATGGATATCTCACTTAAAATATCCAGCTAGAACTATATCAAGTATCTAATAAATGTAGCAAACTTATTAATGATGAATAAATAAGGCATTCTGAATATCGAGTTTAAGCAACAAGGGAAAATGTTTGAAATCCTAAGTATGTCTTGCAACAGTTTTTTGAATTCTTTGGGGACTTGGCATCAAATCAATAAATATTTCTGTTTTCTTAACATTGAAGTCAGTGGTTTTGAAATTTTTAATGTTTTATTTTGGAATAATTTTGACTTATAGAAATGTTGTAAAGATAGCACAGGGAGTTCCCACTTATCCTTCACCCACTTCCCCCTAAGTTAATTGTATATTATCATGGTTCCTTTGTCAAAACTAAGAAACCAACATTGGTAAGTTACTATTACCTAAACTCCAGCTGCATTTGATTTTCACCAGTTTTTCTAATAATATCCTTTTTCTATCCCAATATCCAATCGAGGATACCACATTGCATTTAGAAGCCATTAGGTTTTAATCTTGTCTTTTTTCACTCTGGAAAGTTAACTACAGCAAACTAACTATAGCGGGCAACCTATTTCTCCATTTTGTCTGGTGCAATTTACAGCAGTTTCTACATGTTGCCAGAATTTCTGTTTGAAAAGAGATATATCCAATCTGCTGGTGGGTTTTATCTGAAGTTCCCCAAATAACTTCAAGACTGCAAGTGAACTGATTATTTTGATAGTGGGAAGACAGACTAAGTGTCAGGAAACTTCGTGAGACAGTTTAGTATACAGTACTAATACAGACGTAAGGATTTTTATTTCTTAGTTTGGACTGTGGCTTCTCACTCATTGACATTCTTCCTAAATCAACACTGCCATTGGTGCAGATTAATATATTTTCAGTCTAGGGTCAGTAAGAAAAAAAAAGTATGACTATATTTTTTGTTGTCATAACAATTAGCCATACTAATGATATTTCCTTTAGGGGTAAATAACATTAAAAAAAATCTGATCAATCGTATCATTCTCAATTACATATTTTCCATAGAGTATTCCTTACAGTCTTTCCACTCAAGACTCCTGATGAGAGAGAATATCTAACTCAGACCCTTGAGATTTGGGAGCTTTTCATAAGAGCCTGCCAAAAGAAAAAAAAATCTGTGAAGTCTTCAGCTTTAACTTAAAAATTGATATGTTTTGCATTCTACTCCATGATATATTTACATTTGTTTTCATACAACATTAATGTTTTAAATTATTTACTAGGAGGTCAAAACTGAGTCTTATTTATCCTGTTTTCATAAACTTTCTTTCCCACTAATGGTCGTGGTATGGATGTCCCTGTTTGAGAAGCAGAGCCCATTAATGGAAGTTCATGCTCGTCAAGGTGTTTTGTTTTGTTTTTGTCTTGTTTGTCTGTTTGTTTTATTGTGGCCTCAATTAACCTCTTTAACCAAATCTCATTCTATAAATATCATGATTTCCATACAGGGGGGAAAAAAATGTCTCAAGGTTAGGCCTTAAGTTCTCATGCTTCTGGACTAATAACTATATGTATGGTTCCTTCTATCTTCAATATCCCGCCTGCTTTCTCACTTAACCAACACTTGTATGTGGTAAAGAGGCTAATGACACAGGTCTTGGTCAGGGCGACTGGGCATCTGGGTATGTTCTACCAACATATAGAGAACTCTTTACCATGTAGTCATGATATTTAAAATTGTAGAACTGCCATACATCAGCCAAATGACCTTGAGCCAAAACCTCACTAAGCTTTCATTTCCAACTAGTAAAATGGAGATTGATAGTAGTCACTCTCTTTCAGATTTTTTAATGAGAATTAAATGATATGATGCATGCAAAACAGTTAGCTAACTGTCTGACCCATAGCAAGAGCTCAATTATTTTATTATTTCTTATATTTTAAGATCCAGTTCAAATGTCACTTTTTTGTGGCGTGTTTTTTTCATTTCCATGAATAATTAGTGATGTTTTTCTTTGGGTTTCCTTGCATTTTTTTAAAGCGTATATTAAAAGGATTATCATGGAAAAATCATATGCTTTTAGGCAATAAAGTCATAAAACAGCAAATTTAGTGTGTGTATGTGAGATAACCATGATAAGAGTGAAATATTTTTTTGGAGGGGAACCTCTGTATTTTTCAAAATTTCTACCACAAACATGCATTAATTTTATAATCTGAAATAAAACAATATTATACTGTTCTAACTATGTTAAATTTATTTTATCAAAGTAATATATGCATAGTCCCTTTTCCTGCCACTCCCTACCTACTGAATCCTGTTCCCCAAAGGATATCATTTTCAAATCTTTTCATTGTTTCTTCCATTATATACCATCATATTTCTAAGTAGCATGCATATGTTAACCCTCAAAGTTACCATTTTAAACATCTGTTGGCTTTCTACCACGGAAGATAAAAGCTTCTCTCTTGCACCGTTACCCAATTTCCCAGTATTTTTCTCCATCTTCCCAATATAGTTAGTCCTAGCACAGGATATTTCATTAAATCATTATACTACATTATTATGATGACTATGTAAATATAATCCATAGCTGAAGTATGTGATTTATTATGTTTATTTTGTACATTTTGAGTCCCTGGAATTAATAACTGTTTCATGATTTGTTTGTTTAAAGTTTATGCACCTATTATTGCATTTTCCCAAACTCTCCCATGAAAGAGTTAATTACCTCTGAATGGCATATATATCCAATAATCTCTCTTTTTCTTGGAGAAATCTTTCCCTGACACTTTTTCCTCCAGGCTTATTTATGACTGTTTCTTTTCTAGGCCTCTGTTATGTACTGAATTGCATCTCCCTAAAATTCGTATACTTAAATCCTAATCCCCAGTACCTCAGAATGTGACGCTGTTTGGAGATAAGGCCTTTAAACAGATGATTAAGTTAAAAGAAACCCTTAGTGTGTGTCCTAATACTATCAGTATAGTGTATTTCACCTTTGTTTTTTGAGTCCACAACATTTTGTGTATTATTTTCAATGTTTGTTTAGATTTAGCTACATATTTACTACTTTCTTTGCTTTTAATTGTTTCTTGCAGTTATATGTGGGAGGAATTTCCTTCTGCCTTAAACATACGCTTAAGAATGATTTTGTGCAGGGCTACTGCTAATAAACTTTCAATTTTTATTTGTCTGAAAATGTCTTTGTTCCACTCTTGTTTTTCAGAGATACTGCTAATGGGTTTAGAATTCTAGGCTGCAGTAATTGTCTCTCAATATGTTGACTATATCATTCTGATTTGTATTGTTACTCCTGAGAAATCAGTTTCCTTTGCATAACTGTTTTGAAAATGTTCTATTATTTCTGCTTGCTTGCTTTTAAAATGTGCTCTTTTTCTTTATTGTCCTGTGGTTTCGTTATAATGTGTCTAAGTTATTTTTATTTTTCGTGCTTGTAGTTTGGTGGGATTCTTAAAAATGTGGTTTGATTTCTTGTTTGTACTGGAAAATTTTCAGCCAAAATTCATTCCAATATTGCTTCTGTCCCTCTCTTTTCTCTTGGAACTCTGAGATGTATGCTAGATTTTCTTCAATATCTGGGCCTCTTTGCTTCTCTTTTATGTGTTCCATATCATCTCTCTGTACGGTTCAAGATGATTTCTTCAAATCCATCTTATACTTTACGAATTCCCTTTTCTTCTTTCTCTAATACGCTATTAAACTCGGCTGTTCTATTTGCAATATTTTCAGTCTGGTCATTGATTATAATAGTTTCTTTTATTCTATACATATTTTCAAGCTTGTGTTTTATTTCTTTAAGCATATTAAATAGTTATTGTAATCTGTATCTGATTATTTGATTTGATGATTTTGTAATACTGTGTCCGCTCTCGTTTAATACTGGTTTTTATTCATGGTACCTTATTTCCTTGTGAATTTAGTTTGTTGGTTGTTTTTTTATTTTGTTTTGTTTTGTTTTTTTATGATCTTGTTTTCCTTGGAGTTTTATTCGTGGGAATTACCTGCAGTCTGGCATAAAGGTGAATACTACAGAGGCAATTTGCCTTTGACTTTACCAAATGCTGCAAATACAGGGCCACTCTAATTTAAGTATGTGATGAACTTTATTTTGAATCACGGTGAGATTATAGATTGAAAGCTTGGAACGGCTGTGGAAGGGCTGCAGAAGGGCTGTAATATTTATGTTCTCACTGGTCATTTTTTATTTAGGACTCATTATCAAGTTTCAAGACAATTAATCGTTGAATCCACTGAAAAAGATTTTATTGGTTTTGTCTTGGATTCTAAATCATTGTTACACTAAAAGGGTTTTTACACTCTCCAAGTCCTTGCTTTAGCAGAGAAATCTATTTGACTCCCTGCTTTTAGCAAATCCTGGGCTGTATTTTCTGTCTTTCCTTCCACGAGTCCATAAAAACTTAAATTCAAGTTCATGTGGTTTGGCAATTGTCTTTAGAGTGAAGACCAGCTGCAGAGCTCTACTTAGTTTTTTTGAATTGTCATTCTTTATCTGTGCCTGACTTGAGAATTTCTTACTTTCGTGAGAGCTTATCAATGCTTCAACTATATTTACTTGTTTGTTTGTTTTAAATTTGTATTAAATTTATTTAAAAGAAAAAACAGTTTATACACTTCTTCCACCTCTACCCCCATTTCTTGCAATCACCAATCTGTTCTCTATATTTATGAGCTTGGAATTTTTGTTAGATTCTATATCTAACAGAGATCATACAATATTTGTCTTCCTTTGTCTGAATTATTTCATTTAGCATAATGCTTTCGAAGTCCATCCATGCTGTCACAAATGGCAAGATTTCATTATTTTTATGGCTAAATATTCCATTGTATATCTGTACTACAATTTATTTTCTTCCAAAGGCAGTTTAGATTTTATTTTACATTTTTGTATTTTTCCCACAGTGCCTCATCCACCACTGTCACTCATCTTATGATTGTTTTCCTTTCCCAGATTAATAATACATGCAACAGGCAGACACAGGGATATTTTTTTTGACTTTTAATAACTGAAGCAAAAAAAGATCTAAAACCGCAGCTTCTGGAAGAACCATTTGTTCTTGCCAGTCTTATACCCCCCTTCAAACTTGACCTTGGCCTCCCTTGCATTTCAGAGCAGGGTCTCTGAAGACATCTTTGTTGAGGACAGTTTTGTCCAAGAGGATATCCGTAAAGTACCTTGTGGGCATGAGGTGATTGTAGTTATAAATTTTCACAAAAGATTTGATCTGTGATCTCTTAGCAATTTTCTTCTGCCCATGCCACCTGTCACATTTCAGGGACAGCAGTCAATTCCAGCCACCAGAGCATGGCTGTAGGAGTGGCTGAGGTGCCATCATCAATGTTCTTCACAATGACTGTTTTGCAGCTGGAGTAGTGTCCGGCCAAGGCCAGCACCACCTTCCTGGGGTGCATAAACTTGCCCATTTTGACAGCAGCCACACAGGCCTACAACAGAAAGGCTATACTAAAATTTCTTTATCCATTCATCCATCCATGTACACTTAAGTTGTTTCTATATCTTGGCTATTATAGATAATGCTGCAATGAACATGAGGGTGTATATATCTTTTCAAATTAGTGATTTTGTTTTCTTGGATAAATAAATACCCAGAAGTAGAATTGATGGATCATATGGGAGTTCTATTTTTAATTTTTTTGAGGCATCTCCGAACTGTTTTCCATAGTGGTTGCACCAATTTACATTCCTACCAACAATGCACAAGGGTTCCCTTTGCTCCACGTTTTCACCAATACTTGTTATTTCTTGTCTTTTTGATAACAGCTGTTTTAACAGGAGTAATATCTCATTATGATTTTGATTTACATTTTCCTGATGATTAATGATATTGAGTATCTTTCCATATACCTGGTGGCCATCAGTATGTCATAGGAAAAAAGTCTATTCAGATCTTCTGCCCCTTTATTAATTAGATTTCTTTTATATTGAGTTGTATGTGTTCTTTGTATATTTTGTATTTTAGCTCTATCAGATATATAATTTGCAATTATTTTCTCTCATTCACTAGGTTGTCTTTTCATTTGTGTTGGTTTTCTTTGCTCAGCAAAAACATTTTTTCTTGATGTAGTCCCATTTGTTTGCTTTTGCTTTTGTTCCTTTCGCTTTTGGTGTCATATTCAAAAGAAGTCATCACCAAGACTTATGTGAAGGAGCTTACTGACTATGCTTCTAGGAGTTTTATGGTTTCAGGTCTTACATTCAAGTCTTTAATCCATTTTGAGTTAATCTTTGTGTATGGTGTAAAACAGTGGTCCAATTTCATTCTTTTACATGTGGCTGTCCAATTTTTCCAACACCATTTATTAAGGAGACTGTCCTTTCCCCATTGTATAGTCTTGATTTCTTTATAGTAAATTAATTGCCCATATATGCATGGGTTTATTTCTAGGCTTTCTATTCTGTTTCATTTACCTATGTGTCTGTTTCTATGTGAATACCATACTGTTTTAATTACTATAGCTTTGCAATATAGCCTGAAATTAGGGAATGTGATGCCTCCCACTTTGTTCTTCCTCAAGATTGCTTTGGCTACTTGGGGGTTTTTCTGGTTCCATACAAATTTTATGATTGATTGTTGTATTTCTGTGAAAAATACCATGAGAATTTTGATAGGGGTTGCATTGACTCTTTAGATTGCTTTGGGTGCTTTGGGTGACATGGATATTTTAACAATAATAATTCTTCCAATCCATGAATATGGAATATCTTTCTATTTATTTGTGTCTTCAATTTCTTTCATCATGTCTTATAGTTTTCAAGTAATGGTCTTTTACCTCCTTGGTTAAATTGATTCCTAGATATTTCATTCTTTTTGATACAATTGTAAATGGGATTGTTTTCTTAATTTCCCCTTCTGATAGTTTATTATTAGTGTAAAGAAATACTACGGTATTTTGCATATTGATTTTGCAAAATTTACTGAATTTGTGTATTAGTCTTCACTGTGAATCATCTGTACTGAACCTGGAACTCATCCCCTATCCTGGCCACTGCTCAAAGCCAGCCCTCTGCCACCTCTTTACAGCACCCTTGGACCACCCCAAGGCCCGCACTGCAGCTCTAGTGCTGCACAGTTGCTGCCACAGTATCTCTTCAGCCACTCACCATGACAACCGCATCCCCTCAAAGGTGTGCCAGAACTACCACCGGGACTCCGAGGCCACCATCAGCCTTCAGGTCAGCCTGGAGCTCTCGGCATCCTATGTCTACCTATCTATGACTTACAATTTGACTAAGATGATGTAGCTTTAAAGAAATTTGCCTAATAGTTTCTTCACCAGTCTCATAAGGAGAGGTAACATGCTAAGAAACTGATGAAGCTGCAAAACCAATGAGGTGGCTGAATCTTCTTTCAAGATATCAATAATCCAGTGTGTGATAACTCAGAGAGTGGGCTGAATACAATGGAGTGTGCACTACCCTTGGGAAAAAGCATGGACCAGACTCTACTGAAACTGTACAAACTTGCCACTGACAAAAATAATACCCACTTGTGTGACTTCGTTGAGACTCATTACTTGAATGGGCAGGTGAAATTCATCAAAGAATTGGATGACAATGTAGCCAACTTGTGCAAGATGGGGGACCCCCAGAATCTGGAATGACAGAGTATCTTGTTGACAAGCACAGTCTAGGACACAGATAATGAGAACTAAGACTCAGGCTGGCTTCCCATAGCCGCAGGGTGACTTCTCTGGTCGCCGAGGCAGTGCATGCATGTTGGGGTTACCTTTATCTTTACTGTAAGTTGTACCAAAACATCTACTTAAATCCTTTCATTTGTACCATTTCTTCAATTAAGGTAACGTGGTACTTCAAAGTCAGATAAATTTCATCCATTTTGCCATTCTTTAACAGTACCTAACCTGAGAATTTCTTACTTTTCTGAGAGCTTATTAATGTCTCAAATTTATTTTTAATATTGTATCCAGGATTTTTAGGATGTTTCAGCAGGAAGGGTTTATCCAGGAAACTGACTTCCTGTATTATCATTAAGAACAGTCCTGGTGCTGCTCAGAAAATAGTATTATCAATAATAATATGTTGAATGTACTTGCTTGTGTTTCTTCCCTGCTAGACTGACAACCCCTCCGAGATAAGACTGTTGCTCGTCTCAGTGCCTAGCTTATAATAAGAACTCAGTATATATTGAATAAACAAATATTAGTAACTTGAACATCAAATCACATTTTCTTATCCTTTACTGATTTCTTATGGAGCACATTTCTCGACTTCTAATTAGGATAAGATAAAGAGATCCAATTTGAAATTTGATTAACTGATGCTAGAAAGTTTAGGTACTTTTGAGTTTTTGTGTTTCTTTATTTGTGGCATAACCTACAGGAGAAATTTACTATTGACGTAATTATTAAATTCAGTGTATTATTAAAATCCATAATACAAACCAGATGCCCCCACTCCAGAAGATCAAAAATAAAACAAAACAAAATCCTGTTATATAACATTGACTTTTCATTGTCTCATTTTTGGTGGCTTGTTGCTATGGCAATCTCCCCATACTATCTGCAGACGTGAATCAGATACTGGGCAGCACAACATCTGCAGTGCTGCAGTGTACCATATGGTTAATTTACTGCAACCAACAGAGACAAGTAAAAACTCTTTCCACAAATGGATCCAACACCTCAAGAGTTGAGGCAACTAGGGTTAAATAGGGCTCATTGCCTGTTTCTCGGCAATGCCCAAATTCAAAAAGGCATTTGTCCTGAGAGATTGAATACACAAGTGTTGAGCTAGCACTTGAAATAGGTAGGCAAAATAGGATGCTGTAAGGACAGCTCCAGGAGAAAATCTCAAATCTGAACTGGGAAACGCGGCCTCTAGCCATCACGGTTGCCTGGTCTCCACATGAGTCCAGGTCATTAGTGTTTATAAAATACTACTGATTTGTTGATCTCTAGCTCTTAGATCTCTAGCTCTTAGAAAACATCTCAGCGTGTGTTTCACAATTTTTTAACATAAGACAATTTGATGGTCGGTGGATGATAGAACTGGGAAGTTAATTCTTGATGTGTCTAGAGTGACAGTTGATGGGAGCAGATGACTACCATTTGTTGACCTTCACACATGCTAGAACTTTAAGCATTCTAATACTTTTTTTTTTCTAACATTCCTACAAAGATAAATATTGTCCCCATTTGACGGATAAGGACACTAGAATTAAAACATATTAATTTGCCTGTCAGTTATAGTTTGTAAACATGATGTGAAGTTTAGGTTTCACTGCAAGTCTATCTAACCTTAAATCTTGTTCTTTTGTTACTATATAAAAGTTTCTCTTTGAGAGATGTATACACAGAATAAAGGTCAGCAGTGTACTCTAGAGTTAGACCGCCTAGGCCTAAAAGTCAGCTCCATCTTTTATTATCTATGTGACTTCAGATCACATACTTAACCTCTCATACCTCCAGTTTTCCCATCTGTAAATGGAGGTAATGAATGTACTAGGAGGATTCTTGGGAGAATTAAGTGACCTATTGCACAGGGCCTACTCAGTGCTACGTAAGTGTTCAATAAGGATTAATTACTATCATTGTGTACATTCACTAATCTTAAAATATTAGTTTTGGATGTCCAAGGACAAACATTTTTTTTTTTTTTCTTTTAGGACAGCATGTTGACTAGGGCAATAGTTCTCAAACTGGTTCCCAGACTGTCAGTATTGCCATCAGCTAAGAACTTGTCAAAACAGCAAATTAGTAAGACTTATCCCAGATATACTAAATAAGAACTGTAGAGATGGAACCCAGCCATCTGTGTTTTTCCTACTTTTACCCAAGGCCAACTCTGCCAAAAAGATGCTTTTGGAACCAATCTTGAGATACCATGATGTTTCTAGACTCAATTCCTACAGCTTCAAATGGGTGCCTCAATCACTTTGTTCTCTGAGACCATCTAATCGCTAAGATTCTTGGTTAATAATTAATCATGTTGTCTTGACTGCATTTGAAATGACCAGTTATTTCACAATGATTTCCTTTTGTGTGGAATGAGATGTAATGCTGTGATGGTCACAGCCATTTGAAGATACTACTGGAATTTCTCAAGAGTTGCAGCAGACAAAACATTTGAGGTGCCCCTAGCAGTAGGCTGGTCTCTCTCCATTTAAAAAGTTAACATTTAATTAGTCTTTTTTTTTTTTTTTTTTTTTTTCCTGACTAGGGATTGTTTGAATAGACTTTGTAAGGCTTTTTTTAAGTTTCACATTTTGTGAAGGCTCATAAGTAGAAAGTGACACATTGATAAACTTAGATTAAGCCTGCTTCAGTACAGGAACAAAACTCACAAGAATTTATTTGAAATTTAGTAAGATTAATTTAACACCATTCTCAAAAATGAAAATTAAACTGCTTATTTTATGTAAGTCAAGAGGAAATTAAATTTAAGATAATTTATTAATGTTTTTAAATAAATGAGAATGCTTAAATGCTTTAAATGTTTCAACCTCCCTAATTGTTTTAACCCATTTAACTTTCCTAAATCTCTTTTCCTAATCTATAAAACAAAGGGATTATTTCAACTGATTATAGTTTTTTTTTCCTAGTTGTAAGAAAAGAATGGTGCAATGAACACATTGACACCTATCATTTACATTGAGGAATAGAATGTTTAATTCCTTTGTGAGTCTTTCTGGAGTAGACTCAGATCTAGCTAGATAAAAAATTTGGTCTTTTGAGACTTCTGCAGAAATGATCAATTTGTAGCAGTTTCTGGACTGCTGGCATCTAGTAGTTATGTAGAAGCTCTTGATTCGAGCAAATGGAAAATTTCAGTTAGGATGAGTTTGTTAATCTCTTTTCCCAGCTGACCCTCAATATCTTCATCTGATTCATAGTATGTTAATATTACCTGGCTCAAAGTTTTTTTTTTGTTATTGTTGTTGTTTTAATTTTAGTAGATGTTTCCTTGGGACCCAAAAGGCAATTTTCACTTTCTGAATATTTAATAGGTATATTCCCCAATGGTGCCAAACAAAAATGGCATCATCAGATTATGCTATAGTGTAATTTAATACAGATCATATTTGTGTTGTGGAAAGAGATTTGGACAGCATTCAAAACCTGCATTCAGATTCTAACTATGATATGTACTTGCAGTACAACCTTAAAGACATGGCATAAGCTTTCTTTTAAGTTATTTTAAGTTCTCTCAAGAAAATAACAAATAAATACTTAATAGATTATAATGAAGATAAAATGAAGTTAAGTGTGTTGTCTAAATATTTATATCTGTTCCTACTGTAAAAAAAGGATATAAGGAAGTTAAACAAAAGAGTGTTCATTTTATGTATTTTGGCATTTCATAGATAATCTGTGTTTTTACTACTCTTTGGTTCTGTGGTGTCTCTTTGGTTTTATTGTTTGTCAAAATTTTGGTTTTGTGTGTTTAGCTTGTAAGCATTCATTCTAGAATTAATTTTTTTGTAAAGTCATAAATACAAGAAGATAGAATGTTTTATACTTCAGTGGCAGTGCTGTTAGTCTTCAAATATAAATATTTTCATTTGAAAACTACGAGATTATTAAAATAACTTTCTATAACACTAATTCATAAGTGTGGAATTTGGGGAGCTTTTGCTTTTAGTTTAAACCCCTCTCATTGAATTTCCATGTAGAATGAATACAAATATTGTGCTAAAATTACAAATGTTCCTATTATGTTTAATTAGAGATACAGAGCATTTAAATAAGAGGAAGACTAAGTAACCTGTTAATGAAATTACATTGTCCTATTCTTTTATTTTCAGATGAGATTAACCTTTTTTTTTTTTTTTTAATTCCCATTGCCCCAGCCTCCTCAACTTTGGCAACCATCAGCTTGTTCTCTATATCTATGGGTCTGTTTGTATTTTGTTTTGTTCATTCATTTTTTTTTTTTATATTCCACCTATAAGTGAAATCATACAGGATTTGTCTTTCTGTGTCTTATTTCACTTAACGTAATATTCTCTAGGTCCATGCATGTTGTTGCAAATGGCAAGATTTCATTATTTTTTATTGCTGAATAATGTTCTACCACATATATATCAGTGTTTCTTTATCCATGTTTACTGATGGACATCTTAGTTGCTTCCATATCTTAGCTATTACTAGTAACATTGCAGTGAACATAGAAGTGTATATATCTTTTCAAATTAGTGTTTTTGTTCTCTTTGGATAAATACCCAGAAGTGGAAGTGCTGGATTATATGGCAGCTCTATTTTTAATTTTTTTGAGGAAACTCCATACTGATTTCCATAGCGGCTGCACAAAATTAAAATTCCACCAACAGTGCATAAGGGTTCCCTATTCTCCACATCCTCATCCGCATTTGTCGTTTGTTGATTTATTGATGATAACCATTCTGACAGGAGTGAGGTGGTATCTCATTGTGGTTTTAATATGCATTTATTTCATAATTAGTGATGTTGAGCATCTTTTCATGTGTATATTGTCCTTCTGTATGTCCTTGTTAGAGAAATATCTCTCCATGTCCTGTACCCAGTTTTTAAATAGATTGTTTTTTGGTGTTAAATTGTATAAGTTCCTTATATATTTTTCATATTAACCCTTTACCAGATGTATCATCGGTGACAATCCTCTCACATTCAGTAGGTTGTCTTTTCATTTTTCGTTGGTTTATTTGGCTGTGCAAAAACTATTTAGTTGATGTAGTCCCATGTGTTTACTTTTTGGTTTCTCTTGCGTGAAGACATAGAAAAACAAAAGAGTGAAGTCAAAAATTTGCTGCCTTTGTTTTCTTCTAGGAGTTTATGGTTTCAGGTCTTACATTTAAGTTTTTAATCCATTTTCAATTCTTCTATGTGGTTTAAGAAAGTGGTCTAGTTTTATTTATTTATTTTTTGCATTTATCTTTCCAGTTTTCCCAGCACCATTAATTGAGGAGACTATGTTCACCACATTGTATATTCCTGACTCCTTTGTCATAGATTAATTGACCATATAGGCATGGATTTATTTTGGGGGCTCTCTATTCTGTTCCATTTATCTAGATCTTTATTTTTATGCTAGTACCATCCCATTTTGATTACTATAGCCTTGTACTATAATTTGGTATCAGGTAGCATGATACCTCCAACTTTGTTGTCCTTTCTAAGGTTGTTTTGGCTATCAGGAATCTTAATGTGGTTCCATATAAATTTTAGGAATATTCTAGTTCTATGAAAAAAATGTCATTGTTATTTTTATAGGGATTGCTTGAATCTGTAGATTGCTTTGAGTAGTGTGGACATTTTAACAATGTTAATTCTTCCTATTAGCATGCTTCTTGTATATGCTTCAATTTATTTGTAACTTCTTCATTTTTTTCAATTTGTTACAGTTTTTCAAATACAGATCATTTACCCTCTTGGTTAAATTTATTCCTAGGTATTTTTTGCTTTCTGATGGCAATTTTAAATGGCATTGTTTTCTTAATTTCTCTTTCTGATAGTTTTTTATTGATGTATGAAAATGCAACCAATTTCTGAATATTAATTTTGTGTCCTGGTATTTTACTGAATTAATTTATAAGTTCTAACAGTTTTTTGGTGGAATCGTTAGGGTTTTCTATATATGGTATCATATCATCTGCAAATAATGACAGTTTTACTTCTTTCCAATTTCGATACCTTTTATTTCTGATTGCTGTGGCTGGGACTGCCAATACTATGTTGAATAAAGTGGTGAAAGTGTACATCTCTGTCCTGATCTCAAAGGAAAAACTTTCAGCTTTTCCCTGTTGAATATGATGTTAAGGGTGTGTTTGTCACATATGGCCTTTATTACATTCAGATATGTTCCCTCTATTCCCACTTTGCTGAGAGTTTTTATCATAAATGGATATGGATTTGTCAAATGCTTTTTTTCTGCATCTATTGATGTGATTATGAGATTTTTATCCTTCATTTTGTTTATTTATCAATCACATTGATTGATTTGCGGATTTTGAACCAAACTTCAATCCTGGGAATAAATCCCACTTGATCACAGTCTGTGATCTTTTTAATGTATTGCTGAATTTGGTTTGCTAGTACTTTGTTGAGAATTTTAAAATCTATTTTCATCAGGGATATATACCAGGGGTGCCAAAAAAATGTATACAAGTGGGCACTGGTCAACATTGCTCAAGCGGTAGTGCGCCGTAATCAGAAATATCTGGATGCTGATTGTAACCACCTTAAATACTTCTTGTAACAAAAGAAGTCAGACGTGACTTGTATTCACCTTTTGTTATTGGTATATATCAAGTGTTACAATTTTAATAGTTTTTTTCTTTCTTAAAATGTGTATACTTTTTTTTTTTTTTGGCACCATGTTTGTGTGTGTGTGTGTGTGTGTGTGTGTGTGTGTAATATATATAAAGTCTTTGGTTTTGGTATCAAGTTAATGCTGTCCTCGTAAAATTAATTTGGGAAAGATCCCTCCTCTTGAATTTTTTGGAATAGTTTGAGAAGCATAGGTATTAGTAAAATTTACCTGTGAAGCCATCTGGTCTAGGGTTTTCATTGGGAGTTTTTTATTACTGATTCAAATTCATTATCTATTGATCTGTTCATATTTTCTGCTTCGTCCTGATTCAGTCTTAGAAGATTGTATGTTTCTAGGAATTTATCCATTTCTTCCAGGTTGTCCAATTTATTAACATATAATATTCGTGGTGTTTTCTTGTAATCTTTTGTATGTCTGTGGTTCAGTTTTCATTTCCCTTTCATTTCTGATTATTTTTATTGGTGTCCCCTTTTTTTCTTGGTGAGTCTTTCTAAAGATTTATCAATCTTTTCAGAGAATCAGCTCTTGGTTTCATTGACCTTTTCTATTGGTTTCTTAGATTCCCTTGTATTTATTTCCACTCTGGTATTTATTACTTTTTTCCATCAACTTTGGGTTTAGTTTGTTCTTTTCTTTCTAGTTCTTTTAGGTGTAAGATTTCATTGTTTGAGATTGCTCTCTTTTCTTGAGGCAGGCCTGTATTGCTATGAATGTCTCAGAAGTGCTTTGGCTCTGTCCCGTAGATTTTGGGTCATTGTGGTTTGATTCATTTGTCTCAAGGTATTTTGATTTCTTCCTTCATCTCATTGTTAACCCATTCATTGTTTAGCAGCATGTTATTCAGTCTCCGTGTGTTTGTGTGTTTTTCAGTTTTATTTTTCTAGTTGTATAACATTGTGATCAGAAACAAATGCTTAATGTGATTTCAAGCTTCTTAAATTTATTGATGCTTGCTTTGTGGCTTCACGTGTGTTCTATCTTGGATAATGTTCCATGTGCCCTTGAAAAGAATGTATATTCTGTTTCTTTGGGGTGAAAGATCTTAAAAATATTAATTAAGTCGATCTAGTTAATGTGTCACTTAAGATCACTGTTTCATTATTGATTTTCTGTCTAAATGATCTATCTTTTGATGTCAATGAGGTGTTCAAGTCTCCTCCTGCTATTACTGTCGATCTCTCCCTTTATGTCCATCAATATTTGCTTTATATTTTTAAGTGCTCCTACGTTGGGTGTGTAGCTATTTATGAGAGATGTATCCTCTTATTGAATTGATCCTTTTATCATTATGAAATACCCTTCTTTGCCTCTTGTTTTAATATCTATTTTGTCTGATATAAGTATTGGTACCCCTGTTTTATTTTTTCTGTTTGCATAAAATATCCTTTTCTATCCCTTTACTTTCAGTCTGTGTGTGTCTTTGGATCTGAATTGGGTCTCTTTTAGGCAGCATATGCATGTATCTTGTTTTTGTTTCTTGTGTTTTTTGTTGTTGTTTTTTTCCATTCAGCCACACTATGTCTTTTGATTGGAGGGAGCACTTAGTTCATTTATTTTAAAACAGTTATTTATAGGTATGTAGTTATTGCCCCTTTGTTTTCTGATGTTTTTATAGTTCTTTTTCCTTCCTTATTCTCTTGTGTTTTTTATGTTCATTTCTATAGTGCTTGGATTCTTTTTCTTTATTTCTTGTATATCTTTTGTAGATTTTTGGTTTATGGATATCATGTGCTTTCTATAGATCAAGCTATATTTTTATAGCAGTCTTTTTCATGTTGATGGTCCCTTAAATTCACAGACATTCTAAAATCACTCCAATGTTTACTTTCCCCTTTATGTTTTTTGTTTTGGTCATTATTTTTTTTTCACTTCTTTTCTGTCATGTGTTTGGGTATATTCCTTAATTTGTTGTTGTAATTACACATATTCTCCCTACTTTTCCCTTTTAACCTTTATACTAGCTTTATAGTTCATTGGTCCACTGCTTTTACTAAGTGTTTGCCTTTGTCAGTGAGCATTTTTTTTCTTTTCTATATTTTCTTAATCGTATGTTTGATCTTCCCTTCTTAAAGAAGTCCCTTTAACATTTCTTGTAATACTCATTCAGTGGTGATGAACACCTTTATTTTTCACTTGTCTGGGAAACGCACTCCTTTGATTCTAAATGATAACTTTACTGAGTTGAGTAATCTTGGTTGTAAGTCTTTACTTTTCATCACTTTCAATATTCCGTGCCAATCTCTTCTGGCCTACAAAGTTTCTATTGAGAAATCAATTGACAGTCTTATGGCAGCTCCCTTGTACATGACTAACTGCTTTTCTCTTGCTACTTTTAAGACGCTCTCTTTAACTTTAACATTTTAATTATAATCTGTCTTACTGTTGTCATCTTTGGGTTCATCTTATTGGGGACTCTGCTCTTCTTGGACTTGTAGTTCTATTTCCTTTGCCACGTTAGGGAAATTTTCAGTCATTATTTCTTTAAACAGGTTTTTGATCCCTTGCATTTTTCTCTTTTCCTTCTGGTATCCCTATGATGCAAATGTTGGTATGCTTAATATTGTCCCAGAAGTCCCTTAAACTATCCTCATTTTTTTTAATTATTATTTTTATTTTTTTTAGCTGTTTCTATTGGATGTTTCTGCTACCTTGTCTTCTAGATTGCTGATTTGATCCTCTGCTTCATCTAACCTACTGTGGATTCTCTCTTATGTAGTCTTCATTTTTGTTGTTGCATTCTTCATTTCTGACTATTCCTTTTTCATGGTTTCTAACTGTGTGAGGTTCTCACTAAATTCGTCTATTCTTCTCTTAATTTCGTTCAGCATCCCATAGCCAGTGTTTTGAACTCTGTGTCTGGTAGATTGCTTGTCTCCAAGTTATTTATTTTGCTGGAGTTTTGCCCTATTCTTCCATTTGGGACATGTTTTTCTGACTCCTCATTTTGGCTGAATCCCTGTGTTTGTTTCTATGTATTCAGTAGTTTTGCTATCTCCCAGTAGTGGCAGAATGGCCTATGTAGTAGGTGTCCTATGAGTCCCAGTGGTACAGTCTCCCTGTTTACCTGATCTGGGCGTTCCAATGGTGTCTCTTGTGTGAGTTGTGTGTACCCTCCTGTTGTCATTGAGCCTTGATTGGACTTGCCCATAGGTGATATTCACCCTCAAGCTGACTGGCTGTGGAGGATGGCCATGATGACATTGGAGAAGCTGTTGTGTGTGGGCTGATCACATGGAGTCGGAGTCATTTTAGCAAGGCTCTGGTGTCAGTTGAATCCACCCTTCAAGTGTGTCATTTGTAGAGCTAGTTGGGTGGTGCTTTGGCGTGGTCTGAAGTCAACCCCTGGATGTGTTGCTTTTGGAGTTTTTTAGTGGGGGCGCCATTACAGGCCATGCTCATCTACCATTTTGTCTTGCTTAGGGACACTTGGTGAGAGCTACAATATGATTTGTGGTTGCTTGCTGGACTTAGAGTTACTAAGTCCTCTGCTATGAACCAAGGCAAGCTGCCAGCAGTGTCAGGCTTGGGACACTTTGGTGTGCATTACAACGTTAGCTGAGGTCAGCTGCCACTTTTGCCACACTTGTGGCCAACTGCTTAGTTGAAGCTGTTTCAAGTCAACAGTGTCCACAGTTTATGATGACTTGGGGCCACTTGATGGGAGTTACAATGCAAGTGGTGACTGGGTGCTGTTTGTGCTGGGTTTGAGGCTGCCTACCAAGAGGTACAGGGCACTCTGAGCCCTGCTGCTGCTTGTTTGGGGTTTGTGGACCTTTGAAAGATTTTAGGAAAGTCTACAGCATGAGCTGAGGAAGGCTGCTTGTGTGGAGTAGTCATTGGAAGAGATTTGGCTGGGCATACTTGTTGGGTGGGTCAGGGTCCCTGAGAATCATCAAGTGGGGCAAATGTTGTTAGCCAGGTTAATGGAGAGCTCATATTTGGAGCCTGTCTGCACCAGCTGGTTGGGTGGGGATACAGCACAACAAAGGAACAAAGGCACCTGCCAGCACTTCTACCCCCAGAGTGAGGTCCTCTGACTCCTGCTACTCCAGCCCTAACCCTGAAGCCAGTAAATTCAGTTAATGTCTATATGCCCTTGGTGCTCTTCGAGCTGCCACCCCTGCACTGGAGCCCAGAGCAAGTGAATCTGTAAGTGAGTGACTCTGTGTGTACCACTCAAGAGAAAAACCTGGGACTCCAACAGCCCTCCATATCACTTGGATGTAATCCCTGTTGGCTTTCTCAGCCAAATGTTATGGAGACTCCTCTTCCTGTCACTGGTGCCACAGGCTAGAGAGATGGGTGTGGGGCTGGGACCCCTCTCTCCTCAGGGGGCCCTCCGCAGCCGAGATATGGCTCCCAATTCTTAACTGACACACTGTGGGTGTGGGACCTGCCTGGTCCATGTCTCTGCCCCTCCTAGCAGTCTCCATATGGCTTCAGTTCTAGAACTTCCATTCAGCTAGTCTTCAGGATGTTCTCAATGATGGATGCTCTATAATCTACTTTTAATTTATATGTGGTTGTGGGCAGAGGCAAATACAACATTTACCTACTCTGACATCTTGACTGGAAGTTGGTTGTCTTTTCATTTTATGGACAGTTTCCTTCTCTGAACAGAAGCTTCTTAGTTTGAATGTAGTCCCATTTGTTTATTTTTGCTTTTGTTTCCCCTGCTCAAGGGGATATATACAAAAATATAGTACTAATATTGATGTAAGATAGTTTATTACTTATATTTTTCTCTAGGAGTGTTATGGTTCCAGGTCTTACATTTACATCTTTAATTCGAGTTTATTTTTGTATATGGTGTAAGAGAGTTGTTCAGTTTGATTTTTTTGCATGCTTCTTTCCAGTTGCATGGATCTTTCCCAACAAGACTTGTTGAAGGGATTTTCACCTTCCCATTGTATGTTCTTGCCCTCTTTGTCAGAGATTAATTGACCATATACACAACAGTTTATTTTTTGACTCTCTGTTCTGTTCCATTGATCTATGTGTCTCTTTTTGTGCCAGTACCAATCTGTTTTGATTATAGCTCTGTAGTATAGTTTGAAATCAGGGAGTGCGATGCCGCCAACTTTTTTCTTAAGATTGCTTGACTATTTGTGGTCTTGTCTGATTCCATGTAAGTTTTAGGATTATTCTAGTTTTGAGAAGAATGCTGTTGGTATTTTGCTGGGATTGCACTGAATATGTAGATTGCTTTCGGTAGTATGGTCATTCTAAAGATACTATCCTTCCAATCAGATTACAATATATCTTCAATTTTTTTCTTCAATATCTTATAGTTTTCAGAGTGCAGGTATTTCACCTCATAGGTTAAATTTCTTTTTAACAAATTGTAATTGGGATTCTTTTATTAATTTCTCCTTCTGATCATTCATCATTAGTGTATGGAAACGGTGGATTTCTGTATAATAATTTGTATGATGCTACTTTACTGAATTCATTTATTCCATTTTTTGCTGGATTCTTTAGAGTTTTCTATATACAGATTCATGTCATTTGAGTCTGGCTAGAGTCTCATCAATTTTGTTTATCTTTTCAAAGAACCACCTCTTGGTTTCACTGCTCTTTCCTATTGCTTTTTAGACTCTTATTTCCATTCTGTTTATTTCCTTCCTTCTACTTACTTGGGGTTATGCATGCTTCTCTTTTCTGTTCCTTTAGATGTAAAGTTAAATTGTTTATTTGGGATTTTTCCTGTTTCTTGAGGTACGCCCATATAGCTATGCACTTCCCAATTCAAATTGCTTTTGCTGCATTCCATAAATTTTGTAAATTGTGTTTTCATTTTCATGTGTCTTAAGGTAATTTTTTGATTTTTCTGCTTGATGTCCTCTTTGATCTGTCAATTGTTTAGTAGCATGTTCTTTAATCTCCACATAGTTGTGTTTTCTCCAGTTTTCTTCCTGGTGTTGATTTCTGGTTTCATGTCATTATAGTCATAAAATACTCGAGATACAATTTCAGTCTTCTTGAATTTATTGAGGCTTGTTTTGTGACCTAATATATAGTTTGTCCTGGAAAATGTTCCATGTGCACTTGAGAAAAATGCATAATCTGCACTTTTTGGATGAGGGGTTATTTAAATGTTCATCATGTTGATCTGGTCGAATGTGACATTTAAGGCCATTATTTCCTTATTAGTTTTCTGTCTGGGTGATCTATCTGTTGAGGTAATAGTCCTCAACTATTATTTTATTACTGTTAATTTCTGCTTTTATGTTCACTAATATTTGCTTTATATACTTCAGGGATCCTATGTTGGGTGTGTAGATATTTAAAATTGTATATCCTCTTCTTGGAATGACCCCTTTACCATTATGTATTTCTCTGTCTATTTTTATATTCTTTGTTTGAAATCTATTTTGTCTGATATGAGTATTGCTACCCTAGCTTTCTCTTCATTTTAATTTGCATAGAATGTCTTTTTCCATCCCTTCACTTTCAGTCTTTGTGTGTCTTTTGATATAAAGTGAGTCTCTTGTAGATAGCATATAGATGGGTCTTCTTTTTTATTCATTCTGCCACTCTGTCTCTCCATTGGATCATTTAATCCATTTACATTTAAAGTAATTATGGATGGTATGTGCTTATTGCCATTTTGTTAATTGTGTGGTTTTTGTGTATTTGTTTGTTTGTGTTCCCTGTTCCTTTCTTTTTCTTCTGATTGCTTTCTTTTTGATTAGCTGGTGTTCTTTTGTGTTTTGATTGGGTTCCTTTCTCTTTATTTTTTGATTATTTTTTGTAGGTTTTGTGTTTGTGGTTACCATGAGGTTCATATATATCCATCTGTACCTGTGTTTAAGTTCAAACAAATTCTAAAATCACTATATTTCTACTCCCCCCTCCACTCTCTGTTTTTGACATTCTATTTATACCTTTCTGTTTTGTGTATCCTCTGACTATGTATTGTAGTTGTTAATTTTGCTACTTTTCTCTTAATCTTCACATTAACCTTTTAAGTTGTTGTTTCACTGTGCTTATTATATATTTTCCTTTACCAGTGAGATTTTTTTCCCCTTTATTTTCTTATTTCTGGTTATGGTCTTTTCTGCATAAAGAAGACCCTGTAGCAATTCTTGTAAAGCTAGTTTAATGGTGGTGAACTCCTTTAGTTTTTTCTGTCTGGGAAACTCTCTCTCCTTCAATTCTGAATGATAAACTTGTCAGATAGAATATTCTTGGTTGTAGGTTCCTTTCTTTCAATACTTTAAATATTTCCTGCCACACCTTTCTGGTTTGCAAAGTTACTGCTGACAAAAACGCTAATAGCCTTATGGGGTTTCCCTTGTAAGTGACTTGTTTCCTTCTTGCTGCCTTCAACATTGTCTCTACATCCATGGCTTTTTCCATTTTAATTACAATATGTCTTGGTGTGGGCCTCTTTGGATTCATTTTATATGGAACTCTTTGTGCTACCTGGAGCTGGATGTCTGTTTTCTCCCCCAGATTAGGAAAGTTTTCAGCCATTATTTCTTCAAATATACATCCTGCTCTTTTCTCACTCTCTTTTTCCTCTGGAATCCCTATAATGGAAAGGTTAGAGCATTTTATGCTGTCCTATAGGTCCCTTATTTTTTAAAATTATTATTTTCATCTTTTTGTTCTGTGGATAATTTCCACTATTCTGTGTCCCAGGTTCCTAATCTCTTTTCTGTATCAATGAATCTGCTGTTCATTTGTTCTAATATATTCTTCATTTAAGTTATTGTATTCTTCCTCTGATTGGTTCTTTATTATCTTTTACAATTTTTGTTAAAGTACTCTGAGTTCCTCTGTTCTCTCAAGTTTGTTGAGCATCCTTATGAGTTTCTTTGAATTCTTTATCTGGCAAATTACTTATCTCCATTTCATTAGAGTTTTTGTTTGTTTCTTCCTTGTTCCTTCATTTGGGGCATAGTCTTTTGTGTCACCATTTTATTTAACTTTCTGTGCTTGTTCCTGTGAGTTAGATAAAAATAGCTCTTGCTCCCAAACTTAAAAAAAAAAAAAAAAAAAAAAAAAAAAAAAAAAATGCCCTTTGTGTAAACTGTGCCAGATGGTTTGGGAAGGCCAGTAGTAGTGTGGGCAGGCAAGTGTGATGCCGGATGTGCCACCTGGACAGAATGAGTGGGTTCCAGGTGTGGCATCCTGGTATGTGTATGCTTCCTGACCCTTCTCCTCTGGGTGGTGCTGCCCAGTATGCACACAGTGTACTCTGTTGCTCTATTTATCTGCTGCCCTAACCAGGTCAACATGGGGCTGCTCTGAATGTGTACATGGTTGCACCCTATTAGCTCCACTCTTTCTCTAGATGGGGCATCCTTCTGTGCATACTCTCCTGCACTTTGCTTGTTCTACACCCTCTCTGGGGTGGGCAGCCCCATGTGTGTGGACAGCAGCACTCTGCGTGCAGGTACTGCAAGACTTTGCTAGTTCTACACTTTCTCCAGGCAGGGCAGCCCTGCATGCATGTGCAGCAGCATTCCACTATCTCTGCACTTTCTATGAATGGGGCAGCTCTGTGTGCAGGTACCCCAGTTTTTTCTAATTCCACAGTCTCTCCAGGTGGGGGAGCCTTGTGTACCCACAGCCCAGTGGATGCACACAGCAATGGCCTGCTGTACCCACTAGATCAATCTCCAGGCAGAGGGTCCTGATGTACATGTTCTGTGTCACCCTCCTGTTCGTACTGAATCTATTTCCAGAAGGTGGTGGCTGAGGACGTGCTACAGTGATGCTGCAGGTTGTCCTAAGAACCTGGATAGAACTTCTGTCCACTATCCAAGTTCAGGGAAATGTTAAAAATGGTGCTCACTTCTTCCTCTGGTCCTGGATAGTTCCCTCAGCTCCCAGTAAGCTCTCGCAATTTGGAACCTTTTTTATATGGTGTCTCTTTTGTTTGTTGTGTAGAAGCTGTTCAGCTGGCTCACAGAAGGAATTGCTCTAAATATAGGTGTAAATTCAATGTGTTCTTGGGGGGAGCCAAGCTCAGCGTCCTCCTACACTGCCACCTTGGAACTGCCTCCTCGAGTCTCGTTTAAACTAGCACAGCCCCAACTCCTTGTGGATAAGCGGAAGTATCCAGGAAAGCTTCAGGACACGAGATTTTTGTGGCCTAGATTTAGTATGGGCAAAGAGCAAGACTGGACTGTGAGCTGTGGAGCTTGAAGCCAAATATGTCTGACAGGAAGTACCCAAGGTTAAAATCTAAATTGAAATCCTGGGAAATAGTCAGAACCAAGGTGTCTAACCAATGGAGTGAGAAAGTATCCAGGTCTGAGGTGTTGGGAAAGAAATGAGGTTTGCCAAACCAGAGCAAGAGGCATAAAAGCAGAGGGAAGAGGGCATACTCTTTTTCGTAAGGCTCCAGAGACTATTAAAACTCACTAAATGAATCACATGGATGCAATATGTTGAGATCCTGGCTCCCCTGTCACTGATAAACAAACAGTGTGACATTGGATAAGTTACTCTCTAGGACTATTTCTTCTTGTGTAAATGGATTTGAGGTTGAATGAACTAATGCATGTAAAATATCTAACCTTGTATGCATGAGTGCTTAATAAGTCTCTGCTGTTTTGTTCATTATTATTAATCATTGTTGAGATGAGAGCTATAAGAGATTGCATATGTTTGATGTTTCAAGAGCCATATCTGATATCATGTTCTCCCAGGGGATTCTAGAAAGTATCATCTTGCCTCCTTTCCCTAACATTTGAGACAACTAGACAATGGGGGATCAATGGCATAGGTCTCACAGGCCCCTAGGAGAGACAAGGGGCTAGGTGACTATCAGTAGTATTTGAAAGTACTGTGGAGAAAAATGGAGAGAACAGCAAACGTTTCCTGAAAGGGAGGGAGACGAGGTAGAAGAAATCCAAACATGCACTTCCATCAAAGGAGGTAAGAAGAGTAGTCAAGGTCACAGCCCAAACCAGGAAATTAGAGGAACCAGGAAAACTGCGAATGAAGAGAACAGGTACTCAGGAGTCAGCTAAAATGGATACCCAAGATAGAGTGCCCACACTGGCTACGGTACATTTTCAAGAGTTTCTAATGAGGGTTTGTTTGGTGTTAGACAAACTAGTTCACTTGAAGAACCAAAATAGCAGTGACAGAAGAAGGGATAACTATTAATATATAGTGTGTGGCTTCTTGAGAGGACAATTTTGTTCAATAATAATATGCCTGGATGCAAACATTAGATATTATTCTACCACACAATTCCCCAATCCTGGAAGTGGAGAGTGGCCTTTGACAGCTGTATGCCCTTATCTCAAAATCTCAGGAGCCTTCTTTTGGGGGGCACAAACACATCCTGACTCTCACCTCCCCAAAATCCCTTCATTTCCTCTGTCAGAGCAGGTGAACTAAGGGATCTTGATCTTGAGTTTTTTGCCCCACTTTTCCACTCTTGGTTACCTACTTCCTGGAAATGGAAGAGGCCTTGAACATGCCAAATTGATTTCACCTTGGGACTGGCACAGTTCTTCACCAACATATGGTGCTACCTGAATGCCTGCATAGATTTTGAAAGAGCTTGGAAAGCTTTTTCCTCATATCCTGCCAAAATTCATCGTTTGAAAGAAATTATTGCGATGTTCAAATAATCAGTTTTGTTGTTCTTATCATACTAAAGGATATAAAATACCCTCTGAATTCTCATTGAATGAGGGTACCTCACAGAGACATGATTTTTATATCTCACTGCTATATGTCACTAATGTGAGGCAGAAAAATAACTATGGCTTTGGCTGTGGGTGTTAAAAAGAACTGGGTCTTCTGACAAAAGCAGGCATTTCTTGCTATGAAACAACATTGCTCATTATCACAATTTCTTTGGAATATAGTCTTTAAATTTGTTTCTCATCCATGGGGAGGGGGGAAGGAGACACAGTATTATAGTCCCTATATTCAACAGGACAATTTAGAATCCATGATTGGCTGTATTTCTCTAATTTATAAGGGATTAATTCACTGCTGACCTAATTCCTTCACAGTGGCAAAACGAGTATTGTTTCCAAGCAACCAGAAATTATTGAATCTTTATGTCAATCTTCCAGCATTTTGCACAAAAGCTAAGAAGTCTATTCTGCTGGTCAGATGAATACTGTAGAAAAATGCATGATGAGAAGCCTGAGACCCCTGCAAGACAAAAACTACCCCTTAGAGTGATGCACACAGAGCTCCATTAACTGAGAAATCCTGAAAGACCCTCCTTCATGTTATTCTTGTTCTAACTGAATATAAGTAATAGGTGTCCATAGAGTATTTCCCTAACAAAAACACGCATAAATGTCTCCTTCAGTCTTAGAAATTGAAATGTTGTCTTCCTTTTTTGATAGCCTGAGTTTTCATATATTTGTGAAGCAGAGGAAATGAGACAAAATGGTGTCAGACCAATGTTCAATACACAGGAAAACTGAGGTGATTTAATGTTGTTGATGGGAGGGTGAAGTCACCCCAAGGGCAAACCAGAACCTCATCAAAGGTGACAGGGAAGGTTTTGTATTTAGCTAAAAGAAAATTTTCAATTTTAATGTTTTTCCCCTCCACACCCAGCAGAGCTTTCACTGTAGGCAATTTCTATTTTTCTGATAACTCTTTTAAAAAGTAGTCATTGGTCTTCTGAAAATGGAAAGTTTGCCCAGGTTGATGTGAATGTATGTCTTGATTTGATATCAGTAAGTCCAAGTCCACACCAGTTTTCAACAGGCTGCACAAAATGACGAAAAGCAGGAATCTGAGATAATGGGCCCTTGGAACTGGAGGAATGCCATAGAATTTGGCACATGTGTCTTTATACAGTGTTCAAGAAAAAAAATCTAGTAAAAAGATACAAATTTTATTTTAGGCTTTTTGTTATGTGCTGCCAAATTATCTGCCAGAATATTCTGCCAATTTATTCCTTTACCACCTCCTGGTCAATATCAATATATTAACATTTAGAAACCTGATTTGGGGCCATTTTCACAAGGAAAGCTAAAATTTAATTTTAATTAGCATGTTATTGTAACCATTTTTGTTTTGTTTTAAAAAATATTTCTTATGCTGCTGTTTATTTATGTATTTTCCTTCCTGGAGGATGGGAAATTATGTTTATTTTTTGCTAATTGATTTCAGGTGCTTGTAGCAAGCAAATACATACTATGTTAGTCGCCTTTTATTTTTGTTTTTGATTTTTGATGTATAAATGGCTTTATTATTAACTAGGGAACTTTGTTTCCCTTTTTCTTTAAGAGATCTTTCACTATTAAGTTTTAAAGTTGTTTCACATTCAAAAGCACACAAATAATCATCCATATTCCTTCTATTTGTATGGTTTTATGTGAGCTGACTTTGTTTGCATTCAATTCTTTATAAGAAGCTGACTTTTTTTCTATAGAGTATCTAAAATTATTGTTTACTAAGTGAACAACCATGGGTATCATAGTCATAGCTTAAATGATTTCAAGCAACTTCTTAATGATATTATTAAATATTATACATTCATAATCTGTTTTTGGAACTACCTTTTCTGCTCCATTGATCTGTCTGTTGACTCTTGTTTATCATTTTATTTTAATTATTGTGACTTCATAGGAAACATTTATATCTGGTAAAGCAATACCCCCAACCCCTTTTAGAAATTTTTGGTAATTTTCATTCATTTGTTCTTCTAGGTGAATTTTAGAATCATTTTGACAATCTCACCCAAAATTCTTCAAATGTTTATTGCCTTGTATCAAAATTAATTTCAGAAAAATTGATACATTTTAGTAGTTTAAAAAAAGATTGTTTCTCTATCTATTCAAATTTTACGCATGGTATTGTTTACATTTATTTCATAGAAAAACACTATTACTTTGTTTTATTATGCTGTGATAAATAATTTTTTCTCTTGTATTTTTGAATTATTTCTGTACTATGAAAATGGCACTTTTTTGTGTATTTTTATTTTGATATTTATCCATTATCGAATTGCTATTTTTTTCTAATTATCTTTCAGTTGATTCTCTTGAGTTTTAGTTATATCCCTCATTTAGATTTTTAATTTCTCTCAGAAATGTTGTATAACTTGCAGTGTACAAACCTTACATTCCCTTTGTTAAAAATATTTCTGAGCATTTTACTTTTTTTGAAGTTATTTTGAATGGAATTACTGCCTTAATTCCACTTTTGGATTATTCATATCTAGTACATAGAAATACAGTTGATTTCTGTATGTAGATCTGTTACTCTATAACCTTGCTAAACTTGTTTATTAGTTCTAGCAGGATTTTTTTATTGTTGACTGCTTATATTTTATTCTCTACACACAGGATAATATTGTCTGAGAATAAAAACAGTTTCACTTCTTCCTTTCAAATCTAATACCAGAAATTCTCTTCCTCTTCTTCCCCTACTCCGCCTTCTTTTTGGGGGGGAACGGAAGGGGTGTTATACAGATTAGAACACACAATACAATGTTAACTAGAAGTGTTGAGAACCAACATTCTTACATTTTCCTGATATTAGTGTGTTTTTGTTTTCATTCAGTTCAAAATATTTTATAGGTTACCATGTGATTTTTTTTCTTTGACCCATGGGTCATTTAGTCATATATTGATGAATTTACAAATATTTGGGGATTTCTCAAATGTCTTATTAAGTCTAATTTAAGTGTGTTTGATGGCAGCACATACTTTGTATGAATTCAGTGTTCTAAAATTCAGTGAGAACTTGTTTTGTGGCCTATTATATGAGCAACTCTGGAGACTATTCCTTGTTCACTTAAAAAAAGGAATGTGTATTCTGTTTTGTCTGGGGGGAGTTTCTTGTGAAGTCAGTTACATCAAGTGGTTGGTAGTGTTTTCTGTATCCTTGTTGATTTTATGTCTAGTTATTTTATCAATTATCTATAGTAGGATATTCACATCTGTCACAAGTTTTGTTGAATTAGCTATTTTTGCTTTCAATTCTGTCAATTTTTTTCTTCAATATTCTGTATCTCCATAGTTAGGAATATCTTTTCTATCCTTTTACTTTCATCCTTTTTTTTTCTTTTCTTTTTGGTCAGTCTTCTTTGTAAAATAATCCTTTCCCTTGATTATTAAATATTTGAGTGTCTTAAGGCTCAGTCCAAGATCCTCTCATTCTCTTACACCATACTGTCTCCATAAGCAACCTAATTCACAACCAAGACTTCAATCACCATGTTTTTAGAAAGATGATTTCCAAGTTTATATCTTCACTAGTTATCTCCCTCTTAAGGATTAAATATCTTAAGGATTAAATATTTGCCCCAAACAGTATTTTTAAAACTGAGCTAGTGATCTTTCCTTCAAAACATGGTTATCTTGTAGAGTTCCCACCTTTGGTTAATGGCATAATTAACCTTGTTATGCAAGTCATAGTCCTGTATACCTTACTCCTTTAAAGAACAATTCTGCCCCACTACTCTTCATCTCCACCACCAGCTTTGTTAGCATATCCATCACTGGCCTGCTGCAATGACCTTCTGACTTATCTACCCTGTTTCCCCGAAAATAAGACCTAACCAGACAATCAGCTCTAATGTGTCTTTTGGAACAAAAATTAATATAAGACTCGGTCTTGTTTTACTATAAGACCAGGTCTTATATAAGATTAGACAGGGTCTTATATGATATAAGACCAGGTCTTATATTAAGTTTTGCTCCAAAAGACGCATTAGAGCTGATTGTCCGGCTAGGTCTTATTTTCGGGGAAGCACAGTACTGAAATCTGCTCTTATTTGATCCACTCAAAACTGTAGCCAAATTAAACTTACTGAAATGCAAGTCTGATCAAGTCACTCCCTGCCCCTTCTTAAAAACCTTCAGTGACTGATGATTGGCCTAAGATAAAAAGAAAAAGTCATGTAAATGGTATAGAAAGCCTGGCACAATCTGACCATTACTACCTTCAGCATCCTTTCACATCTTGATCCATCATAGCTCTCTTTGAACCACATTGTCCTCTTCTGGCCTCTCATGCTCCCAGTGCTGACTTGTTGCAGTAGGTCATCTGTAATGACCTCCTTTTTGCCTGGGATGTTCTTCCTTTTTCACTTAGTTAAGTCCTATCCTCTACATACCAGGTATTTTGTCCATTGCTTTGTTTGACTCACTGTTTAGGCCGAATTCTTATTTCAAACCCTCAAATCACCATGTATTTCTCTTTCATAGCATTTAACTGCAATTGCAAACTTATATTCACCTTGTTAGTATTTAATCAATGTCTAGCTATATCACTAAAATGTTAGATCCATGAAGATAGCAGTTGGAAGGTTTTTGTTTTTCCCCTCTATTACCTCTAGTGCCTATACCAGGTACATAGGCAATATTCAGTAAGTGTTTGTGATATTTGCATGAAGAGTTTGCGTTTCTAAATCTCAGTAAATATAATCTCAAGTTAGCCCTTTGAGGGAGGTTTCAACATAGGAAAGATGGTGCACTCCTGTAGGCTACACATAAGAGGGGTTCCCCACAGGGACAATGACAGCTGCCCCTCCAGCCCTTGTCCCACACCCACACAACTCACTCCTCCCTGTATATCTCTGGCTCCTCTCAAGTTGCGCCTCTCCACCAGAGCCTGGATGAATCTGTGTGTGGGCCCTTTAAGAGGACTTCTAGGTTTCTAGCTTCCTTCTGTCTCACTGGGACAGATAGACAGAGTCCTGGCTGAATTTCACTGCCAGATGTTTTGGGGACTCCTCTTCCCAGCACAGGATCCTGGGGCTGGAGAGACCTGTCGTGGCTGGGATCCCTCCCTCTTCAAGGGGGACCTCTGCCACCAAGGTGTCCCTCCCGGTGTTTAGCCACCACCTATGTGTTTGTGCCTGGTTTGTAGCTCTGCCTCTCCTACCAGTCTCTATGTGGCTGCTGCTTTATAGCCTTAATTATAAGGATTCTGTTCAGCTAGCAATCAGATGATTCTTCAGGTTGATTGTTCAATAATTTAGTTGTAATTTTAATGTGATCCTGGGAGGCAGCAGGCAAAGCATTTGCCTATTCTGCCATCTTGGACCAGGAATCTAAAATTTCTCTTTTGTAAAAAGAGAGCAATACTTTTGAGATATTATAGGTCAAGAAAAAGTTTCCATTTGAAACCTGAACCCTAGGAAGATTGTCAAACATATTTAAAAGGTCTGGACATTTGACTAAAGAGATCTGAGGTTACTATGAAACAATACTAAATTATCCATTTACCCAAAGTGACAATAAAAGATATCAAAGACAAATACAGTTTACCTAATTGCTAGTAAAACTTTAGCTCTTACAATTGAGCAGACTGTTTCATAAGTAATTAAGTGCCTGATTAAGATGACATAAGACAGAAAATTATTTTGATAAAATACAGACTTTTGCTTTTGAGGCAGATAGATTTTCACAGTATATTACAAGGAGCCAAACAATACTGCAAGAAAACACTGTCCTGGTAACAGAGTGAAAAAGACTGAACTAATTCTATATCAGCTTACATTTGATATTTAAATTAACTTACTTAATTAAATGTATTTCAATTTTATTCAGTTTGACCATACATAAATTTTCTCAAATTCCTTTACATTAACTTTCTATAACTTTTCTCATCCTTTTAGTTTGTCTTTTTTTACTTTCAGAAATAACCAGCTTAGGACAAACCACTTTCCTTTAATTCCCTCAAAATGTATCACCATAACTTTTGCTGAAAACACATATTAATTCCTTGCATAGTCATTAGAATTCTTAACCCTTAGAAGCCTTAATTTCTGGTAATAACTAAGTAAGCAATTAGCATTCTTTTTTTCATTTATTTATTTTTAATTAGTTTATTGGGGTGATAATAGTTGGCAAAGTTACATTCAAGTGTATAATTCTGTAAAACATCATCTATATATCACATTGTGTGTTCACCACCCAGAGTCAGTTCTCCTTCCATCATCATATATTTGATCCTGTTTACCCTCATCTACCATCCCTCTCCCGCCTTACCCTCTGGTAACTACTAAACTATTGTCTATGTCTATGAGTTTGTTTCTTTGTTTGTCTTGTTCCTTTGTTGCTTTCAGTTTTATATCCCACATATCCGTGAAATCACATGATTCTTGACTTTTTCTGTCTGATTTATTTATAATAATCTCAAGATCCATCCATGTTGTCCCAAATGACACTATTTCATCTTTTCTTATGGCAGAATAGTATTCCATTGTGTATATATACCATATCTTCTTTATCCAATCATCTTTAGATTGGTAAATTTATAAATACATTTTATAGCCTCTAGAAACATAGACTCTTTTACTGACCAACATATTTCATAATTTTTAGAAATATATATTTCCTCAACAAAGCACAACACATTTATTAACAGATCCAAATTGATCTTATAGTTATAATAAGCCAAAATCAGGTAAACAGACTAATTTAACAACCAATGTTTCAGTATTTTACATTATTTGGAAATGATCTAGATTTTTAGCAACTTCCATCTTTTAACTTAGTTAAACTTTAAAGTTTCAAATTGCCAAGAGATTTTTGGGAAAAGATTTTTAAGTACCATATAATCGTTGCTAAACATTTCACCTAAAAATGTTTTATTCTATTTCTATTTAATTTATTAATAACAAATAATTATATTTAGATTACCCATAAAAATTTCATGAGACATTATACAAAGTTAATTATCCCAAGTTATTTTCCTGCTGACAAATTTTATAAGAGAGATTACATGAACTTATTCTATATACCCAGGTAAAACAAAAATATTCCATTTAATGCTAATAACTAAAAAAAAGTCTATTTAATCAAATCAAACTCAAACCAGTTTAATATCAAATATTTTCCATATCACATGATTCTTAAAAACATTTGGGTTAGTTTCCGTTATGTTTCCTAATTTATATAAGTGCTAATTCCCTCAAGTCAATTACAAATTACAAATTAATAATGCCATTTGGTGGTAGTAAATACCATATTTGACATAAAACATACAAACACAAACAGATGATAAAACAGAGATCACAGTTACCCAAGATTGTTTTTTTGGTTTGTTCAGTCTCAGGCAGCTGTGGGCTGTGCTCACTTTCCTGATTAACCTGCTGGAGGGCTTAGGAAGTTTGAAAAAGTTCTTCTGAAATGGAAAAATCAACTTCTGATTTTGCAAAATTTCTGATGAAAAAATATTAAATCCTTTAAAAGTATCTTGTCAAAGGATATTTCTTATTGTATTTCTTGTCAGAAATTTCTTATTGTAATTTCTGCTTTTGAATATTTTTTCTTCCTAGTTTCTCCAAATTTGAGTTTAAAAAAAAAAGTAGACTTATTTAGGGCCATTTAATGTTGGAGGATCTGCAGATGCTTTCTTTGATTCACCCAACCTTAGGTGATACTATATTAAAATCTGTGTTTTTACCCCATCAATGTCTGTTTTATTTATCCTATTTATTAATAACTAAAGATTTCTATCTTGCTGGAATGAGTCCTGTGACTCTTCCCTGTTTTCTTTTCCATTCCTATCAATATTTTCTTTACTTTTAATCTCAATAATCTTTTAAAAAATTCCACTTTGTTGGGAAAAGTCTTTTGACTCTCCCTTTAGTCTTTCTTCTTAAGTGCCAGGCAATCGTAATTCCAATGTCCTGAGTTTTTACAGTATCTTGTAGGCAAATAAGAAGGGGTTTGAGTGGACTTTGATCTTTTGTTCTAATTTCTGTCCTTGCATCTTATTAAGGGAATCCTAATGGCTAGTCATTATACCAATATGATTTTAAGTAATCATCACATCCAATGAATTAATTATGCCATACATTTCCCTGGTGCAATATAGATTGCTTCTTCATGTAATTTTAGGCTCTGGTTAGAGATGATTCACTAGCATTTTTAAAGGCACTGTTGCATCTGTTCCCCAGAAGAAATGAAACAGAATGCTTCAAATTACTGTGTCTTGAAAATACATCACTTACCTAGTGAGGAGTCCCTTTGTGTGTAAAAGGGCTGATATGGAATGGAATTCTGGCAAGCTGGTATACTAGCCAAACTGCCCTTCCAAGACCAAACTGCAATGGGCATGCCTGTGCCTCAGGGTCTAGAAGGTTATCTTGTTCTCTCTGCCAGTGTGGCTCAGAGCTGAGTAACAGAACCCACTTCAAAATGTCCTGGAAACTCTGAGTCAGGACAGCTAGAAAGCATTGGCAGCATGTGTGTATCTCCCTGACAGATAACTAGGCTCTCTCTGAACCCACCCACTAGCTGAATTAAATACTGAATCTGCTGCTGTCCAGATTAAAGTTGACCTCCATTTACTTGATGAAATTACTTTTGGCTATAAAATTATCTTTGATATTCAATCCATTCAAAAAATATTTATTGAATACAATATACACTGGGACATGTTAGGTAGTGGAGATATAAAGATGATTACATGTTTATGTATATCTTGCCTTATTCTAAAAGGTATTTGAGCTTATGGAACTAAATAACATAAATCTCTCCCTCCAAAAACTCTCAGTATGGAGCAGAGACCAAAATGTAAACCAATGATTGCTATAAATATTATGATAGAGGTGGGTAGAGGCAGAGCCTATTCTACTCAGGTGGTCAAGGAAAGCTTCTGGAGATGGAATACCTGAAGAATACTAGGTAGTACCTAGATAACAAAGGGGGACACAGTCTTCTAGACAAAGCTACACATGCAAAGGTGGAGTGTGCGTAATACAGTCGAAAACCAGCAACCTGCTCAGGAAGGTTAGTATAAGGTGCCTCTGAGGGAGGTGTGGTTGGTGAGACTGGGTAGGCAGGCAAGGCCAAGTCAAAGGATGTCCCATACAAGCTTAAGCATTATCTTAGATCTCTGGAGAGTGACAGAAGGGTTTTAAATAGGGTAATGATGTGTTGAGATCAAACACTGAACAGGCAGTTAGATAGATTTATCATTGCAGCATTTTTGTAAGAAGGATTGTAACTTCCATAGGTCTCCCCCTACAAGTCCTGCTAATAAGTAGAGTAAGTGGAAACTTTCCTGACTGTAGAGTTGAAGGGAAGTGCGTGAGAACTGTCGCTCCCATTAACTCTTCCCTCTACGTCAGAGCAAATTTCCTATTATTTCAGACAGGAAGGAGATGTAAATTAATAAGCAATAATAGTGGCAGTACTTTTCACAGATGATTATGTTCCTTCCATGTTCTCCTGCATCTGTTTCCTAACCAGTGTCTCCTGCTGTCTCTTCTACAATCTGTCTACACATTTCTCAGTCCACACCTGTCACCTGGCCTTCGTATATGTAACTGATCTTTTCTCTGTCTCTCATCCAAACTCCCTCGTAGAGGTTTTAGTACCATCCCAACTCCACAGCTAGCTTTACAACTCTTAACCTCTTGGAAAATTGAGTTGGTTAGACTAGATCACTGCTCTAAAAGTGGATTCACACACTATCTAATGCTGTTCCATGACAATTTTTAAATGATCCTTAGGAAAATGGAGGGGGGAAATACACTAAAGGATTTGTTATTTTGTTGTGTTGTGCTGTTTTTGCCTTTAAATCTTAGGTGACATAAATGGATTAATAATAATTAATAGTATTAAATATTAATAATAATATTTAAGAATTAAATATTATTTAATAGTATTATTATTATAGTTACTGCTTTGTGACACATTCCCATCATACGCCCAGGCATAACCCATGTGTGTTTGAAACAATATAATCCAATACATATAGTCATATTTCCTATCCAACATAGGAACTAGAACCTTGAGCATTACTTACGTGTACACCTACACATGTAATTCTCCTTCATCTCATTCTCATGTTTCCCCTCATTTGAGTTATCTTATTCTCGTTCTTTAAACAATAATATAAATAGATACACATATATACACATAGACATTTACATATAATCCTAAAAAAGTATATCATAAAGTTTTTTTACTTTACAAATAGTGTATCTTGTTGTATATAATCTTCGAGGAATTTTTATCACTCAGTCTCTTATTAGGATCCATATATTTTTACATGAGGCTGTTGTTCCCCTATTGTGACTGCTATATATTATTTAATTACATAAGCACACTACATATTTGTCCATTCTCTTGTAGATGGCTATTTGGATTATTTCCCGGTTACTTCCAATATGAACAGGGCTGCTGTGAACCCTTTTGTACACGTCTCCTGGTGCATATTGACAAAAGTCATTCTCAGAGAAATGCATGGAGGTAGACTTGCTAGGTAGCAGAGTATGCAAGTTTTCCATACAGACAGATGTATTCAATTTAAAGGACTCCCTCTTAGACTGTGCTCTTTTATGGCAGCAAATGCCATGTTTTATTAAATGATGCTAATTATAGATGGCAGTTGCTGCTTTTTCAAAAGTATCCACTTTTAGTAAAATTAACAACCTCAGATTAGGAAGTTTTACTGCTCTGTGAAATTCTGAAGCCTGGAGAACTCAATACGAGATCACATCTGAGAGAAAGGCTGAATTTTATTCACATCTGTGAAAGAGTCACAATCATAGCATTTATCTAACTGGACAGTCTCGAGGATTAATGAGATACATAATGATAAGCACTGGATTACAGTAATCGTTCAATAAACCACGGTCCCTGGCTACCTTGGTTTCTAATGCTAACTTCTAAATGTCCAGGATTATACAGCAGGTTTTGTTGTGCTGGCTACAGCATTTAGAGGGCTTTCTGAAGGTGACACAGCCCAAGGGAGCAAGCAGCCTTTCAGCGTTCACTCCTTGCCTTTATCTGTTTAACAAACACTGCAGCACTCAGGAGATGGAGTTAGCCTTTGCTTTTATTGATGCCCTTTATTTTGAGGCTGTTCTGTTTTATTTCTTTTGACAATATCGGGGGGAGCAAGGCCATGGCACAGCGGGCATCATGGAATTGCTTATCTCGGATCCTGGGTCTTTGGTCTGCTCCACAGTCTAGTTTCCTGAGGATACAAACATGGAGCTAATCAAATGGGGAGCAGCCAGACCTAAGGGAGGCCTTAGAAGAGGGAAGAAGCTGCCAGTTTCTTAAAAGAGGAATCAACTTTTCTCTAGTCCCACGGCCAAGAGACATCTCCCCTAGGGAGCTCTGTGGTGGTCTTCCCTGGCTGGGCACTGGACTCCCATGGGCATGGAGATGAATTTAGCTTCACATAGGAAATAATTGTGTATTGGAGATTCCAGGGCACCCAAACTTCATTCCCATTCACATGTCAAATCCATTCCCATTCACATGTCCAGTTATTAAATATTGAATTATTAAATAATTCAACAAAATACTCTTTCATAAACATCAATAGCGCTTAGCATTTGTTTACATACACAGGGAGGATTTTTACAGCTTATTAATAATAGTTTGTTCTTTGGAAGCAGAATTTAAGACAGAGATCCATGTTGATGGTGGGGTGCTTATGCCAGGAGAGGAAGGGGCACTAAAAGCAGGTAGAAGTATCTCAAAGGCAAGCTTATGTACAGCTGACCCTTGAACAACATGGGTTTGAAATGCACATGTCCACTTACCTGCTGATTTTTTTCAATAAATACTGTAAATGTATTTTATGATTTTGTTAACATTTTCTTTTCTCTAGCTTTATTGTATGAATACAGTGTATAATACATATAAATTACAAAATATGTGTTAATCACCATTTGTGTTATCAGTAAAGCTTCCAGTCAACAGTAGGCTATAGAAGTTAAGTTTTGGGGGGAGTAAAAAGTTATATGCAGATTTACAGCTATTGCGGGGTTTGGCACCCCAGCCCCCACATTGTTCGAGGATCAACTATACTTCAGAAACCAATATATGCTTTGCATTTACTGTATCCTAAGCCCTGTGCTGGATACTAAGGATAGAAACATGAATATGATTCTTTCTTCTCATGAAGTGATGGCTGATGGTGACAACTTACCAAACAATTATAGCAGAGCTAGTAATTGTAAAAACATTATGGGCCGGTGTGGGGGAACAGAGGAGTGGCAGCTTACTCACTGAGGATGGATAAGGCGCCACCACATGGAAAAGGTGCCATGGAGGTAGGGCCTTGAAGCACAGATGGGATATTTCCAGGTGAAGAAGGAATTCCTGAGAGAGGAAACCATTTTGGAAAAGCATGGCACTGAGCAAATGCAGAACATATTCCAAGATCAAGGCCTTCTTGACAGGTCTCATAACTCAGTGCCATTTTCCTGCTCATTTCCTTTCTGCCGTGCTCTGCAAGAGTGCAGATTAAAAGCATCAGATTACGCACATGAAGTACACAGTGTCTGGAATATAGACACTGGTCAGTAAATGGTGACTGTCATTATGATGAGGCCACTGACACAAATGCTATATCTCCGCCCAATTTATCTCCTTTATTATACCAGGCAATCCAGACTCTTAGAGTTGTCGGCTCAATGAGATAACATAATTTCTGAGAAAAAACTTTGCTTACCTATATAAGATACCAGTTAGGGAAAATAGCATTTTGGGGTATCCTTAGTGTCAGGCTGGGGAGGTAGGAAAGGAAAATCTGCTACAAAACTGGCCTGCTTTAAGTCTGTTGTAAGTAGATGAAAATTCATCATAAAAGAAGCTACACTCTGCCTGGATCACGTCACTGGTGAAAGAATCAGATAGCTGAAGGTTACACTGGGGTTGGTGATGATGAGGGGGATTGTTAACTTTTATTGAACACTTACTACATGGCAGGCATTATACTGAGAGGGTAAATGTATCATCTTATTTGATCCTTACCACAAACCCGTGAGGCTGGCATTCTTGTAATTATTATTACACCAATTTATAAGTTTATGAAACTGAAAAGGTGAAATCATTTCTCCAAGATCACAAATCTTTTAAATGCCAGAGACCAGGATTTGGGTCTAGATATATCTGGTTCAGAGCCTGGTCTTAACTTCTACCAGTATGATATTAATGACTGCCACCATTCATTGAGCTTACCGTAACTAGCATTTAGGCACAGGTATAGTGGATTATTACTATATCTAGTATATGGATAAGAAAATTGAGCCTCAGGGAATTGAAGTGTCTTGTTCAAAGGTACACAGTGGTAGAATTAGGAATCAGCCCAGGTCTGTCAGACTCCAAAGCCTATGCTTTTTCCATTACTCCATACAGTCTCTCTTTTTGAATCTATGGTAGGTCTTCTGGGGATGACCAGGGTCAAAGAACAACCTCCAGTAACCTTCCAAATATGCCTAAGCATGGATGTTTGAAATATCCTGATTAATGCACCCATAGTTTCTGCATGTCTTCCAAGCCAGTATTTGGAAATTTTGTCTCTTGCTGTGGCATCAGACACAGATCTTCCTCCTGCTATCCAGGTCAGAGCACTTGGAAACTAGCTTCACTTAGGACAAGCATCTCAGACAAAGGCTTTGAGACACTAAATGATGTTCTTATCTGTGCCGTTTATTTCTCCTTTACATCACGTATTTCGCTCTCACAGAGCAATCAGTAGATAACATTCCCTCGCTTTAAGAGTCCATCTACTGCTGACTAAATCCTAAGTATTGAGCCACAGATTCAGGATGAGAAAACCCTGTCCTTTAAGCAATCTCCTGAAGTTTGGGCTGTCAAGTGTTTCAATTTAGTTGGGAAGAGAAGATTATATGCAGAATCAAGGATTTCCATTTTCCATTTCTCAGGGGACTTAGAGATCTTTCCAAGCCTGTAACAGAATATGACTCAAATCTGAGAAGAAGTTTTAGCTGCTATCTACCTAAATCGGGACACCCCCAAACCCCAGTCTCTAATCATAATTAACATTAGATTTCTACTTTTCTCAGCTCTGCTCTTTGAGTGCAGGGTTGACACCAGGACCCCATTTTAGCATAGCCTAATGAACTGTAACTGTGCAGCTCATTGTGACGTGTGTATGTGCACACACACACACACATTTTATAGAAAGCCTGCGGATAAGTATGTGTGTCCCTGTGAGCAACTTGAGAGTAAGAACACTGTTTTATTAATCTTTGATCATGACATCACCACAAGGTTTAGCCCCAGAAATGTTCAAAAAATATTTGCTAAATTAACATGGCCAAGATATGAAGTAATTCGCTTTCCAGCAGAAGAAAAAACACGTCAAAATAGACGTGTTTTTTTTTTTTTTTTTCTATTAGGCTTGTGACATAAAAATAGGTGATCACAAATTAAACATTTCCTGATGTTACTGCCTCAATATTTACTAAACATTCTTTAAACATTGCCTGAGCAGTGCTGTGAGTCAGGCATGTTGCAAACGTGTGTAAGACAGAGTCGCTCCCGTTAAGGGCCTTGCCAGTCTTTTAAGGAGATAGCTGCCTAACTCATAAGTCTTGTAAAACCAGGTAGGTGCTGCCATTAGCAGTGCGTAAGGATGCTGTGGGGCATGGCTCCCAGTAGGAGAGTCCCCTTAAAAGAGACTAGAGGGTGGAACGAGGAAAAGGACATTCTAGGCAACAGAAACAGAGGTGAAGAAATGCAACATGTTCCCACAATGTCAAACATCAAGTGTGTCCTGGGTACAGAGTTCTTAGAGGAAGGTGAGGAGGTAGGAGCCAGGTCCTAAAGATATTTGTTATCATTAGAGAAGCTCAAAACAATCTTCTTGTGGTCTGTGATTACCAACCATTTTTCGTTTTGTTTCTTTTAACTGCACTCATTATATTTTCACCTCCTCCCATGGGTATAGCCAGGGGGAGGAAAATCCCCAGTGACCTAGTATTCCAACCCCTTCCTTTACATTCAGGAAAGCATAATGCCACTAGGTGAGTGTGGTCTCATATTAATAATAATCTCTAATTGGCTGTAATAAAGAAAAGAATCCTCCAGCTTCCATACTTTAACTCTTTTTAATAACAACGATTTGTGATAACACTTATCTTCCTCCAATCCCTAAACTGTTGTGTCCTAACACCGTGGTTGTACTGTGGCTCTGGGAGTATATGATTGGAGAGGCGTCCATAATAATGGTGTCACATGATCAGTTATATATTTTAGAACCATGGTAAAAGCCAGCATTTACCATCCTACCGCAGCCCCAAATCACACTATGTTAAAAACATTGGAAATGTAAGGGCATTTACACTGAGTTTTTGTTCCATTCCCAAGAACTTGGAAGCTTGCTATTGTTTTCTGTTTTTGTTTTCATTGACTTTCTATTTGTAGCAGATTTGGATTTTGCAGACCTCCCCTTGGTCAGATTGCCTTTGGAGAGACGTTTGCCACAGAATACATCCTGTTTTGTTGTAGTTATTTCAAATTGATCTCCCCACCTTGGTAAAAAGTCACCAGTCTAGCAATTAGGCACTGCTGTGCTCACTTGTTTTTAGCTGAAGTCCCATACTGAGAAAATTGCATTTTACTTGGCTTGAGTTCTATTCTTGAGTGACGCTCAAGTTAAGAAGCAGGTGTGCCTGGTTGCATTTAATGCCTTCAGTGGATAAAATTCTGTAAATGAGATGGCCCATATAAATTGAGCTCCAGTGAACGAGAAATCATTAATTTTCATTTCTCTTCCTCACTTTCAAAGGAGCCATTATGATTTCTTGCCTGGACTATTGCAGTAGCTTCTTAACTGGTCTCCCTGATCCAACTCAAGTGTTTTTTCCAATCAACCTTTGCAGCCCTACAGGAATGATTCCCCAACAGACAGCATCCTGTCACTCTCCTTTCATGAAACACTTAGGGGACAATCCATTTTTGATAGGTTAAAATTGAAAGTTCATGAATCAGTTGCAAGAAACCTTTCAAGCCTTTCAACCTCTTCTGACTTTAATCTTAAATTGAGGTTTTAAGATGTAGCCTAATTATCTGTCTTTGAAACCTGCTCACAGATTTCTAGGTGAGGTTCATTGTTCACTCATTTATTCATTTAGTCAATATCTATTAAGTGTCTTCCCCCTACCAGGCACTGTTCTCACCGCTGGGAATACAGAGATGAAGCAAAGTTCTTTCCTTCATTCATCTTACACTCTAGTATAGGTCATTTAGTAAAGACAGTAATTAAATACATCAATATGTAATTTCCAATAGTGAAGAGTGTACTAAGAATAATAAACCAGGATACTAAACAGCTATTTAGGGGGAGGATTTTTATATATTCTTCAACTATAGGCAGCATGTATTACTTTGGGAAATTGTTTCATGTATTTTCTCTTTATATTAGCTCCTTGAGTTGATAAACACTACTTACCTTTGTCATCTTTCATCCCTCCTGGAAAATACTCAATAATTATGTCCTGATGGAATAAATGTACAAATGTATGAATGGGTGAAAAAAATTAATTATCCTCAGCCATATTTTATTTTCATTAGAAAGAAAATGCTCTGTGGAGCGATAACTGAAATACTCCTAAGACAAACTAATTTCTTAACAAATACTGGGGCTCTGGCCAAAGAAAAAAATTACCTTTAGCACATAGACTAGAATCATAAGATACTCCTTAGAACCAGGTATCTGGGTCATTTAATGTTCAAGGTATCTTCAAAAAAAGAGATGGAGCCTCTATTAACCAATTTCTCTATGATCTATAATTTAAAAATGAAGAGATTCTTTCACTTCCTCAGAAAATCTATTATACCAGTTTTATGAATTACTTTAAACCAATGTTTTCAAATTTTTATTTTAGTTGGTATACAATATTATATTAGTTTCAGGCGTACAATACAGTGGTTCAACATTTATATACCTTACAATGTGCTCACCTCACTAAGTCCAGTAACTATCTGTCACCATGCAAACTTACCACAATATTTTTGACTATATTCCCCTTCACCTTTTCCCGCATGCCCCCGTGCCCTCTGTTCTGGCAACCATCAGTTTGATCTTTGTTTTTATGAGTCTGGTTTTTTTTTTTTTTTTTGGTCCTGTTTTGTTCATTTGTTTTGCTTGTTCTAGATTCCACACCTAAGTAAAACCATACAGTATCTGTCTTTCTCAGTCTGTCTTATTTCACTTAATACCCTTTAGGTCTATCTGTGTTGCAAATGGCAAGACTTCCTTCTCATTGCAGAGAAATATTCCATTGTGTATATATGCCACATCTTCTTTATCTATTCATCTGCTGATGGACGTCTAAGTTGCTTCCATATCTTGACTATTGTAAATAATGCTGCAATAAACACAGGGGTGCATATATCTTTTCAAATTAGTTTTTGCTTTCTTCACATAAATACCTAAAACTGGAATTGCTGGATCATATGGTAAATGTGTTTGTAGTTTAAGGGATCTCTATACTGTTTTCTATAGAGGCTGCACCAATTTGCAGTCCCACCAACAATGGACAAGGATTCCCTTTTCTCCACATCCTCACCAACTAGTTATATATTGACTTTCTGATAATAGCCATTCTGATGGGTGTGACGTGATATTTCATTGTGGTTTTAATTTGCATTTCCCTGATGATTAGTGATGTTAAACATCTTTACATATGTCTGTTGGCCATCTGTATGTCTTCTTTGGAGAAATGTCTCTTCATATCCTCTGTCTACTTTTTAATTGGATTGTTTATTTGTTACTGAGTTGTATCAGTTCCTTATATATTTTTGATATCAACCCCTTATCAGATATGTCATTTGTGACTATACCATTTAGCAGGTTGTCTTTTTGTTTTGCTTATGGTTTCCTTTACTGTACAGAAACTTTTTTAGTTTGATGAATTCCCATTTGTTTATTTTTGGTTTTGTTTCCCTTGCTTGAGGGGACATATCCAAAAAGATATTATCAATACTGATGTCAAATAGTTTACTGCCTATGTTTTCTTCTAGGAGTTTTATGGTTTCAGGTCTTCCATTTAAACTTATTCCATTTTGAGTTTATTTTTGTATATGGTACAAGAGAGTGGTCTAATTTCATTTCTTTGCATTATCTTTCCAGTTTTCCCACTTGTTGACTAGACTGTCATCTCGCCATTGTATATTCTGTCCCCTTTTTCATACATTAATTGACCATATGCTCATATACGTGAGGGTTTATTTCTGTGCTCTCTATTCTGTTCCATTGATCTAGGTGTCTGTTTTTGTGCCAGTAACATACTGTTTTAATTGCCATATCTTTGTAGTACAGTTTAAAACCAGGGAGCACGATACTTCCTACTTTGTTCTTTTTTCTCAAGATTACTTTGGCTGTTCCTAGTCTTTTGTGACTCTATATCAATTTTAGGATTATTTTCAACCAAGATTTTATTGTAAAACTATTTTCTGGGGGAAATAAAGTAATCTTTAGTTAAAGTTTGAATCTATAAAGAATCTATATTGTAAAGAGATGTTTAAAATTATGTAATCAAATGACCAAAGCACTATTTAAAATTTAACCTTACGTGTATGACTAATGCCCAGTTCTGGGTTGCCCATTAACTCACTCTAACAGATTGATTAAATCTTTTACTGACCTATTTCTCAGTTTCTACATTTGTGCAATGGGGAACTGTAAGTCTTTAACATAGCATAGAGCCCCCAGGACCCTCTTCTCTCTTTATATCTCTATGTGAATCTATTGAAACTGCCAACCCTAACAAGTGGCATGTTCTAAAACAAAAAGAGATCAGAATAAGAATACCACGTAAGACAAAACAAATGTCCCCATAGGGATTGTTATTTTTTTGTTTGTCTTGGTTTGTTTTGTTATTGATGGATAAAGCATGGTACTTGGCAATGTTTGTTGGAATTCTTTGGTTGCAGGCAATAGATACCCAAGTATCAACTTTCATTCGTTTATGCCAAAAAGTAATTTATTGGAAAGCTGTCAGATAGCTTATAGAATTAAAGAAAAATCTGATTAACGAGGCTCAGAAAGGACCAGAACTGGGTCATCTCTGTAATTTACACAGCAGAAACTAATGAAGAGTCTCCTTAGCGCTTTACCACAGAGATGAATAAATTCCTTCCATGACCATAATATTCAGCACTGTTCAAAATTCAAAATCTAGGGAAAGAGCATTTGATTGTCTGAGCTTGAGTGACCCCTGTGTCAGGACAGCTGGGAGATGAAACATTTTGATTAACTTGCGCACTATGAATGTATCTAATAGGAAAGACAGTTCCCCAATGGACAAATCAGATGCTTTTAGTAGAAGAAATGAGAATAGATGTTCAACAAGCAGAACGTTCACCACAAGCAAGGTCTCAGGAAATCACGAAGAGGCTCTTTCCTAATGGAAAGAGCAACGATTTTGGCGTTTGAATAGCCTGGAGTTAAAATCTGAGGTCCCCTACTTGGTAGTTATTATATGGAGATTATTTTGCATTCCTCAGAGGGTTGCTCTCAGGGTAAATGAGGTAATTTGTAAAAATTAGTGTCTAGCTCAAAGTGAATACTTAATAAATTGTCTCTATTACCAAGGAATGAATGTGTTTAGGGTATTTGGGGACAAGAATGCAAACATATAATGACATGTTACTGGAGAACCCCGAATGCCCCAAAGAGGACACAACTGAGAGACAATCAGGGAGCAGCCCAAGGATACGTGCATGTTTCCGGATAACTGATTGCAAAAGTCACTAAACTAAACTAATCTTGGAATTGCCTACTGCTGTGTCCTCATTGCAGTGCTGGCCTCCTCTTTTCATTATCTTTGGCCCAAAGATACAATGTTCAAATAATGGAATAGAGGGAGCAAATTGTGAAGTTTGATTAAAATCAGATGTTATTGTTTACTCGCACTCTATTCCTGTGATACCTGCAAAACAGAATCCTATGGTGGACATAAGAAACGTCCAAACCTATTGAGAATTTTTATGAGTTTATTTGAGCCAAACTGATGGTATACTGGAAATCAAAATCTCAATGGATTAAGAAAATGTTCCAGAGAATGGCAGTTCTGCAATTTATTTTATACATTAGAATCAAAAGATTACATGACATCCATTGGGGTAGATTAAGGCACCATGAGAAACCATGGAGGGACAATCTCTGGGGTTGGATAAAAGGCAAAATGGAGAAACACATACTTCTTTTACATTGGTGGGTACAGGAGCTAATAATTAACATTTACAGCACATAGAGATGGTATTGGGGAGCAAGACAATAATGAGGGTTCTGTGGCCTGGTGCTCTGGTTGTCTTGTGCTCGGATGTCTGTGGTTGTGGTTTGGAGGAGCAGGAAGAGAAAATTACTCAGATGTTTCAAAGGTGTGTTATCCTAGATGCATAAGGACAATGGGCAGGGCTCACTTAAGGTACAGATTAACCTTTGCTAAGGAGGCTGTAGGCCTGGGATGTGACTGTGACCAACCACTGTGACCTGCCCAGTTAGGGATTTGTGATGCTGTGTGGCTCCTTTCCATCTCTGAGTTTGTTAGGCACGCCTTGTAACCCCACCACCACACCCCCGAGCTTGTCAGGTTTATTGCATAGCTCCCTTTCAGTCACAGTACCATAATAATTTTTTATATATGCAGAGCATACTAAGTAAGGTGTGTGATGGAGCAGTCTGTACAAATAATAAGTGGATGTATTGTGTGTGGAGAATTACAAGATAATAAAATCAACTAAAGGCTAACTGCTTTTTATTATCACTATGTGCTGGCAATTCTAAACAATGTCAGTGATAAAATGCTTCTCCCCACTCAGTAGAAAGCTTTCTCCTCCTTGAATCATCCATCATCTTGTAGGGGTTTGTCATCTTTCCTGTCCCATTGTTAACTTTTAAAGGGCAACCTTTGTATTTTGTTCAATTTTGTGGTCCCTTGTAAAGACCGACGTTGGCCTTATGCTTAGGTAAGGGACAGGTGCCTGGGGCCTCATCGTCGTGATTTACCTAGTTCAGGTTACTCTGCTTAATAAAGACTTTTAATTTATAACTTGGACTCAATGAAATGAAACTCCGAGTTCCTTGTCAGAAAAATGGGATAATGACGCTTACCTTGAAAAGCTGACAACTGTGATGCAGATAAGCAATAAAATGGGTAAAAACCCTGTCACACTGTCTGTTCCCCAGGCTTTCAAAAGTGCTCCTTATTTTGATGTCATTGTTAAGCCAGCAGATACATAATCAAAGTCTAGAGTAAGTCAGGCTAATCTATGGGGAAACAATGATTAAACAGACGTGGCTTTTGCCCTGGACCATATCACCAACAAACATATACCACGAGGTGGCCTAAAGTCTCTCGGGTCCTATGGAGCAGGTGAAGAACATAGTATAGGGAAAACCACAAGGAGGCAACCTTCAATCCCATGGGGAAAGGAGGGCACTCAGGAAAGCTGTCGATGAAAAGGTCACGTGGTTTATGCTACCTAGAGGCATCAATTCATGGAAAAAAATAAGTTCTTCCTTCAGAAGTCAGAAGATACGATAGGAGAATGCTTCTGTAAAGATGTTAAGTGAAAAAAGCCAGACAAAACTGTCTGTGAATACAATTTCAATAAGCGGGAACATACACATAGATTAAATCATGGAAGACATTCTTCACGTTGTTAAAAACTGGTCATTTCTGGGTGCTGGGACTATAGGTAATTTATATTGTCTTCTGTATCTGTACACAGTTTTTTTTTCATTTCAAAAAACAAAAGTTATGACTATCAAAGTATAAAGAAAATGTTACGTTTTTCAAAGAAGGTGAGCAAACAGTGTTGAAAATGCAATTTTGGAAAGCACGTTATTTTCTAAGCTCAAAATTCTGGTCCCTGGGCTATAGAAAACTAAAGGCTACATTAGTGATTTGATTTAAGAGAAAATGGAACTGAAACTTACCTTGCAGAGAAGAGTGAAGGGAAGCTGCAGAGTTGTGTCTAGCTTGCTGAAGCTGTAGAATGTGTTTTGAATATCCAATGCCATTTTTTTCACAAGAAACTTTGGTTCATTACATAAATAATAAGTCATTGATTTTCAAATAGGCCCTTTCATACCTCTCATCCTTCCCCAAATACTTTTCATTCAGCTTTTCTACTGATAAAAATCTATTCACCTCCCAAGGTCCTTTTCATCTATTAGTAACTCCAAGAAAACTGGATTGGCTCCCCCACCCCCAACTCAGTTTTTCCAACACTGTGTATGCATCTTGATCAAAGCTGTTATCATGTCCAGAAATATACTGTTTGTTTGTATTTATTACTTAGTGGACAGTGGTTACTGAGAGGCAGGACCTAGAATTATTCTGTTGTAAATATGCTGTGCCTCCCAGAGTGCTTCAAACATGCTAGAAAAGGAGGAATAGTTGATCCTCACATGTCAAATCCAAGTAAGATGTTAGTCCTTACCTTACTTAACACTGTTGCCTGCCATCTCTTTGCAAAATTCTGTCCTCCATTGTGGAGGTTGAGAACAAGTCTCCCTCGAAGGAGTCTCCCTCGAACATGTCACCCTGGTATGCAGATTATTTTGAGCTGAAATCCAAGTTCAACAAATTCAGGAATAGGTTTTTTTTCTTTGTTTGTTTTTACTTCCCTACCCCCTTTCCTCCTTAAAGAGATTCAGATAGAAAAACCTGCTTCAGGAAGGGAACCATAGCATAATAACCTTAGCACATTCACTTTAACACATATGAATTAAGTGTGGTAGACAGGAAGGATCCATGCAAAAATCTGTTCACTAGGTTTCCCTCTGTCCCATTGTTTCTGAGTTGCCTAGCAAGAATTTGTCACTTTTTTTTTTTTTTTTTGAATTTGTCATTTTTTTGGCTACCTGTGAATTGCTTATTTGCCCTTTGAAATTCCAGACCCTTTACCCCCCACTTTCTCCCTTGTCCAAAATGACGTATATACCTCCTTTTGCCTCACTGTCTTGGGAATTTTCATGCTTTTGTGAATTCCCTATGTGCACACATTAAATTTTGATTTTCTCCTGTTAAACTGTCTATTCATTTGATTAGCAGCCCAGCTAGAGGAACTTAGAAAGTGGGAGGAAAACCATTTTTACACCGCCACACTGTCTACAGCTCTGAGGAATCCTCCTTAGTTCTTTCCATTGGCTTTTCTTCTGCCTGTGTCTTAAGCATGGATGTTTTCCAGAGTTCAATCTGCAATCCTGTTCTCGTCTGAAGACACCTCCCCGAGTGTGCTCATGTCCTTCTCTTGATTTGCCTGCACACACAGGATGGCGATGTCCACATTCCTTTTCCCTGCTTAGACCTCACTGTTGCAACCCAGACTCTGCCTACCCTGGCCATCATTACCCAGATACCCTACAGGCACTCACACTCAACATGCACAAATCCTTGACTCCATTTTCCATGTTTACCTCCCCCACCCATCGCAAACCTCTTCTTCCTGAGTTCTCTATCTCCGTGAATGCTCTTTTTCAACTTCTTTTCCCTCTTTCTCCATATCACATCAATGACCAATTTCTATTCTATTGCTATAGAATTTCTTCTTTTCCTCCATCTCCATTCCCACTCTTTCCTCATAATTTCAGGCCCTTACCTTGTGTGGACTATGACAATACAATCTAATAACAGATCTATTAAATATTGTCTCCAAACTGTTACTAAAGTGATCTCCCTAAAACAGTTGTCATCATGTTACTATCCTACTTCATGTCTCTTCATTACCTACAGAAGAGCTCTTTAGGTAGTAGGTTGTGTTCTCAGTAAAGCAGAGTCTGACAGGATGTTAAGCATACAGGGTGTTTATGCCTTTGAAGTCAACATCCATCTAAGGGAGGAGAAGGAAGCAGCAGGAGAGGAGAAGGAAGTGGGCAGAGGAAAAAGTCCAGTTGCGATGTGGGCCCAGAAGCAGCCTCTGCTCATTTCCTTTCCCTAATGCTCTATCCTCCAACCATATTGACCTACTTACAGTTCCTCATTAGCTCAGCTCAGCTTTCTTGCCTTCTCCTGTAGATAATATTTATCATTCTCTCTTCTGATCTCCCACAATACTTAACTGTAACACTTTATTACACTTACTGATTTACATGCCTATCTCTAGTAGACACCAAGCTTCTTGAAAACTACCGTGTTTCCCCGAAAATAAGACCTAGCCGGACCATCAGCTCTAATGCATCTTTTGGAGCAAAAATGAATATAAGACCCTTATATTATATTATATTATATTATATTATATTGTATTGTATTGTATTGTATTGTATTATAATAAATACCGGGTCTTATATAAGAATGGGTCTTTAATGTGATATAGTACAATATATAATATAATATAATATAATATAATATAATATAATATAATATAATATTATGGTCTTATATTCACTTTTGCTCCAAAAGATGCATTAGAGCTTATGGTCTGGCTAGGTCTTTTTTTCAGAGAAACACGGAAGCACTCAGCTTATTCATAATTTATTACACTTACTGATTTACATGCCTATCTCTAATAGACACCAAGCTTCTTGAAAACTAGCAATCAACTTATTCATCATTTATCCTAAGCACACAAACACAGATAATGTATTTGGCACATGATACTCCCCCCAAAAATACCAGGGTGCCAAAAATATGTATACAGGTGGACACTTTGGTCAACATCACTCAAGCACTAGTTCTCCATAATCAGAAGTGCCTGGACACTGATGGGACCTCTTTGAGCACCTCTTGTAATTGCAGAAGTCGAGCATGACTTGTATTCATCTTTTGTTATCAGCATATATTGAGTATTGAAGTTTTAATAGTTTTTTTCCTTTAAAATGTTTATACATTTTTTGGCACCATCTGTAGCATGGAAAAGATGGATAAATGAATGGAAGCATGATGACCATGCCTTCACACAGCATGTGCATTCAGGCCATTGTTAGATATTAAATCAGGTCGAGTGTAGCATTTCATAGAACGGTACCATTTTCTGACTTAATGGGAGAGGGACAGGAAGAAGCAGAGGAAATATGAGTTAAATAGATGAGGCCCAAACCCAAACAAGTCAGCAAAGCCAGGAAAGAGCAGAAAAATGCAGTAAGCGGATAGGATTCAGATTCCAGGTGGTCTAGGCTGGAGGGATCAGGAACCCTGGCTGAAAGAGAAAACAAAAAGGCCTGGAAGTCAGAAGCATGTTTTGGAACAGGAACCCTAGTCACTGAGTCACAGAATCTCAGAATTCTAGGAAAGACCTCACAGGTATTCATCAAGACTTCATTTTTCAGAGGAGAAATATTAAGTTCCTGGGGGAAAAAAGAGGTCAGAATTTAGACATTCACCAATCTATTCATCCATCCGTGCAATTATCAATGCATGCAGTATTCATTTGTAATTAATGAGAACCTACTATATTTAGATCTTCTGCTAGTCACTGGGAATACAAATATGAAGAAGACATGTTCCTTTCCATCAAGTAGCCCACAATATGGTAGAAAAGAAAGCAATATAAGCAAAAGACTTTAATTCAGTAGGATGAGTGCTTTAATATAAGATTGTCTGTACATTGAAGATATCTAAGATAAAACTCTCAGACTTTGTAGGAGAAATTTTTGTGTTCTGGTAATAGATCATGGGCAGGAGCCACAGGACGAAGTCTGATATGGAGTCAAAAGTCTTGAGAACCAGCGTTCCCTACATTATCTCCACTCAGGATCAGAACATGTATCAGATATGGGCCGAGTGGAGATGATAGATGTGTCTGGACTGAAGGAGGAGGAGGAAGAGGAGTTGATTTATGACATGTCAATATATGTGTTTAGCTTCCACTTCTGCCTCCTTCCATTCCAGGAGTTACCAAGGGCCGTAATGAAGGAGGACTATGTCTCTGTGAGTCCCCAAATGATGTAGGGGACTTTTGAGTGAGTGAGTGAGTGTCAGGATTGTGTCTCATGATACTGAAGAATGGAAACATAGACCCAGGAGAGGCAAAGAGCTTTAAAAAGAGGATAGTTTATTAAAAGCAAAGGGTTAGAGCTCCTGAGCAGGAGGGCGTCCTGAATGGGGGTGCCCAGTGACTGAGGCAAAAGCTCTTACTTTTATACCTTCCCTTGCCTGCTTGGGGAAGGGGAGCTGTTTGAAGAAGGAAACTGGCACCTTCTAATGAAATTCTTCTACCAGGTTTGTTCTGCTTGCCCATCCTAAAGGAGTTAGCAAAGTAACCCATTCTTATAGATCAGATCTGCTCCATTTGTCAGGCCAAAAGGAATTTTATGATTAACTTCAAGGCCTTGTTACACAATGTCGTGGAGCAAAGGAGTGATTTCAAAACCTGGAGTTTCAGGATATGGCTGTCTTTGTTTATTCCACCAGAGACCTCCCTGTCTACCTAGGGACATGCCAGCTAACCTGTCTCAATCCCCCCTCTGTAACTGCTATTAGGGGATAGGGGCAAAGACCGCTCTGGCTACTTCAGTCTGAGGAGGGGCGTAGAGAGAGACCAGTAGCTAGGGCTTCACTCACTCACTCAAAAGTCCCCTACATCATTTGGGGACTCAAAGAGACATACTCCTCCTTCAATGACATAAGCAGCACTGGACTCATTCTGGTTTTTCTTAGTTGAATTTATTTAGCCAGTATCCATTTACCTGTTGTCCTCTAAATAAGAGAAAGGTGAAAAGAAAGGAACCCACCTAGAAACAAAGAATGAAAGCCAGCACCTCCTTTTCTGCAGCTGGGTCTCGCGGTAACCTGAGCAGCAGTCATTCCACAAGCCCTTCAGGGACCAGCCATGAAGGCAACACCTCATGAAACTGCTCCTGTGAGTTACTCTAATGAATCATGTCAGACTGACACAGTACTTCCCACATATAACCTTAGGAAATAAACTGAGACGCGGTGTTAGATACGCATTTAACCTTATGAAAATTTGCCTCAAAGAGAATTAATTTTCCAAGCAGTCACCTTGATTCGTCATTCTTACGTTTATGTGAGCAGTTACCCTAACACTGAAGCTCTCTCACAGGAAAAAGGAGTAGGGTATGCAAAGAGTTAAAAGAAAAAGCTTAAAAGTTGAGACATTGAGAAATATAAAATATGCTAAATTGTCTCATCATTGGCATTCAGATATAAGTTGAATATTTAAATGACAGGCAGTTTTACCATAGAAGTATATACTCAAGAATACCAGGCAGTTTCCTATATTTCTTTCTTTCTCTTATTCTCATTTTGAAACAGAAAAACAAGATAATGAAGGACCTACTGAAAAAGCAACTCCTACTATTGTCCTTGGGGTAGTGGTAGTAAAATTTCATTTCTGGAACTAGATCCTGAAACTTACTGTTAAATCACAAATGTAATCTGCCTTTGAACATGAGATCCTCACCTGAAACATGAGGTCACTCTTCCTTTGTTTGAGCATTATCTCTTCCCACAAAATTTTCAGTAAATTGAAAAAAAAAAATTACAAACACTCTGAGAGCAGGGTCTGTCTGAGTCTTTATAATATCTTGCCACCCACCTCACTTATTAGTATGTCACCAGGCCCATTTGTGAGTCCTCAGTTGACTACAGTGAAAATGGTGGTCAGTAAGTCACTGTAGAAGAGGGAATTGACAATGGAGTTTCACCAATATTCACTATCCTTGATTAGCTCAGACAGAGGCAGTAGGTTCATAGGGAACATGAAAAGATTTTGAGAAGAATAGGAATAGAAATGATTTTCTGTCTAATCCCACGTACAAGCCAAAAATAAACTACAGTCCTAACTTCTTGACTGAAGTTTCGTTTTTCAGTCTCAAAACAAATCAAAATAAAACAAGTCACTTCTCTAGTTCAAGTAGACTTCAAAGAATCAGGAGCACAAATGGAAATGACTGAACATGTCATCAAAAGTTCCACAACTTCTGAAAATTTCAAGTATCACATTATCATTCCAGAAAAGAACTTGCTTTCTCAAGTTTAACTGAAACTTCTTTGTGCAGATATAAATTGATTCCTTTTTTTTTTTACCTCATCCCAGATATCCTGGAAAATAACTCCCCCTATTCGTATGTAAAACTCTGCCTTTGTTTGAGATTTATGGAGTTTCCTCTTTAGCTCTTCTTTCTACATCTATGGCTCTACTAATGAAAAGAATATGCTCCAATGCACACATTGTTTGTTTTTGTTTGTTTTTTTCAAAATATGTTTTGATAGAGGCAGAACTAAGAGTTATGCTTATGTATAAATCAAATGTTACCTATTCCTCTCCAGACCCAACATTCTTAGGGGGCTGTCTAGTCTCTCAAGATGGTGTCCCATGTTGGATCCCAAAATAGGCCTTCTCTAACTACTGGGTGCCCGTGAAAATCCTCAACTTTCCCCAGCCTTTGTTGAGTTCTGGCTGCAGGATTCTAGCTAGAATATTGCAGACATCCCAGGACTCAGCCTCATAGTACCCAGTCAATACTACGTCTTCTCTCATACTCCTGGATGAAACAATAAGGTATAAACATGCTTTCTCCATCACAGATACAGACATACCCAGTGGAGTTGACCAGGCTAATTTTCAGCTTCCTAAGACCTTAATTCCACCCTGTCCAGGAGATCTAGTTATGGGACAGCAAAACTGAAAACCCATTCTGAATGACAGACAACCTGGTGACAGGGGTTCTGGGAGATGAAGGAGCCAGGGAGAGAAGAGGGAATAATACATAAACAAATTGGTGTCTGTGTTGAAAGAGTAAGCTATGGCTTCCAAGATGTTACTCCTGGATACTTTATCTTTGAGATGAGCACCTTACGCTCCTTTCAAGAGATGGGGCAATTCTAAAACTCTCAAGGGCAACCGACAGTCAGCCAGTGGCAAGCTGCAGCTCCTGTAGGGGTCTCAGTTTGTGAGTACGCCAGTGTTCTCCTCCTGCCCACTGCTTTGGAGACTAATGACTGAGCAGATCCAAGTACCTTCACTGTTTATGTTGTTTAGGGCAGCTTTAATAAAGGTACTCTCTTCTCAAAAGACCTGTTAACAGAAGCATGCTGGGAACTCCATTTAATGTTTCTGAACTTACTAAATACTTTATTTTAGCTGTCATTTTTTTAGTGATAATATTCTAAGCAATTGAAAGCAAGACTAGCTCCTGCTTATTATAAATAAAGCCAGGTGGACTCAACAATTATTCTTTTAAATATATTTTAAGTTGCGCTCCTGACTTTACTTGTCACAATGTCTCTACCTAAATCATAAGGTTATGAAACAAATACTTTGTTAAACTCTTTCCAGAAAAATATTGAGCCAGAAATGATATCAGGGCACTAAGAAAATGAGTTCTTTAGAATGGGTGAAAAGCAAGGGAATGAAAGGGTGGGGAGGCTAAATCACGGCTTTTAGAATAGAAAGCTGCAAAAGCAGCCAGAAGGAAATGGGGTATTTTTAAAATGTGACAAATGGCTTTATTCTTCTTATATTAGCTATTAACTGCTGGGCCTCATTAGGCATAGTATGCAAAAGGCAGTAACTGAATGCATTAACACACGGCAGTGCCACAATGGGATTCCTATTTCTAGCGGCCGCTGTAATTATGAATCATCCTCGATATATGGGACTTACAAAAGAAATTTTGCCTTTGAATCAAGCTTGCCTTGTTCAAGGTATTTTTATCCTAATTTTAACTGGAGAACACAGACATTCCATTTCACTGGATGCAGAAAACTTGTTGTTTTAGCCTCTCTTTGGGACTTCTCAGTACGGCACAGGATGTCTTCCCAAAGGGGTTGAGGAGATAGGAAGACAAGAGACTTCACGTTCTCCCAGAGCTCACTTTCTCCCTGCCCTCACCAGGACTCACAGCCATTTCTCAGCAGAGCACATACTATTTCTAAGCCCCTTGTCCTCCTCTGCAGGGTGTTCCCTCAAGCAGTCTCCCTTCCTCCATCAGGCCAATCCCCTGGACCTAAAGCTACTTTTCAAACTTTTCAGCCATCCCTGGACTTAGTCTCAGCCTGATGAATCCTTTTTACCTGCATTTAAATTCAACCTACCCACTTCCACCATCTAAACAATTCTGAAAACTCCACTTCTTTCCAAAAGTCATCTCTCCATGAACAGCCCAACAGAACTAATTGTCAAGTGCTGACTTTCTATTCAAAAGGTCCATCATACATGTGCAGGATGTTGGGGTTTCAGTCACACAGTTCTCAGATTTTAGTTAACAATAAGCTTAGAATAGACCTGGGTAAATGTGATGCAATTGCCAAAAACCTCTCTTAGTCTTCGGTTGCATTAACAGAAGTTAAATTACTTAACAGAAACAATAATCCTTTTAGAGGCAGCATCAATCACGTATCAATCAGCATGCAACACCTGGAAAGTGTGTTCACATCTGGAATGTTGACAAAACAGTGCACACAAAAGCGAGACAAGCAAAATACTTAGCGACTTGGAAAACGCGTCAAAAGTCCAATCAAAGCATCTAGGGATATCGATCAGTGGGCCAGTTTCCTATCCAGCCAGCTCCTCTTCCTACTCCTCATTTCCTGTTTTGTCACCATCATTCCACCATATTCTCACTCCCCATTATCTTCCATGCCCTGCGAGAGGCACTGGGAAAATAAAAATGATTGACTAGGACCTGATGCTCCCACTTATCCTCATTCAGACACTAGATGTAACAATGTCCGTCACAATACCTCATGCCATTTTGTTTGCAATGGGGGTCACTTAAGCACACTTTAGTTGTTATTATTTGAACAAATATTATTGCATAATGGAAAGGACATGAGCTATCCCATCAGATATAACTGGATTAAAATTCTATTCTGATCATTGCTACCCATGAAACCTCTATTTTAAAGTGGACTTGCGTTAACATGGTGATAATAATTACTCAAATAACTCTGGTCTGCCACATTGAAGTTACTCAAAAATGTTAGTTTCTAAATTTCTGTCTATTCTTCTTAGTCTGAAAGCTCCTTTGAATGTCTTTGCATTTCTCCTAATACAGTGGTATCTCGGTTTTCGAATGCCTCCGTTGACAAACATTTTGGTTTAATGAATGCTGTAAACCCGGAAGTAAACACTTTGGTTTTCGAACAAGACTCAGAAGTCAAACAAGTCACACGGCTTCCACTGAGTGCAAGATCCTGAGGACTAGCTGTCGGCTGTTTTTGAACGTTTCAGAATTCGTGGATTACGTTAGAAAACCGAGGTAACACCGTATATTAATCCAGGGCCTGATGCACCTGACAAATGGTTGTTAGGTTACATATTTTACAAGATGAGTCACAGTTTCTTTGTCTCAGATGAGTGTTATAAAGATTAACTAAAATGAGGAATAAGCAAGTTAAGGAATAGTTAAGGTAAAGAATAAGCAAGCGTCTTAAAACTAGAATGCATCATACCTATGTGTGACAGAGATGATGACCATGACAAAAAGGACACCAATTGTCAACCGCGGTGCCAGAGACAGGAAGTCTAAGATATGAATAACTGTTAATGATGATGGTAGCTCACCCCCTGAAATATAGTAATGGGTTTATTTTCACAACAAATCTATAAGTACTATTATTAGTCCTCCATTGAAGACAGAAATTGGGATACCAAGGGATTAAGGAAGCTTTTTAAGAGAACACACCAAATCAGTGATATAACTGATTCAAACCCACGTGGTCTGACTTAGGAATCCAGGCCAAATAGGAAAAGCTCTATTGTCAGATCAAAAGCAGGGTGGTGCCACAGCTTTGGTCAATGGTCTCTGCATGCTCAATCCATTTACATGGAAACAAGCTGCATTGTTCTTCAGAAATCTCTGAGACTGTTTCTAGTGTATTCTATACATCCTTTGCCATGTAGAAATAGGCCTCTTTGCGCCCTGAGAATAATAGACTGGACTTGTCTGAGGTTACCATAATGAAAGCCGCTCTGCCTGACACTGGAACAGTCCACCATGCATTCAGATCCTCTCATTAATTCTGTCAAATCCACTTGTTCAGTGCACTTGACAATGTCTGTGCTTTTCTCCCAGGCCACTCCTCAAGCAAAGTCTTTTGCTCTCTCCTGTCACCTAAGCTTCATGGATAATTAGAAGTTATCTGTGAGTATTGGCACTTCTACAGCAGCTGTAGTTGACTCCCCCTCTCATTCACAACAGGAGAAAGTGCCTTAATTTCAATTTCTGAAGAAACAAATATTCACTAAAGTCCAACCAAAGGGATATAGATTGTGACAGTCCACTATGTAATGACAAACATGCTCAGAAACCTTCCTTCAACCATATGGGTTCAAATGAACCCTGAAAATACAGCCAGGTCCCAGACAGGCAAGCTTGATGGAGCTAAAATGACTGCCCCATAGCAAGACAGGAAAAAGATAAAATAGAATTTACTGTTTTCATAAAAATGGCATTGAGCTATTATAGAAATAACGATAGCTACCATTTGAAGACGTGTTATGTGCCAGGAGTTAAGCTTGGCATTTTACCTCATTTGTTCATTCATCCATCCATCCATTCATTCATTCATTTGGGGAAATGATAAAGCACCTACAGTGTGCTAGGTGCTATGGTAGGGGTTTAGCATAAAACAATAACACACATGGTCCCTAATAGCACAGAGCCTATAATCTAGTGGAGAAGACAAATGTTAAACACATGTTAATAAAGGCAATTCTTAGGGCTTCTCTATAGTTCCATCTGGAGAAGATATTTGAATTAAGTTGTAAAGTAAAAGTAGAGGTCAGGAGGAAAAGCAAGAAGAGGAACTGAAGAAAATGCAAGTGGGAAAGCTATTTAACAACTCTAAAAGGCAGGTATTGTTATACCATTGTACATCTAAGAACAAAGAGGCCCAGAGTGAAGGAGTAACTCATTTAAGGTCACACACCAGTAAATACTAAATCTCCAGACTTGAACCCAAAAAAACATTTTCTTTTCACTAGTGAATTCTTTTCTTCAGCAATTGCGTAACAGAAGATCTTTCTATCCATCATCAGTACTTTACTTTCAAAAAGAAAGAAATATTTTTCTATTCTCAGGAATTTTTTTCTCCATCTCTATGAATGATAACGGATGAATGTAACTTTTAACCTTGAAAGTGACACCTGTATTGCTCAAGATATATAACCATAAGAGACTAATAATACTTGGTTTCATTTCTATCACTAGGAAAAGGAAAAGTTTGCTTCTGTCCTTTTCAGAATTCCCTCTGGAAAACCCTCTCACCAATAATGGTTTAATACTGATATATGAAAAATAAAATGAAATAAAACATAGTCAACAGATGTGTGAGGTCCTGATATCACAGTAGTTGAGATAGATACCAATGGATAGAGTTGTGAGAACTTGAAAGCATCAAGAAATCCATTTGCTTTAAATGTTTTAAGTCATCTTATTACTGGAACTCTTCTCTGTACCAATTTTATGGGCTTACATGGTGATGATAATGATAATAGCAGCAATCCCAATGGTAGATATAATTTAGTGGAAGCCTATGTACTAAACACTTAGCATTTTACTGATGTTTAAGACACACAATTTTTTGTCTTTATAATAAATGTCAACTTAAAATTGGTGCTTTTTCTTAATTGTAAATGAAATAATGCATGCTCTTTATGATCAGTGATTTCTTGGAATCAACAAAATACGACAGCATAAGTTATATTTAATCCTGATGACAACCTATGAAGAAGTCCCAATATATTTTACAAATAATAGTCTTAAAAATGTCAGGTGCCATGTCTCAGATTACATAAACAGTAAGTGAAAGTACTATGATTCTGACCCAGATCTGTTTGCCCAAAGTTTGTTTCTCTTAGTCTTTGAAACCGAATTGTGGTCTTGCATTGAAATGACCTAGATACCCAAATGGTCATCATTGGATCAATGTTGTTGTTTTCTATTGTCATGTCATTGCATGTGCAAATTTATCACAAGTGCTTGATTTCCCATTTGTTCTTTTCACACACAGAACATGAGGCAATTCTGGATGGTATACTAAAAAGAAACCAAATTTCAGTTAAGTTTAAAAACAAATTAATGAATAAAACTCCAATCAAGGAGTCTGTATTTCATAGCAGTTTAAAATAGAGGCTTCGAGTCACACAACCTGGATTTGAATTTTGTTCCCACTTGCTAATTGTGTAAGCTTGAGCAAATCACGTACCTTTTTTGAGTCCAGGCCTATTGAGTCTATTATATGGTGTGTGCAATGTGTTTACACAAACCTTTATGGTTTCTCTTGGTATAGGCTGGAACCTGTCAGAAGTCAGAAGAATGAGCAGATTCAAAAGTCCCCAATTCCCTTAGATCACTTCAGAGAGCATGCTTGGGATGAGCTACAGCTAGACATACCATGGAATTATGGTCCAGAAGAGGATGCCCTCTCCACAAGAGACAAGGAAATGGAGTATCTGTGCCACGGCTAACACTTCTGCCCATGAGTTCTAGTCTACATTAACTGATGCCTCTGTGTGCGCACAAGCTCCTGGTCCCACAATAGCTCCTCTAACAAAGTGCACAGAGCAGCAAACATTACAGTAAGTCCTCACTTAAGGTCGTTGATAGGTTTTGCTACTTTAAGTGAAACGACATATAAGGAAATCAGTTTTACCACAGGCTAATTGATATAAACTAGAGTAAAGTTCCTACAGTGTCTCATCAGTGTTATAATGAAATGATGTTGAACAAAACATTTGAGGACCTGCTGTATTTGGTGCAAGCTGGAATCTGTGGATAGCAGGATTAGCAGTGGTACAACAAATTAAAATACCAATGCTGTAGGATTGTTTTAAGAATTTAATTAGAATATGTAAGTGCTTACAAGTCCCTGGAATATGGTAATGTTTCAGTTAATGATAATGATGGTGCTGATGACCATGATTATTTGAATAAGACTAGCTCATCTTAGATTCTATTAAAACGTACTGATCCTTTACTCTGTATTGGGCACCATGCTGGGCAAATTACCTCATTTAGGTCTCACAAAAATCTGAAAAAAGTATTTCTATCTCCATTTTGTAGATGAAAAAAATTGAGGCTCAGCGAGAAGCCCCAGGTCTTCTGACTCCAAGCATGCTATTACACTATAAAGTCTTATTGCAAAGACATATGTGCTCCAATGTTCACTGCAGCTTTGTTTACGGTGGCCAAGACATGGAAACAAAGTGTCCTTCGATAGTTGATTAGGTAAAGAAGTTGTGGTATAAATACACAGTGGAATACTATTCTGCCATAAGAAAAGATGAAATAGCACCATTTGCAACAACATGGATGAATCTTGAGATTATAATGCTAAACGAAATAATTATGTCAGAAAAAGTCAAGAACCATATAATTTCACTGATATGTCATATATGAAACAGAAAACAATAAAAGAACAAGACAAATGAAGAAACAAAAATTCATAGACACAGACAATAGTGGTTGCCAGAAGGTAAAGGGGGGGGGGGTAGATTAGGGTAAAGGGGATCAAATATATGGTGATGGAAGGAGAACTGATTCTGGGCGGTAAACACACAATGTGATATATAGGTGATGTATTACAGAATTGTACCCCTGAAATCTATGTAACTTTACTAACAATTGTTGCCCCAGTAAACTTTTTTTAAAAAGTCCTTTTCATAAAAATATTTATCATGGGATCATTCTTCTATATGGGATTTTGTATATTTCAAAGTATTTTACGCACATCTCAGTGTTTATTAGCTGCCCTATGGAAAGGAATTGTTGATAATATCAGAGACCAAATTTTAATTTTCCCCTTTCAAAGTCCAATAGGCCCGTTAGAAGAGCTTCTATTGAAAATTCTGTCGATGGCATATATTGGCGAGGATTTAAACCATCTGAAACTTTTATAAATTGCTGGTTGGAAAACTAGCGATTTTTTATGAACATAACATACATCAACCCTGTGACTCAGTAATTCCACTTCTAAGTATTTATCCAAGAGAACAAATGTCCAGAAAAATACTTACACATGAATATTCAGTCACTTTATTCATAGTCGTCTAAATTTGAACAGCCCAAATGTTCATCAAAGAAGAGTAGGCAAATAAGCTGTGGTAAGTTCATATAATGGATTACTACTCACAACACAAATGAATCTTAAAACTCATTTTTCTGGGTGAAAGAAGTAAAGTATTAGGTTGATGCAAAGGTAATTGCGGTTTTTGTAATTATTTTTAACCTTTTAAGCCACAATTACTCTTGTACCAACCTAATAGTATATACTCTATGATTTTTATTCCCATTAAGGTTCTAGAAGAGGCAAATTATGATGATGGTATTCAGAACAGTGGTTGCCTGGGTGTTGGGGTTTAACTTATAAGGGGCACAAAGGAATGTTCTTGGGTAATGAAAATGCTCACTATTTTAATATGACTGTGGGTTAGATGGGAGATACATCAAAACTCACTGAACTGTAAACAGTTAAGCTCTATACATTGAACTGTATATAAATTACACCTTGATAAAAAGAAAACACAGAAGGAGCCATAATTAGATTTTCATTAGACTAGTATTTCACTTGATTTCTTCAGATTGAAGATTATTCTTAAGGATATCTATCCATAAAGACCAAGTTCCAGACCCAAGTGCTTTCACCACTATAGCAGAGACTGGTAATTACCCCACCCCAATATCCAATCACCCCTTCTCTTTCTGTAATTCCCAAGTTTGGCTAGAATTAATTGCCAGCTAAAGACCACACTCCCAAGCCTTTACCGAAGCTAGATGAAGAAATATAATGAGGTTCTGCCTAACTGAGTGTAAGCAATGTAGCAACTTCTGGGTTATGTCCATAAAAGGGAGTGTGTGCTTTTTCTTCCCCTTTACGCTTCTCTGCTGTCTAAAATGTACTCTCAGCAGATATGTGGAGCCAGTTTCAAATACGTGGATAAGGCAATGAGCATTAATATCAAAGGAATTTGGGTTCTCACCCTGTCAAACCACCAACACAGCCCTGGACCACCTACCAAGACTTCTAAAGGAGGAAGAAATGAACTTCTTCTCTCTTGTTTATCTTACTCTATTTGGGGAGTCCTTTTGCTATAGCCTCCTAATCTGTATCCCAATTAATATAACCATCGTAGGTTTAGGCAACCACCTTAAGGACGACGCTTCAAGAATCCACTGACATCTGCTTGCAGATTGCAGAAGGGTTTGATGGAACTGAGGGGTCATCGTTGCTTACATTGGATCCTCAGCATTTACAAATGCCAGCCCCGAATGAGACAACATGTCAGAGAAACACAGGGTAGACCATATCCCCAGCTATACTGTGTGGCTCACAAGCGTCCTCATAAACATACATCCCAGCTGCTGAGGATTTATATCGCCAGCAGATGGGCCTTAATAGTGAACCTCTCAGTCTGTTTCTCCAGTGGCACAAATCCAGCATCCTTCCTCAGAGTTATTTGCCCTGACTCCCAGAGAGATTATTTCCCTGTTAGTCTGACCTAATTTTCAAGCTTTCATTCCATCTCACCAGTTTACAATTTGCTTATTTTAGCTTCATTTGCTCCTGATTTTGGCAAAGCAGGCTTGTTGTATCTCTCTGCTGTTTAATCTACCCGTATAACATCCTCCAGGTCAACGTTTACTTTCTTGACATGGATGTACTCAAGAGACTTAATTAACTACTTAGCTATTGTGTTACACTTTGCACTTCCCAAAGAAAATTCACCATTTTAGGCACATTTTATCTCCCAACGAGCCTTGAGTTAAGCAGAAAGTTTTAGTATATCCATTTTAAAGATGAGATACTTGACTCACAGTGAAAGTCATTTGTCCAAGATTGCATAAAGAGACAGTGCAAGACTGGGTCTCCTGATGACCAGTCTAACATTCTCTTCACAAAACCATGATCTCTCTCCTTTCTACCTTGTTTCAAGGGCAGTATCATAGATATAAACAGAGCACTCATCTCTAGGAGAGGGGATGATGAGTGAGTACAAAAAAAGGAAATGCCTACAGTTTAATCTTCCTTCCCTGTTTTGGCAAACACCACCACCGTGGATCCAGCTAAGACAGAAAAATAGAGTTCATTCAAGACATTTCCCTTTTAATCATTTTCCATTAACAATCATCTGCCAAGCTTTACTTTCAACCTCTTCAATATCTCAAAAGATATGTCCCGCTCCTTTATTATGATTGTCACTGTATAGGCCTTAATGACATCCAGGCTGGTTTAATCAATAACATTTGAATTTGTATCTTCTCCAGTGCATCCAGCATACTGCTGCCTCATGGTCTTTCCAGAAGAGAGATTTGACCCTGACACTTCCTGCTTGAGCTACTTCAATTGCTTCCTCTCATTTTATGGATGAAATTCTTCATCATTGCCTGCAAGGCTCTTCACGTTCGAAATCTCATGCAGTTCTGCAGGTTCCTTTCTTCCTCCTTCCTTGCATTCACCTATTATTCTGCCCATACCGACCTACTTGAATCTTCTCTAATGCTTCATTCTGTTTGCTTTCTCTATGCCAAGGTTTGAAAACTCAAATCTATTAAGAGACCAAGTAGGTAACACAAGTGCATAAAACAGCCTCGGTGTAGGGTAATACGGAGCAGTGGAAACTATGGCATGTGTACATAAAAGCACCGGAAGTCAAATTAAAAATGCTATGCTGAGATGAAACAGAACTGTTCTGAAGCATTGTTCCAACTGCAGGTCCCCAGATTGTAACCCTTGATGTTTCTGTACCTGCCGTTTCATGTGTCAGCAATGTCTCCATCCCCTTCTACTTTGTCTCATTCGCTCCAACTAAATCTTCAATACTCAACTCGATCACTTCCTCCGATAGCAGGCCCCTTCATTTTATATCAGTCCTCTCCTAATGTGGCCCTTTTCCACTTTTCTGTCACCTCTGTTACAACATGAGGGCCTTGAAGGCAGAGGTCAGTTATGTTTATCAAACCTGAACTTCCAGTGTGTAGCATACAATTGGTGCTCAATATGTGAGTGAATGACTATGAGTAAATCAATTTATGCTTGAATGAGATAAATATCAATGAATGAATGGCCTGGATATATGATTCTGAGCTACATATCTAGAATATATTGATGGGGAAAAACTTTTCCTCCATCAGAGTCACCCTGTTTTCATCAGAGAAGGAATGTTTTCTACAGCTCTGAGCTAATGTTTCTTTTTAACGCTCCCATCTTCCATTTTCATTTTAAATAACTGAATGTCAGTAATCTAGGCTTAAGCAGAAAGACCCTTTCTTCCTGAAAACCATAACTAATGTTTTGTTTTGCTTTCTTTTGCAGTTAATTGACTGTCATTAAATGGTATAAATAGAGAAATGCAACCACAGCAGAGTTTCATTTTGAAATAAATACCACATAATGAAAAGCAATTAAATATTAAGATCATAATATTTTTGTCTTCAATAATCTACGTGTGTATAATGTAGCAAGTTAGCAGAAATAATGGGATCATAATTGGCTTGGAAAATGAGGCTGGAGGAATAATGACATGAAATGGGCTTCAGAAGAAACGAAGGAGGTGAATTTCAGTGTCATTCATGTGATGAGAAAAGAGAGTAGCTAGCAGAAAGAATCCTTGGAGCTGGTCTGCTTCATTGAGCTCAATAACAAACTGGGATGAGGGCAAGAGGAACTAGATTACTAATTGTCCCTAGAAGGAAGAAAAGTAGTACTCACTTTTTCACTTGGAAGGTTGGATGCTTCATAAAGAGTGGGTACATAATAACTAGGAAATCATAGCTCTATCCAATAGCAAGGAAGCAGAAATGGAAGGAGAGATATCCAGGCATAAAGTTAGAACAGAGCTTCCCAAGGCGGATCTGGGAAGGGAATAATGGGCTCAAGCTGCTGCCTAGTCAGAATGAGATCATTAAAGGAACCTGATTATAATCAAGCTACTTCTGTGCATGACATCAGGCTCCCAACATCTGCCTGAGACGGCAAGCTCTGAAGAGGCCACTGATTGAAGCTGGAAACATGGCCAGAGTAAATTGGAGCCACATAAACTATTTTTCTCTGATTTAAATGATGAGTGTACCTCAGAATAGAGAGGGGCCGATTGTAGAAACAGAGTCAAGAGGGATTCTCAAAAGCCTTTGTTCTATTCTGCCCCCAGGAAGAACGGCACCTAAGCCAACACAGGTAGAAGTGAAGCTCTCCTTACTTGTAGCAAAGGAGCTCCACCAAACCTTCTAGGAACTAATTTATGTGAGTATTTACCTGACAAGCAAACAAGAGTGAATTCTAAGCAGCCTATATGCCAAGCTTTTGTCCTCATTTATTTGAGGCAAATTCTGAAGATGGAAGGAGCAAATGTATAGATTCTCTATTGCCTATCACATTTGAGGGCAGCACACAGGGATCCAGCTGGCCTGTCATTGAACTCTAGGAAATGGATCATAGTCTTTGGGCTTTGGGATGCTTAAGCTGCATGATTGGGGAAGCACTTACACTGGTACCATCAAGGGCGGGTCCAAGACTTGTGGTTACTATGACATGACAGAACAATGGCCTCCAGACCTGTTCCATGACCTCAGCATTTATGGCTGGAAAAGACATCCATCATTGGTGTGATCAGGGAACTAGAATTCCATGTCATTCACCAACTTAAAACCCTTTAAAGGCCTTCCACTGCCAATAGGATAAAATCCAAGCTCTATGGCATAATATACATGGCCTTTCCAGTTCCAAGCTCTACCTGTTCAGACTGCTCCATCCCACTCTCTCTTGCATACTCTCTCCACTTGAGCAAGGCGTAAGGCCAAGCTTTTCCACGTCTTTGCGTTTGTATGTTACCTGCAATATTTCCACACAAACATACCTATGGGGATTCTTACCCATCCTCCAGGCCCTGCACTAATGTATCCCCCTCCTATGATGAACAAATGGATCCCCTCAACAGATTTTATTCCTTCCTTTGGCCACCATGCCTTTCATGCATTCCTTTATCATTTGTAAACACATGTGATCAGAACAGTACTTTGCAAATGGAATGTGCTGAATATTAGGTGATATATTACTATTTTTAATTAAAGAATTTTGCAACTGCATCTGTCTCCACTATTAGAGTATAAATGCCTTGAGGGAAGGGGCTCTTAAGTGTTTATCTTTGCACTACTAGCACTGTCTCCAGCTAAGATATAAATAACTCTCCCTTATTTTTATTACCAGGTAAAGGCAGAATATTGCAATATAAAGAGCTTTGAAGGGAAGAGATACCTGGGTTCAAATCCTAACTCTGCCTTTTACTACCTGGTATTTTCAGTATAATTCTTAACTCCTTAGATCCTTAGCTTCCTGATCTTTATGTGAGGAGAAAAATTATCTGCATCATAATTTTTTTTCTTAGGCTTCCGTGGGGTCATACTTATCACGTATGTAGCCCACAGTAGGAAAGCATTTATATAAGACTCTGACCTCATGAGAAAATGGAAATCATCAGATGTTGGGGATGGGAATGTGTTGACACCAAGAATTCACTAAAACAGATTTTCCAAACTTCAGAGTTACCAAAAGAAAAAAAAAAGTCATACAAAGTTTTTCTAACTTTTGCTTTTTCAATGTGAAATAAAAAAGGATGTACTTGTGTGTAGTTGGCAGATTCTTACCTTTAATGTGAAACTTGAGAAAATCCAATATGCAAACTAGAGATTTTAAAAATCAGATCCAGAAGTATAGTATTCATCTCCTTTAGAGAGTGAATCTGTGAAGAAGTACTTGAGCTCATGGGGAAAGAATTTAGGATATTAAACTTAAAAGAATATTTCACTGTGGACCAGGTGCTGGAGGAATAAGGAAGATTTAAGTTTTTGGATAAGACTGGTCCTCTCCTCTCCTCACCTCTTCTTTCTCCTGCCCTCCTCTTCCCACCTGCTTTCCACCCTTCTTCCTACTTTTTTTTTCCTCTTTGAAGAACAATTACCCAAAAGAATCAGCTTTTAAGCATAAAATACCAAAGACTTTCATTTACTGTAGAACCACTCTAGGTAAAGTCATAATATTCTTTTGTTACCCATGGCTGTCTTTCTTATTGAAGAATAACAGGAGGGACTAGCTCTACAAAGCAAAGAAGAATGGCCTCCAGTTATTTAACAGACATTACTTGGGGCTTCTAATAGCCTCTGCAGTGCTGCATGGTACAAAGCATGGGGGGACATTTAAAATCCTTGTCTTCCTGTGAGATTTTCCTGTGTTCTGTGGCCGTCTCACGTATTATCCCCTTGCCATATACTTGGTGGTTTTGTTTCTTACAGATAATAAACCAGATGTTTTTATTATTCTACCAGTTAAGTTTTATTTACTTTGCATTAGTTCTGTTGATGTTCACAAAGAACTTCATCAGGAAAGAGATACAGATACTATGCCATGTACGAGGACTTAAAAGGAAATGCAGCTAAAAATTCAGGAAGTGACTTTGCCCAATATTACACAGTAAACACAAGGACTTAAGCTAGGACATCCCAACCATGGCCTTGGTCAGTTGCACTCGCAGGTGTTGACCGTGGATGGGCAGGTCACCCATCCATGAGTGAATGACTCAAGCTGTGGACTCCAGGCCCCCTCATCAGGTTCTTAGAGAAGTTTCATGGTCACAACAGCACCCTGTCTTGTTCCCACTGCTTTTCTGCTCAGCTACAGGATACCATCTGGAATTTAGTTTTCTTCTAGAAGGATTCTGAGCTCAGAAACAACTCTCCTTCTCATGCCTAAACACCATTAGTAACAGTTTTTCTGATTATAATTTGTGTTCCCTCCCCAGCAAGTTAATTTATTTTATGAAAGAGGTTAAAGAAGGAGGGGAGAGGGATATAGGACTATGAAGCCTATTTGAACAGCGGTATAGTTTAGGTCAAGATTAGTATCTTCTGCCTTTGGATGAATGAATCTTTTTGGCTGAGCATGGGTCAGTCTCCACATTAGTCCAATCATCTTTAGCCAGAGGCTAAACAAATACTGATACAAATACATCTGTTTAAGTTGCTTCCTTTCAGCAAGAACTGGCAGACAATACTAAAGAGGGAGGCACGGGCTGAGGTAACTGAAATACTGGCACTACACAGGGAAGGAGTTGAGATAAGACTTCTAATACAGGGTAGCACAGTCTGTCTGGGTATGCAGGGCACAGTGAAGTTACCTGGGATTGTTCAGAAAGGACTTATTCCCTCAGCATGAAGGGGCGAAGGAAAGGGTTTTCTGGCCTGAAATGTCTTTGCCGGAGTTGGATAAGAAAAGAAAAAAGGTAAACATACAACAGTCAGATTTGTCTGCTAAACTAAACCCCGTAAAATGGCCCTGTACTTTGAGCATGAACCTGTACACTGACACATATTTGGTACCCTGAGATCCTAAGCTACTCAAAGTCAAACTTTGCCTGTGGGAGTCAATCATTCACTCTATTAAGCGAGCACTTACTGAGAACTTAGTATTTTTCAAGTCCTGGACATACAAATATGTATGAGACATCTGTGTGAGGAATGTCAGAGACTGGTGGATGGACAGTCATATAAACAATTAAATTCAACACACTAACATGTCGACAACACGCCATCAGGATGCAGTGGAAAAATGGATTCCATCTAGTGGTTAGCAAAGACTTCAGGGAGAAGTTAGAAGAATCTCAGGAAGAAATTTTACTTGATTTATTAAAAAAATACTTGACAGCCTGGTAAGCTCTAATGATAAAATTACTTAATTCCTTTGTAAAGGATTATTATATTAAATACAGTGGCCAAGGAAGGTCTCTCTGAGAAATAGTGTTTACACTGAGCTCTAACAGATGAGATGTATCACTCATGAGTCAACTCATGTAAAAACCCAAGGGTCTGTGTGTTTAAACTCATTTGACTGAAAATAATAAAGAATCATGTAATGGTATCACCTGTTTTGTTTTTTGTTTTGTTTTTGTAATATTTCATGTTTGGTCCTCAGGCAGGACACTCCCATGGCCCATGTTTTCTTTTTAGAAGTCTGTGATTGGCAACTCCACTTAGAAAATGGCTTGGTTATTTCTAAAACAAATAGAAAACAAATACATAGAATAGAATAAAGGTAAGAATAATAATAAATAAAAATTATATGAGTAATGAAATCGAAAACACTTTGTAAAATGCTATATAAGTATACGAATATTACTTCTAAAACTTCTAGAGAATGTATATTATTAAACATAGAAGAATAATTAAGACAGTGGCCATCAAAGCAGATCAAAAATCCCCAAATCAGCTTTTGGCAGTCTGGATTTTTCCAATTTGGTTGCCTCATCATCACCTTATCAATGCTGAGATTTCAGCTATCATTCAACTATATAGAAATAGCTTTGCAATTTCTTGAGCGTAATACAATGTTGTAATCAGACGTATTCAAATTTGGTATTTCAAAAGTCATTGTCTTCTCATAGAATAAGTGGAATCTGATACTGTCTTGAATATCTTGACAGATGCGCTCATCATTTCAGCGCAGATGGCGAGATGATTAGGCTAAACTCTGAAATCTTAAATACCAGACATATGAACAACTATAGAAAAGCTAAAGTCACTGAAAATACTTCTTTAGACTGCCTGCATTTTAGGGGGATATTTGTTTAAAACTCAAGTATTTTTTTTGCTCTGGGGGAACTTAGATTTTCCTTGTAACAAATACGTTCTGTTGTCAAAAGAGCAGAGACTTGGTGTCAGGCTGACTTGGGCTTGAATCTAGATCTGCTATTTACTAACGTGTGATAAGATACTTCAACTCAATTTCCATGTCTGTAAAGGTAGGGTCAATAGTACTTGCCTCACGGAATTGAGGAGAGAATTTAATGAGGTAGCACATGTAAAATATTCCACAAATATCCGCTCCCTACAAACACCTTCCTTTACTGACAAATAATAAAATTGTTCTACATTTATAGCTGAAGAGAAAGTGGCACATGTTTTTCCATAAACATTATTTCCTGGGGGAGGTTTTCTTAGACATAAATTTTAATAACTAGGACTCCAGAAACAGAAAACAACAAATAGGATAAAAACATAAATAAATAGATCATCATGCAGGGAATACATGTGGAAAATACGCCATCGCTTTATCATTATTTAACACTAAATACAGATGTTAAAGCACTTCTGCAATCATTATTTAATCTTCAGTCATTGAGTAAAACACCAGCATCTCCACCTGTAAACATTTAAAGCTGAAACTCACGGAAATTAATCAATTTGACCAATGCAACAAAATGCAAAGTCAGGCCTGAAATCGTTATCTACTGACTTGTGACCCAGCACCAAAGGAAAGAGATTCTGGAGCCCCCCAGTCACAGTCTCTGCTTTCTCTCAGTATTTTTGCAGTGGACATTGTGGGTTACATTCTCAGAACAGTACCCAAGGTTTACATTGGTGGAACCATTAACCACCCATTCTCAGACTCTTCGTTTCGGTAGTATTGCTTCCCACCTTCAGATCCAGGAGCGGTTCATGATTTGCTCAAACTAACTCATGTATTTAATCCCCCTGGCTGTAATGACAGATTTGGAGACTAAGCACAGGTTTGTCATGGTCAAAGAAATGCAAAGTGACTTTTGTTGGGTAACCTGAGAAAGAGTAGATTCCTCTTTCTTCTTTGAAAACCCTTTCTCTGGAGAGTGTGGTGTACAAGTGTCAGGAGGGGAACTGGAGCAGCCATTGGGAAAGAATTAGGAGACCCTGGAGCAACCCAAGTGCTGTGAATCCCATGGCAGAGCCCAATACTGCAGACATCCTGTTGGCATCCTTGGCCCCTACATCAGGCTTTGACTGAATCACCCCTAAATTTTCAGTTACATTCACCAATTAATTCCCCTCATTATTCAAGACAATTTGAACTGGATTTTATTTTCTTGCAGCATAAACAGGAGTGCTAAAGGCTGTGGCTAATATTTTGGTAGTAAACAATAGATACTGTTTGGGATAAACATTTGAATTCCTTAGAAAGTCTGTCTCTAGAGTGCCATTTAAATCAATTTTGACAAAGGTTTGCTTTTGGAAATTTTACAAGCAACTTTCTAATGAAAGCATCTGACCCTTATTCCATCAGCCTATAGCGCTGTCTGCATATGATCATGTTAAATGATGTGGGGGAAATTTGAGAGTTTATAGAAATTGTGAATGTCAATGTGAGGCTGGCAGTGTTAGGAATGTCTGCAATGAATAGCTGAGACCAGGTGACCTCGGAGACTGCAACTCCAGGAAAGAAGTGTTGACAGAGATGTCAGATAGTTTTTAAAAACTGACGTAGCATTTAAGCTGTATAGACTTTCCATACATCCTTAGTGTTTTACTCTTGGCTGTTTCAATAGCCAAGTAATACCAGGGAAGGCGATCTGGGGTAGGACTCAAGAGACACAATGTCTTGCTTCAGTTCTAATATTTCTTATATTATTATTATTATTATTATTTTTAATATATAGTGATTCACAGGAAATTGCAAGATTGTTCCAAGAGGTCTCATGCACCCTTCCCACAGGTTCCCCCAGTGGTATATAGTTCTGTAACATTTTTTCACATGTGTGGTTTTGTGTAATTATCACTTCAACCAAGATACAGAACTATTTCATCGTCACTAAGACTTCCCTCATGCTGCTCCTTTATAGTCACTCCCTCTCACCAGCCTAAGCCCTGGCAGCCACTAATTTGTTCTCCAGTTCTAAAATGTTGTAATTTTAAGAATACGATTTACGTGGAATCTGTTTTATTTTTGTTTTGTTTCCTGTTTGTTCATTTCAGTTTTCTTTGTCCTGCTATCCTGGGGCATATTTAACATGTTCTAGAGTTCTATTTTGATTTATCTATAGTGTTTTGGAGTATATCTCTTCACATAGCTTTTTTTAGTGGTTCTAAATATTATATATAACTAACTTATCACAATCTGCTGGTGTTGGCATTTGATCAGTTATGAAGTATAGAAACCTTACCTCCCTTTATGTCTCCTTATGCTCCCCCATTTTAACTAAATTGTCTTAAATATTCCCTCTACAAACATCGATACCCACATCAACCTGTATTATAATTTTTGCATCAACTATCAAGCATAATTTAGAAAACAGGAGAAGAAAATCTATTGTATTTACTCATACATTTTTACTCTTTACAGTGTTTTTCTTCCTTCTTGATGTTCTAGGATTTCTTCTGTTATAATTTCTTTTCTCTGTAGAGAATTTCCTTTAGCCGGTCTTTTATGCTAGGACTACTGGTGACAATTTCCTAGTTTTTCTTCATCTAAAACTGTCTTGATTTTCCACCTTCATTTCTGAAGGACAAATTTTTGCTGGATGTAAAATTCTAAGTTGAAGGTTCTTTTCTTTCAGCACTGAAAAAAATGTTGTGCCATGTCACTGATACTTTCCTCGGCCCTCTCCATTCTATTGCTGTGTCTCTCTACTGAGTTTTCTATTTCAGTTATTATATTTTTTAGTTCTAAAATTTCCATTTGGTTATATTCTTTGTATCTTCCATTTCTTTTGAAACTTTCTATTGTGTTCATTTGTTTCAAACATATGAACAAAATTGTTTGGTAAAATTGTTTACCAAAGAATTTTTATAATGGCTGCTTTAAAATCTTTGTCAGGTGATTCTAGCACCTATGTTACCTCAGCTTTAGTGTCTATTAATGTCTTTTCTCTTTCAAGTTGAGATTTTCCTGGTTCTCTATGTGGTATGTGATTTTCTTTGGAAATCTAGACATTTTAGGTATTATGAGACTCTGGATCTTATTTAAATCTTGTTTTAGTAGGCCTCCTTTGACACTGCACCAGCAAGGGAAGGGCCCACTGCCTTGTTACTACCAGATTGAGGTGGAAGTCCAGGTTCCCTATTTAGTTTCTGTGGATACTCCCAGAAGGAAGAGGCACCTCACTACTGCTTGACATGGACAAGAGTCCATGCTCTCCACTACCATGTTTCCCCGAAAATAAGACCTAGCCAGACCATCATCTCTAATGCGTCTTTTGGAGCAAAAATTAATATAAGACCTAGCTTTATTTTACTATAATATAAGACCAGGTCTTACATAATATAATGTAATGTAATGTAATGTAATGTAATGTAATGTAATGTAATGTAATGTAATGTAATGTAATGTAATGTAATGTAATATAAGACCGGTCTAGAATAGAATAGAATAGAATAGAATAGAATAGAATAGAATAGAATAGAATAGAATAGAATAGAATACCGGGGTCTTATATAAGACCGGGTATAATATAATATAATATAATATAATATAATATAATATAATATAATATAATATATACCAGGTCTTATATTAATTATTGCTCCAAAACATGCATTAGAGCTGATTGTCCAGTTAGGTCCTATTTTCGGGGAAACACAGTGGAACTCTGCTAATGCTTTATGGCTAGGTAGAGTAGTGGTACCTTGTTATTGTCCACACGTCCTCGCTGAAACCGCAGGGACATGGCCTCATTGCTGCTGGTACTGGTAAAGTGGTAAAGTCTTGACCTCCCACTAGGCCTCCTCTTGGAAGTCCAGCCCCCTACACGATCTCTGCTGACCGTGGAGCAGGGAGGCTTATTATCACCAAGCAGGGACAAAAGTACCAGGTCTCCAGGAGGTCTTCGCTGATGCCACCTTGCCAGTGGGGTTGGGGCACATTACAGCCTATCAGTGGTGGAAGTCTAGGCTTTCCAGTTGGTCTTTGCTAGCTGAGGTTGGAGGTGGCACCTTTGTGTTTTTCTGTGGTGTGTGGCCAGAGAGACGTGGTTATTGTTTAAACGTTTTTTATCTTACTGGGCTGCTCCTTTCCTAATTCTGTGGTGAAAGAGAGTGGGTTTTACTTGGAGCATTTCTTTTATCAATATCCATTGGTGTTTCTGATTTCTCTATTACCCAATCTAGGATATATGAGGCAAAAAAAAAAAAAAAAAAAAAAAAAACACACCTAAGGAATTTGCTACAATGATGTTCCTTGGATTCTCAAAATCCTAGCCTGTCTGTCTTCTCTGTACCTCTCAAAGTCTTCTGTTTTATGTATAATACCCAGGGCTTTTGTCTGTTCTTGGCAGAAGAAATAGAGAAAAGTAAGTCTACTCAATCTTTCTGGATACAGAAAGACTGCTTCTTAACTTCTGTGTCATATGTAGTCACATAACCTCTCTAAAACCACTTTTCTCACTTATATGAGTTTAGAAGCTTGTACTAGTCTACTATTAACACTAACATTAAGACTAGACACCAATATAGATCTATTGTAAAGACAAAATAATAGATATGTAAGTTCTCCAAAAATTGTAAAATGATACACGAAAAGTTGTTGTATGTGTATATTTCATTCATTTGTGTGAATAGTTGTATATATGTATCTCTGTGTATAAAAATATGTGTGTATACATACATATACACACACAATTATGTCTAAAAAATAGCTCCAGGTATTTCTCAGAGATATTTAAAAGATTGTAAGAAATAACTCAAATAACTCGTCTCTATGTTTATTTCTATACTAACACTGCTTCAGAAATTTTAGTGTCTGATTGTGTGATGGGGAAAGCATTTCAAAACTTGAAAAATAATGAATCCAGTTATTTCGTGGCCATTTGAAAGGGATATGCTCTTCTGCATTATCTACTTGGACTGCCAATGGAGTGATCACATAAACAACATAACAGCCAAATTTCCAAGTTGTCTTTGCTGAGAACCCATAGCCTAAAAAGCAGCAGTGAAGGTAATTTATCTAATCAGCTTTACCAAAATTAGTAGGACTCTTTGAGGTACAAGTGATGAAAAAATCTACTGTAAATGGCTTAAAGCAACAGATAAAATGCATTGGCTCCTATAACTTAGTTTAGAAAATGGCCTCTAAATAAGGCTTGATGCAGTGATCAAAATGTCTATAAAAACCCAAATTCTCTCATCTGTACTCTGTCTGCCACGCTGTCAACTTCATTCTACTACCACCCACCGTTACCCTTGACATCCCTAACTCATCCAGCAGCTTTAACCTTTCTTCTTTATTAATATGAAAGACCTCACTTCCTTCTTGTCAAAATAAGAATGAAAAAGAAAAAAAAATTCCAGCAACTTTTTACATGGCCTGGAATTTATCGCCCCTCATTGGACTTAATTTGTTCTCGTGAAACTTATTCTCTTTGATAGAAGTTAATTAGATCTCAGGCCTGTCTCAGAACCAATCCATCTTGCCAGGGAGCTAGAACATAGTGATTGGTTTAAACCATTCAAATCTCCTTCCTTTCAGAAGTGGGGGCAGGATCTTACCCACTAAATTTGTATGGCTGTTGTCTTAATCAGTGTGGGCTGTTCTATGTATAGACTGAATGTTTTTGTCCTCCTAACATTTCTGTGTTGAAATCTTAATATCCAATGTGATGGCACTTGGAAGTGGGGCCATTGGGAGGTGATTAGGTCATGAGACTGGAGCCCTCATGAATGGGATTAGTGCCCTTATGAAAGAGGCCCCAGAGGTATCCTTTGTCCCTTCCTCCATATGAGGACACAGTGAAAAGATGGCCACCTAATGAACCAGAAAGTGGGCCCTCACCAGGGAATGAATCTTCTGGCACCTAAATTGTGGAACTTCCCAGCGTTGAGAACTGTGAGAAGTTTCTTTGGTTATTTCCCAGTCTATAATATTCTGTTTTAACAGCCCAAAAGGACTAAGACAGGCTACTATAACAAAATACCATAGACTGGGTGGCTTACTCTATAAGCATTGATTAATCTATAAGCATTTATTTATCACAGTTCTGGAGGCTGGGGAGTCCTAGATCAAAGGGCCAGTAGATTTAGTGCCTAGTGAGGACCCTCTTCCTGGTTTTCAGACTGCTGCCTTTGTGCTACATCTTCACATGGCCAAAAAAGAGAGCTCTGGTCTCTTTATCTATTAAGGGCACTAATCCATCACAAGAGCTTAACTCCCATGGCCTGATCTAAATCTAATTATCTCCCAAAGGCCCCACCTACAAGTACCATCACACTGAGGATTAAGGAAACATTCAGTTCATAGCAGCTGTTAACAATGAGACGTAAGTAGACAAAAAAATAAATAAAATTTTTAAAAATGAGTGTGTATATATATTATATACATAACGTATATATTTATTATGTATATGTAAGATATATGTATATTATATACATAACATTTATTATATATATATATACATATATATATATATATATATATATATATATATATATATATATATATATTTTATATATATAAGGGGACAAGTAATATTTGAGGACAAGTAACTGTGGCAGTAACTAATAAATGTTTGCAACACCAGCTAAACAAAGTACAAAATCACCTTTTATTTAGCATCGATTATGTACAAGAGACTGTGCTAATATTTTATATGCATAATGTTCTGGTTACCTATCACTGTGTAATAAACCACCCAAAACTTATCAGCATAAAACAACCATGTAATTATGCTCATGAATTCTGTGGGTCGAGAATTTGGATAGGGCACAGGCTTGTCCCTGCTTCACCATGCCTGTGGCCTCAGAGACAGAGCTGAATGGCTGGTGGTAAGTTGAATGTCTGGGAACTAGGAAAGTTGAGGCTGGAAGATCCACTTTCAAGAGTATTTCTCACTGATGGAACGCCTTCATGTAATCTCTCCAGCACGCAGCCTCAGTGTTCTTACATGGTGGCTCAGTAGGAACAAGGAAGGTATAAGATATTCTATGACCTAACTTTGGAAGTCACTTAGCTCACTTCTACCACTGGTCATAAGCCTACTCAGATTCAAGGTCGAGGACACAGACGTCATATCTCAATGGAGAGTATATGAAAGCATTTGCAGACATGTTGACAATTACCACACATTATTATATTTAATCTTCACCATCCTGAGATGAGGACTAAAGAATTTTCACATATATGGAAAGTAATGCACAGAGACATTAAGGAACCTGCCTGGGATTACTTAAATAGTAGGTAGCAGAACTGGGATTTGAATCCATTTTCTGAGTCTAAAACCCCTGTACTTTATTAACAAGTGTATACCTCATGTGCTATACTGCATTGCAAATTAAAAGGTTTTTAAAATCTGTTCATGTGTTTCACACTCTGAGATAGAAAACTGAAAAAAAATAGAAAATATCCATTTTAGTATAATTGCCATTTTATGAATTAGCTGGTAAAGCTGGGATTCAAACATGGGTTTTCTCACTTCAATGAAGACTCGCTGCGTTGCTTTACTCTGCTATACCTAATGCTGAGCTCTCATGGTAGCAATCTCCAGCTCCCATTAAATATGCACAATTTCATAAAGCTACACATTGTGCAGATGAGCCAACCCTATGCTATTTTCATCATGTAATGCTGTCAAGAAGTTGACATGACCCAAGAATTATACAGCAGTTGGACAACATGAGACACAAACAAGCAAACAAACCCATAGGAAAATGAACCAGATAATTGTGCAAAGCTAGAGTCGGGTCCAGAAACAGGAGGAAGTGGAGAGGGGAATATGACCTAAGCCAGGTCACTGAGAGTACAATGAAGAAATTTTTTCTGTTTCGGTTATTAGTTTTCCAAAAAATATTCAGGTAGTCACAGGAACAGTGCAACGTTAAAAAAACTCAAGAGTTTGCAGCACTTTCAAGTCTTAAAGAAGACAACCAACTAATATTCTGGAAAATTTAATCAAGACCCACAAATTGCTTATTTGGTAGACATTATTGAGAAGAATAGAACTTCAGTCCCACCCTCAACACATATTTCCACACCCAGTTCCTTTTATCATTCTCTGTAACCTAAAAGAATAAAAGTATAAGTTTAGGTGATAATCTTTCTGATATCATTACCATGACTGCCTTTGTGCTTCCCTAGCATCATCCCTACATTTTCAAAAAAAAAAAAAAAATCCAAACAGAAAAATGCATGTAAAAGTGGTGAATTGAAAGCTGGATGATATTTGAAAAATTCCTATCCTATATGTCAGCCCACTGTCTAGAAAATCTTCTATGGCCCCTCATTGCCCACACAACATGGTTCAAATTCTAATCCTTGTATACAACCCCTTTCACAAACTTGTCCTCGATGTACCTAACCATGGTAACTATCCATGCTTAATTAACTACCCCTCACTTGTACCTCTTATCCACTGATCCCTTAGCATACTAGACACCTCATACCCTACCCCCACCATGGCTCTTTTTATTTATGCTATACACTCTGACAACGTATCATTGATCCTTTTCTACTCCTTCATAGTTGCTCTCAACTTTCCCTTATGGCACTTGTTAACTATCCTTTTTTTTTTTTTTCCCTCAAAGAGTAATTTCCTTGCAACTCATCTCAACTCTTTAAACAGATCTTAATCTATTATGCTCCTATGGAAGCTGGTACATTATTCTGTTTTAGTACTATATGACTTAATTACACAAATATTCATGGTCACAAATACATGGAATATATCCAGATAAGACAAAGTCCTGCCATTGATTAGCATACCATCCATTTGGGATAGAAAAATATAACCAGAAAATTCAATATTATATGGCTAACTGCTAACAAACCATTATGTATGGTATGCCACAATAACACAAATGATAAGTACTTAATATAATTCAGAGGGGCTTCTAGAGATGACAACACCTCAGCAGAGTTTTAAAGGGTGAGTATCATAATTATTTGCCTTCATGATTGTATTCCCTACTTGAGTAAAATCCTTTATTTCAGTCCCATTTCTTATCTTTATAACTCTGAATGACACCCAGCTAAGTCTAGAACAAAGATATCAATGCATGTAATGTATTGAATAAATAACATAATTAATGAGTAGATTTCTAATTAAGCACATTGCCAGATAGATGCTAGTAGGTAGGTCAAATGGATCATTGTTTTTCCCTCTGACTAGTTCACTTCACTGACAAGTAAAGATGCAATCATCAGGAGAAGAGAAAAAGAAGTTATTCAAATTAAAACCATGTTGTACAGTTTGTTACCAGCCTATCTCCCATGGTTTTACCCTGGAGGAATAATCTATATTCTAACCCACACTGTAATGTGGGAGAAGCCTTGGGGTGAAGGGAATTTGACAACATCATACAGAGGAAGTTTTAAGGCAGTATAATTCTATAAAAAGACTTCAAGTCAAAATTTGGCTCTGATATTTGTTTCCTGTGTGATCGTATTTTACCTTTGAGCCACAATACCTTCAGCTCTAAAATAGAGACAATGATAACTTCCTCCAGGTCCACTATGGGATCAAATGAAACAGTATTTTTGAAAGCACCTATCTCAACAATTAGCACATGGTAGGCAGTCAATAAATTTGTATTAATACTTTAATGAGTGTTTCTTTATAATCCTGAGCAATCCTTGGCTCATACTTACTTGATGTTAGAGGAAGTTATATAGAGGTTTGCATGCAACCCACAATCACTCTCTGTTGGCACCAGCAGACAAAGGCTTTAAAGGAGGAGGGGGATCATAATCCTATCAATCATGGCCATCAGGAACAATGGTCCAGGTTTTTCACAAGAGCACTGACCTGGGAAGGACTGGAATAGAACCTGCACTCTGCTCATCAAATGGACAGACTGCTTCCACCCAGGGCGAGTACCTTAGACTAAGGCCTCCTATGGGCTGGTTCAGTTCAGTCTTTTACTATATCCACTAGGGTCAAATGGTAGGCTGTGCTAAGATCAGATTGTAAAACTCTTGCTGATTTGAGACAGATTCTACGAGTGAGTCCCTTTCAATTTTTCAAACAAAAAACAACTAGAGCTTTTGGATGGAGACAATTCTCACAGTATTTTTAAATCATTACATATCCACATGTCTTACTGCTCTTAATATCATTAATTTGAGATGAGATTTCAGTTCTTAGTATAACCTACCCACTTAAGTATAGTAGATCAGAGTTATAAAGGAAAGAAGAAAATTGTTAATTATTTGGTTCATTCCAGGAGGTCTTTGGACCTATAAGGGAGAGAAGACCCACAATATCCCGGGAGAGCAAAAAACTGCCAGATTTGTCATTAGTAGCCAAAGAAAGAGGCTGGACATATTTACACATTTATAGTTTGGGGCCCTATTATACAACTTCTTGCCTTGGGGTCTCAGCCGAATCATTTGTTTCTATCAGTCTGCAAAGATCAGTCTCCATTAAAATCCACTGGGGTAGGGGTAAGGGCAGGAGAGGTCTTCAACTGGACATTTAAAGACAAGAAAAAATATGGGGGGTCTCTCATAAAACTTTCAAGAGTTTTAGACTCTTTCATAAGTAAAATTTTATGTAATCATCAAAAGAACCCTCTTGCAGGCATTTTATCTCCATTTACAGACAATAAGCTGAAGCTCAGAAAGGTTCACATAGTCGGTAAAAGGCCAAGCCATATTTCCGGAAGCCAGCTTCCATGTTCTTTCCACTTTATCATACTGCCTTCCTCTGACCTAGAGTGTATCCTCAAGGTCAGCTTCAGCTCAACCAGCATCATTAGAGGATTTTAAAATCTCTCCTGAGCCCAAAGACATGTTCAGATAAGGGGAGCAGGATAAGCCAATTGACGAGTATTGTTTATTAGCATAATCCCCATTCCTTTATCTTATTACAGTGGCTGATGTGGAACAGCTGCCAAATCCTGCCAAACCCAGTGCAGCTCATTTTTCCTTTGCACAGGCAAGCTTCCTCCCCTGTAATTTTGTAACTTTAATCCCTTGCATTTAAAGAATGAGAAGTCGTCTTTTAGCAGAGGGGCAAAGTAAGGCAGCTCAATTAGCTTGGGGAGGAGGGGAACTTGGTGGAGCCCTACAGAAAGAAACCATCTCTCTCCCCTGAAATTGTCACCTCAGTCCCATTATTTTATTGGTCACATGAATAACATAATGGGATTCCCCGCTAGATCCCTGCATGAGCTCCATTCCCAGCCCTTTCAATATCAACACTCATCACACTTATCTGTCCCAACACCTTGCATGTGCCTAGGGCTTGTGACTTCTCTGGAGTGACTAATTTCATTTTTATCAATTCAACTTCAACAACTCTCATTTAAAAAATAATAATTTTGAATGTGTCTGACCTCTTCCAAGGCTTTGGAATTCCCAGGGGAAGAAAGGAACCACCCACCAACAGGAACATGTATTCATTCCTCAGTAAGTCATTTATACGTCAATATTTGGATGTGATTAAAAGCCTGTGCTTTGGCATCACACTGGCAGGGTTCTAGTTATGGCTCCTCCACTTAATAGTTGTTGGGCAAGTAATGTGACATCATTATGTAAACCTGAGATATTACTTATATGCTAATCATGCCTACTGACTGAATTGTCAAAATCAAGTGGAAATATGTCTATAACACATTCGGCATCGCATCTCTCCTAGAATAAGTAACCAGTGACTGCTCAGTGTCGTATGTGTTGATATGTGGTGATCTGGCACTGAACTGGGTTTCTAGGAGCCAGAGGTGGATACGATTTCATCTCTGACTTCAAAGGTGATGAATAATTACAAGATAGGGCAGATGTGAACATAAAATACAGGAAGTGTTGAGCTACAGATCTAGACTTGACCCAAAGAAGGAAGCACTAAATTTAGCCTGGGGGCATCCTTCCCTGAGCCCCTCCAGGACCTTATTTTTAGTCTATCGCAGCACATTCACTCTCTAATAAAATAGCTTATCGGCATACCCCAGGCAGCTGAGATCCTTGAGGGCAGGAGTTTTGTTTTTTCCAATTCTGTCTTTTTCTGAGTACTCATGATCTAACACACATCTTGCATGGAAGATTCCTGGTAAATATTGGGCAAAAGAATGAAGGGTGGGAGGTGATGTGTAAAACATATTCTGGGTACAATGAAGAGACCATTCAGGTTGAGTAGGTTTATGCAGAGAGCAAATAGGAAGGGCCTCATTCTAGGAGGCCTACTCTGACAGAATAAGAAATTTGAATTTATTGTTCAGCCACTGAAAGTTTTGGATGACAAAACTTTAGTTTGAATATGGTGCTCAAGATAGAATGGGAAAACATGAAGAAGAAAGACCAATTGATACATTTGGCTAACAGCCCAGAAATGAGGTGACAGGGGTCTGAGCTAAAGTGATAAGAACAGAAATGGAAATGAAGGGATGGTTTCGAAATGCACTTATTCTTGTCCTTCTTTCAGATAAGAACTGGGATTAGAAACCCTGTGGATGCCAATGACAGATTGTTCTAACATAAAACGGAAGTAGACAATAAAGGCCATGATGCTGAGGAACAGGTGACCGTTTCTCATTCTTGGAAGCAGCCATCCTCCCACCCACCTTCGTATCCATCCATTCACGTTTTCATTCATCCATCCTTCTAACACACATTTCTTGTGTACCTACCTGAAGTCAAGCACGGTTCTGCTTTCTAAATATTCCATAATGATAGGCAGTTTGCTGTTCCCTATGAGTCATGAGACTATAATAGCAACTATACAAAGTACAGAACGATCTTAAGTTTTTTTAATTACATTGATTGGTTCTGTTTCTTCTTGGGGACAGCAGTAAAGTGCTCTTTTAAATTTAGCTTTGAGACACTTTAATTTCAGCTCTAAGTGCCGAAATTGAACTGCTTTCAACAATAGCAAAATGATGGCAGCATCCTGGTGCTAAAATACAATGACATGCTACAAAAGTGAACCATTCCATCCATTGGCCTATAGGAACTGTATATATCCACGCTGAGAAGGGCTGCACACTTTCTGAGCACTCCACTCCCTGAGTGTCTCCTCTCCCTCTACAAAGCAGAGATGATAACGCATGCCTACAATCTGACAGACTGGGTTGCTGGAAGGATCATAAGAGATAATATCTGTGAATATCCCTTGTGAAATATATTAATATAAGGGAGCATTATTTTTGCCATTGCAGTTTTTTTGTCCTGTGGTTTGTTTTTTTGTTTTTTTGAGAGAACTGTTTGTCTTTTTTTTTTCTTTTTTTGAGAGAACTGTTTGTCAAGAATTGAGTGTCTCTTATTCTGTTGTATTCGGCTAGAAAAGGCAAACAGTGTTAACCCAGGAAATAGTTAAATTTACAGGTTAATTCTGTTGCTATCTAGTTAAGTGGCCCTAAACTAAATGTTTAACCTTTCGGTTTTCTCATTCTTAAAACAGATGATCACAATGCTTGCCCTAGGATATTGCTGTTAAATGAATCTTACAGCTGCCCAACTATTCCCCCAATCCACCAGCCTGAAAAATACCATATTTTAGCTTTCATCAGAGAGTTTCACTTCTTCTCTTCTACTTGTCATTTCCTGGTAGCTCTACCCCTCACTTGGGTTTCTAATCATTCTTCCTCTTGCCTTCTCTCAGTAGATTTCTGCCACATTTCTATCAGGCATTTATATGTTGTCTTCTCCTATATAGTCTAGGCCTCTTGCAAGGTTGTACATTTGACCTTGTGGCTCTGACAATCAGCCTAGTGCCTACAAAGCAGGTATTTAATAAATGTTTGCTAAAACAAACATATATATATATATATGTACATACATATATATGTATATGTATATATATACATATATATGTATATGTATGTGTATATGGCAATGTTTGTTCACTATCAGAGAGTAATAATTCTGAATCTCATTTGTTAAATGTGACAGTGTGTGAGTGAATTCATAGCAAAATAAAAATGGGCATGACACTTTTAATTAGGAAGAACAAGGATTTTTATAATTTCTAGAACTCAGTCTTCTTTAACCTGGGCAATGTTGCCCCTCAGAGGTCTTTTTGTTGTTAAAACTGGAGGAGGGTGCTATTGGCACCTAGTGGGTAGGGACCAGGGCTGCTGCTACACACCCTACAAGGGACAGGACAGCGCCCACAACAAAGAGCCCAACATTTCAATAGTGCCCAAATTGAGAAACCTTACCCTAACTAATATTTTACCCTCAATTAGAAGATGGGATGTCTTTCAGGTTCTGCTTAATTTGACATTCCATAAGCCTGTCTGGCATTTATCAGTCTTGAAACTCACAGACAGGATTGTGTGATTGTTCCATAGACAACAGCTTTTACAAAACAGGTTGAGGTTTGCTCCAGACAGTAGCGTACTAACAAGAGAAAGGCAAACAGGACTGTATATCAATAATGCTTTGTGTAGTTTTCCATTGCACGGCAGACACTGGCCTGGTGAGTGTTTGACTAGGGCAACAAACTCTGTCAGGAAATCTGGAGGAAATGCTAGATTTTCCTCCCTTCGGGCTAAAGAATGTTAACTGTCACAGAATTATTTCCCTCAAGGACTGTGGCAGTGTATATATTTAGATACTTTGATAGTTTTTAACTTTTTGAAAGTAAATTTTGGTTTCCTCTTAAAGTTAAAAAGCTTACTATGACCCTACCCCAATGACTTACCTAATGTCACGTGCCACCTCACCCCCCATTTCTGCTTTATAGCCATATACGTAGACCCTATTGTCATTCCTTGAACATCCTGCATTCTGGCCCATCCTGCATCTCTGTCGGGGCATCCACACATTGCTAGTTAATTCCTACTCATCTCTTGGAGTTCAGCTCAAATGTTATTGTGGCCTTACATGAGGTCAGGCCACAAATTAGACCCCCATCATGTTCCTCAACCATCCTCCCTAATACTTTTCACAGCTGTTGTTAAATCAATTCTCTAATATCAGCTCAGTAGCAGGAACCATTTCTACTTCTGCAAGTAAGCCTTACATGTGGCTGGGACACAGTAAAAATGTGTTAAATTAATTAGGAAGAATAACTTTTTAGATACATTGTATCCCCATTTCAAGTTTAAACGATGTTTGGCAAGTAGTCCCTAATTCAGAATCCAAGCAACTTACAAAAAGAACACACAAAGACTCTGTACATGAAAAAATTCAGGTTGAATTGAGAACTATGATCATAACTTGTTTCCTCCTACATCTAATTGTACTTGAGGAGAAAATTCTTTTTGCAATCAGCTAAAAAAAAAGAAGTTTAATTGCTAATAACATTAAGAAATGTGTGGAAAGCTTTGTGAAAACACTAAAAAAATCTATTGAGAGACATAAAAGATTTTTTAAATGAAGAAACTAAATAGTTCAAAAGTGTCAGTTTCCCCTAAATCAATTTATAGATCAGTATAATCCCATTAAAAATCCCAGTGATAATTTTAACATTGAAATAGTTCAGCTAATCATCGGGTCTACTTCACAGTTAAAAGTAGCTAAAAGAATTTTGAAAATAATGAGATCAGAATTAACCTAGTAAATATTAAACTTATACTGATTTTTTTCAACATGGCACTAGGATAGAAATCAAAGGACAGAACAACAGAACAGATAATCTAAAAACAGATCCAAGTGTATACAAAAATTTGGTAAGTGATAAATGAATTATACAAACCAATGAGAAGAAGTGGATTAATTGACAAAAGGGAACATTAAATATTTGGGGGGAAGGGAATCAAGCTCTTACCATACATCAAAATAAATTCTAATGAGTTAAAGATAAAAGATAAAAAAATGAATAAATCATGAGGAAAATAAAACAAGATATAAATGAACACTTTATAGTTTTTCTATGGATGTAGACTTCCTGAGCTTAAAGCCCTGGGAGAAATCACAAAGCAATAGTGCATTTGTTATGTGATAGTTGCTAGTGTAATTTATTGAGTGCTTAATATGTCCCAGGCATCATTCTATATGCTTTACTTATGTATTAATTTGATGAAATTTCACCACCCACCATGAGCTAGGTGCAATTAAGAGGCCCATTTTATAGAGGAGAAATATAAGGCAGAGAGATGTTAATTTGACTGAGATCACACAGCATAGGGATGGCAGAGCCAAGAGTCAAGTCAGAGAATCAGATATCAAAGCCTCTGTTTTCAATCACTGTAAAGACAGAATTAGAAATGGACTGTAAATGAAAAATATATATTTAACCTAATAGCCAAATGATAGCTAAATAAACCCTCACATGTTATCTTTCCATCAAATCAGAACATTTGGGGTCTGACAATTAAGTTCACGAACTTGTTGCAATGATGTTACTAACTTTTTTGATATCAGAGGGATTGATTATTCATTATGAATTTGTACCCACTGGACAAATAGTTAACCAAGTTTACTATTTGGAAGTGCTGAAAAGGCTGCGGGAAAAAGTTAGACAAAAACTACCTAAACTTTTCACCACCAATTCATGGCTCTTGCATCACGACAATGCACCAGCCCATACAGCACTGTTTGGTAGGGAGATTTTAGTCAGGAAACAAATGACTGTATTGGAGCACCCTCCCTACTCACCTGATCTGGTCCCCAGTGACTTCTTTTTCACCCAAAGATAAAGGAAATATTGAAAGAAAGACATTTTTATGACATTCAGGACCTCAAGGGTAATACGATGACAGCTCTGATGGCCACTCCAGAAAAAGAGTTCCAAAATTGCTCTGAAAGGTAGACTTGGTGCTGGCATTGGTGCATAGCTTCCCAAGGGGAGTACTTGAAAGGTGACTATAGTGATATTCAGCAGTGAGGTATGTAGTACATTTTCTAGGATGAGTTCGTGAATTTAATTGTCACACCTCATATTTACTGGTATATTAGTACAAGTTTTCTGGAAACAGTTTATAAATATAAAGAATATTTTAAAAGTTTAAAATGTTTTTAAAAATTGAGATATTTTCAAGTCTATCAATCTGTCCTACAGAATTTTTCTGATATATACAGTTATATAAGAGGAAATTCATGGAAACAACATAACAGAAACAAATTGCTCAAAATAAACTAAATGTACAATAAAGGATGGATAGGTTAATCATGTGATACCTACAGCACAAGTTTCTGAACAACCATATTTTCATGCAATATTTAATAATGTAGGAAAATGTCCCTGACAGAAAATCTATTGAAATATAACAACAGTTATCCTGTAGAGGCCAGATGGATATTTTAAGGAGGGCTAATAGGCAACGTAAACTTTCAACTGCTGCTACTCCCGGGTTTTGCCTAAAGCCTTCAAGAGAAGAGAGCCTGAATGCCTGACAAAGTGCTGGTGGGCTATCCTTCGGGCCTTTCAGTCTCAGCTAATAGACTGAAATTCCATGTTAAGATTCGGAAACATTGGGGGAACCAGAAGGCAAATGGAAAAGTGAAGTGTTCCACCCCATCTATGGTCAGGTCTCTCTATTCCTATTGCCACTGAGAATGACCCTTAGATTGTGACAAAAGAACCTTAAGCTTTCTTCCTCCTCCTTCCTCTCCTCCTCCCCCTCCTTCTCCTTCCCTATCCTCTCCCACCTCCCTGTTTTAAACAGAGTTTTTCTCCCAGTCCTAGATCTCTTTGCAAACAGCTTCCTGAGCATTGCCCTAAAATGGAAAGTAAAAGTAAAAGAATGCTCAAAATTTTTACCGGGGTTCGTTGCTAAGCAACCATTTCCTTTCTCTCTAAGTATATGGAATATGACATTGTTTGGAATGTGTTTTCAGGGGGTGCCTTAATACAAAAGAGCAAGGTGGGAGGGAGCAGGAAGGAAGTGAGGGAGGAGGTGGTAGTATAGAAACCTTTAGATTGAACAATGTAAAGATATAATATGAGGGGAAGAAAAAACAAAAGAGCCCACCATGGAAGTTTCAACCCACCACCATCACATGGTTCTGAGAACTTCAAAATGGAACATTTCTTATACTGGCACATTTTGTGTGTGCATATGGTTATAAGCATATTCTTACTTTGATTATGATCTGCGTATTTCTTCTCTGCAGGAAAATTTAAATATACTGTTGATAATTTTTATAGTCCCATAATAAGAAAGCAGACAAAGAAAGGTTATAATTGGACTTGCACACACGCTACCACTGGCTCAAATGTGTCAAGTTGTCTATATTCACAAGACTGTTGAGTCTCAGTTACGTACCTGCCTCTGTGTTCTCGTTAGCCTAGAGGATAACTTACGAATAAGAACACACAGTGGTGTCTTTTAGCCAGAACAAGCTCACAACTCACTTTCCACCCTGTTCCCAAGGGTATCATTTTTATATGGTTGAGGACAAGGGTACTGATTGGGCAGCTTTTACTAAGACATGGGGCCTTAGCAGGATATGACTGAGCATATGCACAGGGAGATTTTTTTTCCTTCTGCTTGCTGGCTGGGCTGCCCTGGTGGAAACATTTGTCACCAATAGGATCATACGCAATCTAAGACTTGGGCATAGTTAGGGAGAATGGGGTGGAGAAGGCCTTTCAGCTTGCAATGATTAGCCTGGCCATCTCTAGCCTAGAAAAGAGTTCTCTACCTAGTCCAGCTCATTCACCAGAGATTGCACACGGTGTAGGGATCAAAGACCTAGTCAATGCGGAAGGTTTGCTTTGTCGGTCAACAGGGCGTTTTTCTGCGCATATATTTCCCTTTAGGAATATGTAGAGAGGGATGGCTGGTTGAGTCAGGATGTGGGAGCTCTCTGGCCAAGTGCATATTCATCTCATCATGATTACCAGCATTAGCCCCTGGCCGAGAAATAGATTTGGTGAGAATCCAACGATTTGGGTTTAGCCCTGACTTCAGCATAAATAAGTAGCATCATTTTCAATGGTTATCTATCCTCTCAATGCCTCATGCTCTATTATTACATGAATCATACTTACAGGTAGAAAACATATATTGAGAGTTTCAATAAGAAGAAGAAGATAAACAACCATGTACCTAATACTCACATTAAGAAACAGAAATCCCAAGCATGTGACAAGTTTCCATTTGCCCCTATATGCCTTTTTGCAATAACATCTCCATACCTTCCCTTTCCCTTAAGACAGAGCCATTAACCTGACTTTTGTTTTAGTCATCCTGCCACATTTCTGGTAATTTTTGTTTTTATATCATTTGAAATTTATGGAAATATTGCAAGAATATTACAATGAAATCCAGTGTATACTTTGCCTAGGTTTACAATTTGTTTACATTTTGCGCATTTGTTTATCATTTTATATAGATATGCATATACCTATATCTACCTATATACAAATATGTATCTATAGATAGATATATGTGTAATACATTTTTTTCTTTTATGAGCTACTTGAGAATAAGTTGGAGGCATTTTTCTCATTTACCCTTAAATGTGACTTTTTTAAAGAACAAAATCAGTGTGTATTGCCTAAGAACAAAGACACTCTCTTACATAATCACATAAAGTTATCCCAAACTGAGAAATTTAACATTTGCCATAATCTGTTTTCTAACCCACAATTTATTTTTACATTTCATCAACTCCCACAATAATATTCTATAAGTGTTTACTCCAGTCCAGGAACCAATCCAGGATCACACATTTGATTTATTTATCACATCTGTTTAGTAGTTTCCTTTCATCTAGAATCATTTCTCAGCCCTTTTACATCCTTCTTGACCTTGAGAATTCTCAAGGGAGCAGAGCAATTATTTGGTATAATATCTTTCAATTTTTATTTCATCTTATGTTTGCTTATGATTAAAGTTATACATTTTGTTAGAATACCAGAAAAGTGAGATTATGTCCCTCCTAGGAGGCACATAATGGCAGTTTATCTTAATACTGGTGATATTAATATTATCATGTGATTTAAGTAATGTCTACCAGGATTCTCCAATATGAATGTGCCATTTTCCTTTTGGAACTAACAAGTATTTTGTGGGGAAATAATTTGAAGCTAAGTAAATATATTATCCATCAAACACGGACCTTCTTTTAGACATCTATCTATCTATCTATCTGTCTGTCTGTCTGTCTATCTATCTATCTTTCTTCTATATTGAAATTCTGCTGAAAGTTTTCCCTTTTCTCTCATTTATTTATTCATTCATGTTTTATATTTGTATAAACTCATGGATTTTTATTTTATTCAATGGGTTAAAAATATTATTATTATTATTAATTTTGATGCCTAAATTGCCCCAGATCTGGCCAGTGCAGCTGTTTCAACTTGTGTCTGGTGTCCTTTTATAATGTCCTCATCATTCCATGAATAAGATATTCCAGAATCAACTCATAATTTTCCTGCCTCAGACCTGGAGTCATCCATTTCTCTGAGTAGTTTGGTTTCTTTCAATAGAAAACGATACTTAGAAATCAAGATCTGGGCTCAAGGTGTACTCATTGCTGTTGATGTGTCATGGCTTTTAGACTATCTCAATGGACATATCCAGGGAATACCTGTATACAGATGGTGCCAAAAAATGTATAGACATCTTAAAAAAGGAAAAGACTGTGTTAAAATTGTAACACTGATAACAAAAGATGAATACAAGTCATGTGTATACATTTTTTTGGCATCCCTGGTATTTAAACACACACACACACACACACACACACACACGAATACTCACAGTGCTAAGAAACCTGGTTCCCATTTTCTCAATACATATATTCATTTGCTCCAGCTTGGAATACACAAAAAGTAGTTTCAGAATTGCTATCCCACAACATAATAAAAAGGAAACCTACTAACTAGAGTTCATTATGATTTACATTATTAAATGAAATTTACATTCACTGTACACAAAAATTTTAGATATGAAATTTCATGAGTTTTGACAAATGCATATATCTATGATTCATACTCCTATTAATAACATGAAATAGTTCCATAAATTCAGAAAATTTCCTCATGTCTTTTCCCAGTCAATCAAATGCTCCTACACCTGTCTCTATTACAGTTTTGCAGGGCCACAGAAGTCTTCTTGGTGGAGGTTACATAAGCTGAGAACTAGAGGATCTAAGCTTTAGGAATTAGCTAGGACAAAGGGAAGCAATGTGAGAGTGAGGACTACAGAGGTTGGATGCCCAGCTTTAAGACAGGGCTGAGGTGTCATATCTTCCAGAAGACTTCCAGATAACTTCTTTTATGGATTCAATTCACAGCCCTTATCACTTTCTGCTATACTCATTTATGGATCTTTCTTCCTCAATAAACTGTGAGCTCCTTGAGAGCAACACACTCTAGAGTGTTCTGAAGTTTCTCAATTCTAGTTTTGCCTATTCTAGAATTTTAAATAACTTGAAGATAATTGTCTACTGAGTCTTCCAATCTTTCAAAATTGTTTATCTTGTTTTATTTAGGTCTTCTTAATTTCTTTTAGAAATGTTTAGTACTTTTCAGTTTATAAGTATTGGATATATTTTGTTAAATTTATATCTAAGTAGTTTACATTCCTCTTTTGAAGCTATACTATAAATATTATTTCCTTTTCCAAAAGTTTGCTGCTAATACAAGGTCTGACAATCATGATTGTGAACTTGCCACCGTGTGCTTACATTGGCAGCACTGTACAAACAGTTCAGTAAAGTTTCATAACCTTGGTATATCAGTGTCTCACAGCTGTGTTCGTGTCAACCTGTGGCAGAGTATTGCTGAGTGGAGCTCAATACTGTTGTTGCATGTTTTTGTGCCATCAAGAGAATGCCTGAACTTGAGTTAGAGCAATGAACAAACATTAAGTTTCTTGTCAAACTTGGCAAGAGGGGAAGTGATCAGGGACATGTTAGTCCAAGTTTTGGGGGATAATGCCATGAAGAAAACGGCAGTGTACAAGTAGATTAAACGTTTATTTGAGGGAAGAGAACATGTCACTGATGAAGAGCAGTCAGGGTGGTCAGTAATGAGCAGAACTGAAGAAAACATTGCAAACATTTGTCAAATTTTGCATCAAAATTGTCAGTTGACTGTGAGAAGTATAGCAGACCAAGTCAATATCAATAGAGAAACAGTTAGGAAAAATCTTAACTGAAAATCTTGGCATGAGAAAGGTGTATGCAAAAATGGTCCCAAAGGAGCTCACTGGTAAATAAAAGAAAAGGATAATCAAAGTTTGCCAAGACTGTTTGGAGAGGCAAGATGCTGTTTTGGGCCATGTTATCACTGCTGATGAAACATGGGTGTGTCAGTACAACCATGAAACAAAGAGTCAATGTGTACAATGGAAGTCAGCCAATTCTCCATGACCAAAAATATTCCATCTCCAAATCAAGAGTCAAAACGATGTTGTTAACCTTTTTTGATATCAGAGGGATTATTCATTATGAATTTGTACCAACTGGACAAACAGTTAAACCAAGTTTAATATTTGGAAGTGCTGAAAAGGCTGCATGAAAAAGTTAAACGAAATTAACTGAACTTTTTGCCAACCAACAAATATGTCTCAACAATGCACCAGTGTTGCATGGCATTGTCTGTGAGGGAGTTTTTAGCCAGTAAACAAATAACTGTATTGAAATACCTTGCCTACTCACCTGATCAGGCCTCCAGTGACTTCTTTCTTTAACCAAAGATAAAGGAAATACCGAAAGGAAGACATTTTAATGATCTTCAGGACATTAAAGTTTATACGACAGCTCTGATGGCCATTCCAGAAAAAGAGATTCAAAATTGCTTTGAAGGGTGAACTATGTGCTGGCATCGGTGCATAGCTTCCCAAGGGGAGTACTTTGAAGGTGACCATAGCGATATTCAGCAGTGAGGTATGTAGCGCTTTTTCTAGGATGAGTTCGCGATCTTAATTGTCAGACCTCGTATATAAAACTACTATTAATTTTTGTTTATTGACCTTGTATCCTGCAACCTTAATGAATTCACTTCTACTAGTTGCTTTGTAGTTTCCTTAGCATTTTCTGTAGAGACAACATGTTTCCTTCATTAAGAGACAGTTACGCTTTTTCCAAACTTAATGACTTTTATTAGTTTTTCATGCCTAATTACATTGTTAGAACATCAAATAGAGTATTGAATTAAAGTGTGAGAGTAGACAACTTTGAATTTAACCAATAAATATGATGTTGGCTATCGGTTTTTCATAAATTATTTTTGTCCAATTAAAGTAATTCCCTTCTAGTCTTAGTTTGATGACAGTTTTTATGACAAATAAGTATAGGTTTTTGTTTTGTTTTTGTTTTTTCCTGAAAACAGGTATAGAAAGGAGAGGAAAAAAGGAAAGGTGAGTTCATTTTGTGCCTTTCATTTTGCAGCCTTCATCAGCAATTCCATCTCTCAATGATTTCTCTTTTACCTGAACTCAGATTGCATTCAGAGTCAGTAATTAATTGTTCTCGATTATGTGTGTGTTGATTTTGTTTTCACTGTCAAAGGAAAAAGAACCTTGAGGACGGGAATAGAAAGTTTTACTTCCCTGCTTCCCCTACTGTCCTTGGCATCTGGCTGGGCTTACCGTGACTGCTTGATCAGTTTCAGCACTGATTTTTACAAGTAATAAAATGCTGTGACTTACTATTTTAGACTTCTGCAGTCAAGATCTCATTGAATTCTCAAAAACAGAGTTATATGACTTGCCAGTGAACACGGAACTTATCTGAAACACAGCGAGAAAGAGAACGCAGGTCCTCCAACCTCTCATCCAGACGCATCTTAGGGCACCACGCTGCCTGGTTTCCATGGTTCCTCCCAAGAACATCGCTGAGGTCAATTTTTGTCCCAGTAAGGATTATACTGTGCTAAGCCTCAAAACTGGGTAAGACTGGACACACAGACACTAAGCCACAGCTGGCTTCTTATTTTCTACCACCATGGACCTAGCCCATCAACAAGCTTATGTTAAGACAATTAGTAGCCAAGCAGGGTCTTGCCAGTCATTCTGCAACCTGGCACATATTAGACATTTGTGGTTACATGGTGTGCCCCATTCCTGGATCCAGTGTGTATGAGTTCCCCTCTGAGGTGGATAACTCTCTTTCTGTGGAAGGTTCACAATGAGCTGCAGTTAGGACTACCATATTTGTTTTGGAATTTTACTGCTAGAAAGATTGCATCTCTTGGGTCACATGGGAGAACTGTCTGTACCATGTTCACGTTAGACAGCTGTTGACTTCAATGGGCCGTCCTCAGCTCCTGCCAAAGGGAAATAGAGGTCAATGGAGGAGAGCTCTGAAGTCCATTTTTCATGAGACTGAGCAGGGTCTCTGCTTAGTGGACCAATTTTGTCTCCTGCCACTCTCTCCCTTGCAATGTAGGGTCCAGCAATTCAAATATTTGTCATTCCTTACACACAAAATACTTAACTAGTATTTTTTTTGCCTTCATATGCTCATGCTGTTCTTTCTACTGAGAATATCAATAATTCATCTTCCCTTCCCAACCCCTCCCTCACATACCTCCATAACTGCTCTTCACCTAACACGCAGTCATTTCACAGATACTTATTAAGTATTACCTGTGTGCTAGGTACCATGCTAGGTACTAGAGATAGAGGTGACTAGTACAAATCTGTTGTCTTACAGGAGCGCACAGTGCATTGTGGGCTGACAGGTAAACAAGCACCAACAGTACTTGCACTGTGATGGGAATACAAAGGAGTGACACCTATCCCACTTAAGGCCTCTGAGGGCTTCCTGGTGGAGGTTACATAAGCTGAGACCTGGAGGATCTAGGCTTTAGGAATTAGCTAGGACAAGAGGAAGCAAGGTGAGAGTGAGGACTACAGAGGTGGACGCCCAGCTTTAAGACAGGGCTGAGTTGTCATATCTTCCAGAAGACTTCCTTGCCCCTGACCCAGCCTATCAGTTGTCCTGTGAATTTTCATCACTTCTCGTATGGATTCAATTCACGGCACTTAACACTTTCTGCTCCAATCATTTATGGGTCTTTCTTCCTCAATAGACTGTGAGCTCTTTGAGATCAAGACCTGAGCTTTAATCAGCTTATAGTCCAGCACTAGTGCTGAAACTGGTCCCTGGGAGGTCTAATTGATGCTTAGATATATGAATAAATAAATGGACCAACCAATACTTGTGGGAATCTTCTAGAAGTGATATACCATCTGTGTAGCCTATCACACCACTCTGGGTTCCAACCCCCTTTGCAAAATCAGTGACCCTGAGGCCTCCCAGTCCAGCTCCTCAAGGGCAGGGTCTCGGCGGTGGGGAGGGCAGGCTGCTCAGGTTGTCCTGCCACATTACCATCATTTGTGACTTTTCGAACTAGACGGACCACTTTTCTAGTTTAAGAAAAAGGGTTCTAAGAGATTTATGCTCTCAAACTTTTGTCCTTCTGCCTAAAAAAAAAAACAGTTCTTGCTTCTCACTGTCACATCGCTTTCATTCCATTTTAAGATATGTAATGAACACCTACTACTGTACATCATGGATTGTCAAATACACATCAAATGACAACCCACTCTAGATTCTGCCATTGCCTTTTCCTACAGACATGATGGAAGTCATTTTACCGACATACAGTTCGCAGCAGACACCCAGATTTTCATGCCTTCTGTGATTGGTGTTGGGGAAATTATTAAAAAAATAAAATCTCCTGCCAACCCAAAAGAAACCTCTACAAAATATAGAAAAGAATGAAAGAGTTACATCGGTGATTAAAAATTAAGTCAGACTACAATGAAGATCACAGGCAATCCACGAAAGAGATGGCAAAGACAGAAAGAAATCTTGTCCTTGATATAGCTAGTCAGGTACAATCCATTACATACATGTTCATTGTCTTATTCAATGGAAAAATAAAGCTGGAGCTTTATGACAAGCAACTAGTGACAACTTGGAACCAGGTGCAGAAGCTAAACTCCCATAGAGACAGGGAGCCCAGGACACCAGGCTGCCAACTGCTTACATTTCAAAGAGATGCCAGCAGGCTTCCAGGAAAGACACTCTCGCCTAGGCAAAACTGGTCAGAGGCTTATTTAGCTTTAAAAAAATTTACATACATCTCAAGCAGACAGAGGAATCATTCCCAACTTTAAGTATTCTAAAGGAATGCTAACAGTAAAAGGAGGGGACATTGCCATATTAGCACCAGGGGAAATTTTAACTTCAATTTTTTTTTTTAGATTTGTATATGCTCTTATTCTTTTCCTGTGCCTGACCTATCTCTCACGTAATCTGCGACAATGAGCATCTCTCTCCACCTGTGATTGTTTCTGTCTGTCCCTGTTGTGTTTGTCTGTCTTTCTAGGAAACCTGTCATTTTGGACCACCTGTCCTGATAGCCTATAGACAATAACTGGTTAACTTCAGATCACCCTAGTTCCCTGGGGAGCAAATTAAAATGTAGATAACACAGTCTAGGGTGGAGCCCGAGATTCAATTTCTAACAAGTCCCCAGATGAGGCCATTGCTGCTGCGTGGAGCCCAAGTTTTGAGTAGGAAGCCTGAGATGGGACTGCAATTCTTTCTCCAGCCTGAGGATGTGATTGCTTATCTGCCCCTCCCTGCTACTGCTTATCTTCCTTTCCACTCTGTTGTGATTAATGTATTTATTCATTTATTCGGTAATAAATATTTATTAACGACATTGTTAAGGCAATGTCACACTCTCTTTTTTGTCCTGCTGTGGCTGGCACTCCTATCCCTTCAACAATGGCACCGCAAGTTGGAACAGCTTCCTCTCAAACTGCTGTCACCTGTTGCAAGACCCTCAGACTGCATTCCTTTTCCATATGGATTTTCCAGGACAGTTCATGCTGCAACTGTTTTCTCCCTTTGTCTTTCAGTGAACATTAATCACAAGCTGGAATGCATCTTTTGTCAGAGTACATGCCCTGGTTTTTTATTTGGAAATATGGTGACAGGGTAGAGAGCCGTTGGCTGTGATTCTCTGTCCCTTCCAGCCTGCAGCTGTTAGCATTGGCTCCCAGGCAACGTGATGAAGGCTTCTCTGCTTTGCAGCCTGTGGCTCTGGTCCTCTATTTGTCAGAAACAGGGAGACAGGAGGGGTTCTGAGTGCTTTTCAGAACCAGCCTTCTTTGATTCCCTGACTTTCTGTGACAGGTTTAGGAAGCAGGGGTTCTGTGTGCCCTTGACAGGACATCTGAGCCGTGTAAGCCTACTGATTGAGTGTCCAGAGTGCAGACGACCTCAGTGACCAGAGGTCCCCTGCAGTAAGAACTGAGAGTGATTGGTACTGAAGCCAGTGCCACTGGTTTCTTCCCCACTTAAAACTGCCATGTGGTCTGAGCTTGAAAATTAGTTTTCAAGTATTTTCTTTGATCTTCCAAATCAGTGTAATGCTCTCTAATTGGCATCAATTAACATCAAAGTGATTATGTTCCATGTCTCCACAAGAGCCCACAGCTTTCTGGAAGACTTCGGTTGCAGGCTGCCCCTTTCTATAGATTCATTTATTTGCAGTTACTGATCCATGTAGTGAAGTGTGCAGGCCTGTCTGTGTATTGGCGTCAGTCTGGACAAAGCGCAGCTTGCTCTCCAGCCCAAAACAGCACCAGGCAAACTAGAGTTCAGTTTCTGCCACTCTCCTTCACAAAAATGCCACCTGGTCCTCTCACTGTGCACAGGACAAAAGTCACACTGGACTTTTTCTGTCTCTTGCATCCAATTCCAGGTTACCTTTGGCTATTTCTCCTAGCCTGCTGTAGACCAGCCCCACCATTCTGCTGCATACTTCTCTTATGCTGTCTTGAATAACTTCTTCCTTCTTCTTCACTCATAAAACCCTCCCTACCTATCCGCTGGGCCACTGAGAAGCTCTTCCAGATGAATTGGTTCCTCTCCTTAGCACTCCCACTGTTCTTGCTTACATTAGTATTATACATGTCATATTTATATTGCAGTTCGCTCTGTATTAACTCGCTCTCTTCAAGTTTTTTTTTAAAGACAGTCTCTATATGATATTAATCTTTGTATTCCCAGTGTCGAACACCATGCCTACTGCAAAGCAAGTGCTCACTAATTGTTAGTTGCACACACAAATGTGTAGTTTTCCATATATTGGAGTGCTGAAAATTCAAGCAGTCGGGTGCCCAGAGGAGAATGAAAAAAAAAAAAAAATTGAAACAGATGTTGGTATTGTGACATTTAGTCAATGATGATAAACCAAGGAAGTGCTGCAGACTCTGGCCACCCATCAATTCATGAGAATTAAGATCATTTGAGTTTCTGTGACAATCCAGGGTCTAGAAAAGGGCCTACAGGCTGCCGTAGATGTGCCAGTCTGGTGCCAGCCTTCCAGAGCTGGCTTGTTCTGCTACCTCTCCATTCACAAGGCAGGGCTGCAATCACCTCTTATTCAGAGTTCCATGGGATTAAAGCCTGGAAACACCAAACCCCTACACTGCAATGAACTCTTGACCCATCAGAAAGCCAGGCTGTATCTACAGTGGATCCAAAGCCCAGGCAGCACTTGGAAGGAGGTAAAATGAAGCCTCCACTAAAGGGACCTTGGTATACTCAGTATTTTATGACAACCCAGGGGTATTTGCAACATGCAATAAGTCATGCCTTTGTGCAATCTGAGGAGGCATTTTTGGCTTAGATATTTTAGAAAATACAAAGGTTTGGTGGGAGTATGTACTGGTTCACATTTTTTAAACTTTTATTTGGTTTCAATCAGAATATTTATGATCCATATAGATAGGGTTCACAGGAGACTTTGAACCCTGACAAATGAGCAATTATGAAAAGGGGAATAGACCACTTTTACATTAGAAAAGCTTTAAAAATTCCTACTAGTAGTCCTTCTACATATTTTTTGTTTTTTTTTGTCAGATGTGGTATGTATACCTATAATATGCACAGTACGATGGATGTAGTGTCTTCAGGTGTGCAAAATGCTTTCACATATACTTACTTATTGGCTGCTGTATACAAGCCAGGCACTGTAGATATATGGTATCTATATAGATATATAGCCTACATACTATATAGGCTATGCATAAGTATACTAAGATTTGTATGAGGTTATGAAATGTATAGAGTGCCTACATATATTAGGTACATATATGTGTCTATATCACATACAGTATTAACCAAAAACATGACTCATAAATACCCTACTATTTATAATATTTTGGACATACAGTGTCCACGCTTATAGAACATGTCATAGTATTTAATTATATAGGACCATGTTTTCACAAGTACAAAAAACTGTTTCTCCTCAAATAAGTAGTTGGAAATTTCCCTGAGTCTGCTTATGTTTTAAAGTTTCAAGGGATGCTCTAGGCAGAAACCCTGTGCCAATAGCTTGAATTAATATGTTTCTTCTTGAAGTTGACTTTTTATGAGTTTTTATTTGACTAAATTATGCACATCGTAATGCATATTTTGCCATCAATTATTCACCAGTGCTTTAACTTACTCAAGCTAAATTACTGCTCTGTGTGCAAGAAGAATTGCTGTTTTGAACCTCTTCATTACTGTCTAAGCCAGAATTTTTCATCATTTTTCTGTAAACCTGCAATCAACTGGAGGCCCATTCATATTAGAGTTTTTGGCAACAATTTATCCTCCTCTCTAATTAAAGGCCCAGCGCACATTTCCAAGCAGGATCATGGACCTGGAACAAACTGCGCTTTACCTTCCCAGGAACACTACAGAGTAGGTAGCATTACCTCTATGCAACAGATGAGCACACTGAGACTGGTAGTGTGTGATCAGAGCCAGGATTGAAACCCCCGGATTTCAGACACAAATGACATGTGCTGCTCACAAGGTTACCCTGCCTAACGTGGAAAGATGGCAAGAGTGCTCTGGAGGCTTAACTGAAGATTCCTACAGTGTTGCTGGATTAGGGTGTGGTTGGGGGAGAGGGGCCTTGGACTAATGATACCATTTTTAAAGCTTCTTGTGAAACTAATTGTATCTCCAGAGTAACTCTGTATGCTCCCTTTTCTATTTATGCTAGTAGCACCTTCCCATTTAATTCCCTCGGACTTCACACCCAATGTCATCTGCTAGCCTCCCCTCTCTCCCTCTATGTCATCAAACACTGGCGGGGCCCCCTTTAAGAAGCTCTCACATTCACCCCTATCTCCTAGTTCCTGCAGTTCCACAGTGGACTCTTTAACTTCTTTTCTTACTAAAATAGTACCACTGGCTTTTCTCTGTCTTCGGGATCAAGTCTGAAGACTTTCAAGGTCTGTGAGAATCTGTACCAAGCTGCTTTTGCCTCCCTTCTCCATACTCCCTCTAGCTTCTCAGGGTCACCATGGTTTCAGCAGCGGCTTGTAGAGGAAGCACTAGGGGATGAGTTCTGTGCTCAGACTGCTCCTGTGCTCCTAATGAAACAACCCTGTGAGGTAGACACGAGAGCCGGGCCTAGGACCAAGCCTTCTCCGTATCTCCTCACCACTGCACCACACTGCCTCTTTCAGATCACGTGGCTTTCTCCCCGATTCCTCAATGTACCCTACACGTCACTGTCTCTGGGCTTCTGGCCTTGTCCAAATTCTCACTAGAATTCTTTCCTCCTCCCACCCTGCTAAAATCCCATCCATGCTTACAACCTGTATTATTCATTGTTATAGTCACTTAATAAACGTGTTTCCTTAACTTAAAATTTTACTGTGAAATATTTCAACAAACACTTTTGACCTTTTTATAAAGTATCTCTTTATCAAAGAAAGTATGTGTTAAATTATATATGATTGATAGCTTTGCGTGAGACAGTTTTATTTTAAAAAAAAAATAAAACAACAGATTTTTAATGCCCCTCTAAATCCTTTCTTCTTCCTGACTATCATAGAAAGTGTTAATATTCTCAATTTGGTTTTTATTATTGCCAGACATGTTTATATAAATTTACTACTATATAAGCATGCATAATGGACAATGTAGAGTTTTGCACATGTCCAAACGATGCATAAATCATGCTATTCTGCAACCTTTTTTTATTAGACATTGGATCTCTGAAATAAATATGTCCACGTTAATACACATAAATTTGGTGTGTATACACACACACACACACACACACACACACATTTTAATTGGGGGATATTGGGGAATAGTGTGTTTTTCCAGGACCCATCAGCTCTGAGTCAAGTTGTTGTTTTCAATCTAGTTGTGGAGGGTGCAGCTCACTGGCCCATGTGGGAATAGAAATGGCTACATTGGTGTTATGAGCTCTGTGTTCTAACCAACTGAGCCAACCGGGCGCCCCTCACATATTTCTTTTAATTTTTAATAATATTGCATTTTATGCAATACCTTAGTTTGTTTTCCCATTTTTCTTTTAGTGGATACTTAAATTACTTCCAAATTTTGTTTCTTACAATTGATGCTGCAATGAATATTCTCATACAGGTACCCAAGTACACACATGCAAATGGTTCCAATCTAAACTATAACCCTAGAGGAATGACTTTGTTGATGGGTATGCACTTCTATTAACTTCTAGTTATTGCCAAATCACTCTCCAAAGTGGTTATCATAGTTACACCCCCACCAGCAAAGTATGAGAGCTCCATGTCTCCTCCCCTTGTAAACATTTGGTACTTTCAGCCTTTAATATTTGCCTATCTGTTAGAGTGATATGGTATATCTTCATTGCTTTGTCTTTCCCTGATTATTAATTATTAATGAAGTTGAACAGTTTTTTAGTATACTCATCAGATATTGTTTTTTTCTTTTCTACCCCTTTTCCAATTTCCTTTGATTGTTGGCCTTTTAAAATCTTTCACTCATAGTACATTTATAGTCTCAATATTAATTCTTTGTTATATGTATTATAAATATCTTCTCAAAGTTTGTGGTTTATCTTCCACTTTATTGATAGGTCTTGGTCACATAGAAGATTTAAATTTTAATACAACTAAGTATATCAGATTTTTTATGTTCGGTTCCATTTGTTTGTTGAGAAATGATTCCTTTTACTCACAGTGTTGTATATATTCTGTACTCAGATTTTGCTTTTCCCAGGTATGTCAAAATCCATTTGGAAGTCATTTGTACTCAGGGCAAGAAGTAGAGATTGAATTTTGTTTCTCTCAAGTTTGTTTACTTCTTTTGCAGTTTTTCCAGGGCCATTTGTTAAATAATCTATTCTCTCTCCACTCCTTATTATGTAAGCTATGTTATAAACCAAGTTTTCATATATAGTGGATCTGTTTCTGTGCTTTGCATTCCCATAAAGTCATCTATTTATTTTTTCTTGCAACTGTCTTACTGACTAAATTATGTTAGCAAGACTTGTCACATTTGCCCTTGTCAAGTACCGTGCAATGAGGGTTGGGGGGGGGGGGCAGGGCGAGGAGGGCAGTGCAGGGTTAAGAAAAGACAATAGCCATGAATAGAATGAAGTGGGGCCAAAGGTCTGCAGCCTCCAGGACTGGACACGGGCCAACACATTAGCTTTTATTAGTTAGGTGGGGAAGTAAAGGAGATAAAGCTTGTCAATCTCAAGATCTGTGAATCATATACATTATAATAGGAAATTGATTCAAGCCAATCACCCTTGCCTGCAGGTAGCTGAACCCTAAGTCTCAGGATGTATGTACTTCCCCAAGGGACAAAACCTATATGCATATGAATAGATGGAAAGTACATCACTGAATCTCTTCCCTTGCAGGTTTTGGGAAGGAATGCAGCCACAGAAGCAGAGGCTCTCCTTAGCCAGGGGAAGGTGGGGGGCTGGGCCCACCTCTATGAACCCCGTGGGTTCTCCTGTTGGTCCCCACTTGACTGCGCTTGGCTTGAGTTGTCCCCCCTGTGGGGAATCTTACTCATCATTGGCTGACCAGCCATGTTTCTAGGGCCAAACAGGGAGACATAAGGTGAAGCAAAGTCCCTGAAAGGATCCATCTCACAGACTCTCCTTTCTTTAGGGGCAGGTACAAGGAGATAGACAGGTAGGCTGCGTGGCAACAGCCCTAAGATCTTTACATGTGTTCTTCCTTATAATTGCTTAGTTTCAAGTAAATCAATCATTTTGTGTATTGTTATTGGAATTGCATTAATGTTCCAATTTAATTTTAAGGATAATCACTTGATTTATAATATTGTATTTCTACCCAAGAATATGATCTCTAAAGTTAATGTAGTTTATTTTTACTTATTTCTATCTTATTTCTATAACTCTATACTTTTCTTTATAAAAAATTTGCATATATATTTTTTAGACTTTATCTTAGGATCTTCTTTAGAGCCTACATTGAAATAGTGTCTCTCCAGAACAGTTTTAACATTGCTTCTTGCAGGTACCTGAGGGGGATCATAGACCAATTCTATATCTATATGAGACATTTCATACACACAAAGATTCAGAGTCATTATGAATTCTCAGGGAGATTTTTCCTACCCAGAATCTAGCCAGAGACTGGTTTCCTTGGGAAATTTTCTTGTGATCCACCTTTTCACTTACAGTGGATGGGCTGGGATGTATTTGGGGGAAGAAGTCTCAATTTCAACACCCTGCCTCCTATGCCTGTAAAATAGTTTTGCTCACAAGTTTGTGTGTGTATATGGGTGGAGGGTTTCCCCACACCACCAAGAAATTCTCCAGAAACCAATTTGGTGTCTTACAATTCAACTCAGTTTTGACACTATCCAGGAATAGCATCAGATTCCACAGTTTGAGGACTCAGTCCTACAAGACTACCCCCCACCCCACTTCAGATGTTGCCACCTGTACTTATGACTGACTGGCTATAGATTGGAGAATCCAAGGACCCCTTCCTTAGGTTTGATTAATTTTTTAAAGTGGCTCACAAAAACATTTGACTTCTTAGTGTTGCGAAAAACAGCGGAGACCGAGAGACTCAAGCCGCACGCAGAGATCAGGGAGAACACAGCTTCATTATGCCGGAGAGCTCAGCGGGATTGTCCCCAAAGACTGAGCACTTACTGGGGTCGGGCGCTTTGTTTTATAGGGTTAGGCCTCCGGGTTTGGGGGGGATTCGCGCCATTGCTATCGTGGTGCTAGGGATTGGTTAAATCTGGCCGGGGTGCCGGGGAGGTCCATCCCTAACAGCTGTGATCACTCAATACTGTTTTGACTGGAAAGCCTCTAACTGCTGCGCTCGCAAGAAACTGCTCCGATAAGATATCGGAGGAGGGAGGGGGACGGAAAGCTCCCAAGGCTGTGCTCACAGGAAAAATAACGTCCCAACACTAGATCACAGGTTTATTGTAGAAGGCTATCCCTCAGGAACAGCCATACAGAAGAGATGCATAGGGCAAGGCCTAGGGACCGGGTACAGAACTTCCGTGCTTCCTCCTAGCGCACCATCTTCCCAAATCTCCACATGTTCACCAACAAAGATGCTCTCCTAACCCCATCCTTTGGGTTTTTTTATGGTGGTTTTATTACATAAGCATGATTGATTAAATCATTGGTTATTGGTGATTGATTCAACTTCCAGCCTCTCTTCCTGGAAGGTCAGGGGGGTGGGACTAAATTTCCAACTCTCTAATTGTAGGACTGGTTCTTCTGGAAACCAGCCCCCATCCTTAGGTGCCATCCAAAAGTCACATTATTAACATAACAAAAGACACCTTTGTAGTTCTCATCACTTAGGAAATTCCGAGGGTTTTAGGAGCTCTGCATCAGAAGCAGGGATGAAGACCAAATACATACTTCTTATTATAAATCACAATATCACATCCTAAAAGCTTCATCTTCTGTCTCCAAGCCCTTCCATTGCCAAGCCTGATATTTTCTCCATCTAATCCCCAGACAGAGATAGTCTAGGCTTCTGAGCTCACATCCTTAACCTCTTTGGACTTTTCTCCTTATTTTTGGCCCCTTGCAATCTCTTCAATTTATGAATCTGGTTATGTAGTTCAAATGATATTTGTTATATTTAATTCAGAATTTCTAGATATTGAACCCAAAGATTTATAGTTACCTAGTCTAAAATGTGGATGTGTATCTTGCCCAAGTCATATAGCCAATAAGTGGCCAAGCTAGCACATTTAAAGAGGGTTCCTTATATTCTACCACATTTATTCTTTTTCCATATCAAAGTCATAGGTAAGAATAATATACATGGGTGGTCCCAGGGCTATTCAAAATATTACTAAAAAACAATTGAAACATATCCATCAGTCAGTAATTTTTTGAAAGTTTTTCATTCAGTTATATTTTTCCATCTTGTTCACAGGACTATGTTGACTAATATAGTGTATTTAATAGTATACGCCCCAAACGTATGTCCACCCAGAACATCAGAATGTGACCTTATTTGGAAATAGGGTCTTTCCAGATGTACTTAGGTTAAGATGAGGTCATATTGGAATAGGATGTATCCTAAACCCAATGACTGGTGTCTTTATAAGAAGACACTCAAACAGAGAAAGGGAAATGCATTTAAAAATGGAGGCAGAGATTGAAGTTAGGCTGCCACAAGCCAAGGAACACCAGGAGCCACCAGAGTTGGAAAAGGCAAAGAAGGATTCTGCCCTAGAGCCTTCAGAGAGAGCACGGCTTGCTGATACCTTGATTTCAGATTTCTAGCCTCTAGAACTATGGAAGAATAAATTTCTGTTGAAGCAACTAAGGCTGTAGTAATTTATTATGACAGCCCTAAGAAATTAACACAAATGGATTTATAAAATGTTTCACTAAATCAAGATGCAGAGTTCCTTAGTAATTTTTCTGAAGATGCTTCAGAACATGTCTGATCCCCCATGTTTTAACACCTCTCTCGTTTTCTTTCATTTCTCACTGGTTACTGACAACTGTTCTTTGATTACATCTGCAAGTCCTTTTAGTGCACTGGGATATGATTTATGTGTCTCAAAAACATCCTACCCATTACTCAAACCAGATATCTGGATGTTGTTCTTGTCACTTCTCCCTCTCTTCATACATTTAATCAATAACCAAGTCCTGCATCATTTTGCTACCTCTTAAATCCATCCACTTTTCTGCAGTCCCAATGTCACTTCCGTAGTCCAGATCACCATAATTTCTGCATCTGAGTCTACCTCATATTCCTGTTTCATTTATCCATCCATCCATCCATCCATCCATCCATCCATCCATCCATCCATCAACAAATATTGAGTATGTACTGTGGAACAAGCACTTTGCAAGGCACGCTGGATACAAAAGAGAACTAAAAAGAGACTTGGTCCCTGTCCTGATGGAATTTATAATATAGCGAGGAGTAGATATTAATCAAATAATTTCACAGACTAGTGTAAAACTATCTCTATTCACAAAAACAGTGAAGGAGAGACTTCTTAGTGTTGTGAAGCCCTTTGAAGAGATTTATTTTTTCCCCTCACTCTAGATTGGAAGTGAAAGAAAATATCTGTGAGAACTATAAAGGATATTAAAAAGGAATGGTTGAAATTATATGTCATCTACTTTTATGATGCAGTTCTGTGTTTTTGGTGCTTTTTTTTGTTTGTTTCAGATTTACATTATATACTATAATAAGCTTAGTTTTTTTTATAATTATTAAAAGACTAAGTGGGACATTTGAAATAACCTGGGATACACTACTTGACCTCATTTGGGATGTGTTGAGATGACCAGAGCAATCTAGCCTGCCTGTTATGAAGTTATGACACTACATTTTAATGCCTGCTTCTATGTCAGTCTCTCCAAAAAGGGACCACAGGGGTGTGCTTTGTTAACTACTGTACTCCAGACCAAAACCCTACCAATACTAATAGTACCTGGTAGACCCTAAATAAATATTTTTGAACAAATGGATAGGCTGACAATAATAGTGACATATTTGAACTTTTTAAATAGCTTATTGCATATGAATGTCCTGAAGACGATGGAGGAAAAAAAAAATAGGTACGAGCTTGGATCTCTACCAAAGATACATGTTCAAGTAGAGGGGTTTCTAAAACATGGAGCATTGTTTAATTTCATTCATGGATGAGCAAGAGAAGTAGGAACCTCAGGCCTCACTGACTCCCATTCCAAAGTATACCTGGTTATCCATTTGTCCAAACAATTCTTAATGTGAAATCCTTCATGAGCCTTCCAAACAATGCCAATTATTTTCTGAACAGTGACAAGTCAATGAGCCAAATTAAGTGCCTTTTCTTATCATACTCTAATTAAAATGCTTCTCAGTAGGTAAAGTTCCTTAGCACAACATTAAAATATTACTCTGTAATTCAAGGTCATGTTTGCACTGAATAAATTAGCTTAATTCAGGTGTCACATTGAATAGGAATATTAAATATACGTGCATATGCTCCCAGTACTTAGAGAACCCATGGAATGACTGAGTAATCTTCGGCTATCTTGGCATAAAAAAAACCTCTTCAGAGGAAGAAAGATGTTGCTGCTGGCCTTTCCTTGAGTTACAGAGTAAACTCCTCATCAACTGGAATCCAGAGAATGTCTTTTTCACAACCATCAGTGATTATTTGAGACATGAAGGATGAAGTATTTCTTGAAAGTATGGTAAATAGAAGAAACTCCAGATATTCTAGAGAATGGTGAATTGCTTAGCATATAAAGGGGTTCTAAAATATTACAGGCCTACAAACTGGTTGCATAGACATTCATTTCTACGGAAAATACAATGGATAATTTTCATTAGACATATTGTTTGGGGATTTCTCCCTTATTTTTTAGTAGTTTGTACTTAACATGGAGTGTTCAACTTGTTTAGATCATAAGAATATATGCGCAAGTCCCACACACCAATCATTGTTATGTTTGTTCAGGAATATTAATATAATTTATAACTTTGAGGACATCCAATCTCTGGAAAAAGCAGTCAGAAAATAAACAAGGGTACATTTGGCTCTATTCTTGATTGGGGTTGTGGAATCTTTCCTCTGCTTCCATGCCTAGGTCTGTCACTCCCTTTAGGTCCCTTTAAACCATAAATCTGAAAGAGGTAACTATCTTTTTTGTCTGAGCCATAAATCACCTTCCCTCTGAGCACACAAGCTCTGTTAGTTATGGCCAGCTGACTCCATGATGGGCAGCAGTTTCCTCTTGTGTGCCATTGTTACCCCCACTGATGGTGTCTGCTGGATGCACTGTTTTGAGAAGTGCTATAACTTATTTTTGATGTCTGTTGTAAGGAAAGTATAAATGTCAGTATTTGTATAACTATCCAGGCCTATAAGTGAATACTTATACGTTTGGGAGTGCATCCTACTTTGTCTTGTTGCTCAGGGTTTTTTTAGTTTGCTCTCTTAAAATTGCCAACCAAGTCTTCAGGGAAAGATCCAGGAAATTACCAACACACTCATTTTTTGCCAGCTCCCTCACTGCTGACACCTCGCCCTAAAGTCAGGATTGGTTCCAGAAACTCAAAGTGGAAGTGTTTCTAGTGTCCTACTATTGTTTAGGTAGGTGAGAATTCTAGACTCCATGAGAAAAAGTAGGCTTCTCTAATTTAAATTCAGCCTGAGTAGTTTCATTAGATTCAGTATGGATTTGGCTAGATCAAAGAGTCTCACAACCCGTGTTCCCATTATATAATTTCAGGCTTTATTTTCTCCAGCCCAAAGGTACACTCAGAGCAGAAGAAAGAAGGATTCACATGAAGCTATGTCTGTTCCAAGAGTTTCTAGAACAGCTTGGCCTCCAATTTCATGCAGACAGTTTACTTGAGCAGAATTGAGCACAGAAACAAAAAGATCTGTGCAGGCAAACTCACATAGTCTGGTAAAATTTTCAACATCTAGTGGTGAAAGGCTATTTTAACAAATTGTAGAATTGCGCTTCTAGAACCTTATTTAACGCTCCCCCAGATATGAGCTTCTGCAGCATCAGTTACCCCAAACGTGACTTGACTTGAAAAGCAGTCAAGACAAGAGGACTAAGTCATCAAGCAATTTAAAATAGCTTTCAAATATAGTTTCACAGGAAAATGGTGGGGGTACAGGGGAATTGTACAATGTTGTTCAATCATTTTGAGATTCACTGTGGCTTGTGTGTTGCATACATTGAAAAGCAGAAGCATGTATTCAGTCAGAGGAGTAGAGGCTGCGAGTTTGGACAATTAAGTTCACGAACTCATCCTAGAAAAAGTGCTACACACCTCATTGCTGAATATCACTATGGTCACCTTCGAAGTACTCCCCTTGGGAAGCTATGCACAGACACCAGTGCCTAGTCCACCCTTCAAAACAATTTTGGAACTCTTTCTCTGGAATGGCCATCAGAGCTGTCATCCTGTTACCCTTGATGTCCTGAATGTCATTGAAATATCTTCCTTTCAATAGTTCCTTTATCTTTGGGTAAAGAAAGAAGTCATTGGGGGGCCAGATCAGGTGAGTAGGGAGGGTGTTCCAATACAGTTATTTGTTTACTGGCTAAAAACTCCCTCACAGACAATGCCATGTGAGCTGGTGCATTGTCATGATGCAACAGCCATGAATTGTTGGTGAAAAGTTCAGGTCGTCTAACTTTTTCACGCAGCATTTTCAGCGCTTTCAAATAGTACAGTTGGTTAACTTTTTGTCCAGTTGGTACAAATTCATAATAATGTCTCCGAATAAAAAAAAGTTTAGCAACATCATTGCGACAAGTTCGTGAACTTAATTGTCAGACCCCGCAATTCAGGATCTTCCCCTGAGTCCACTATGGTGACCTCGGTGTATGTAGTACACAGCCTTAGGTTCCTTTCCTTCGTGGACTCTTGAGACCACAAAGCCACAGCCTTGGAAACTGATAGTTGCCAGATGAGAGAGGGGTTGTGGATCTGGGTGAAAAGGGTGAAGGGATTAAGAAGTATATATCGGTAGTTACAAAATAGTTATGGGGATGCAAAACACAGCATCGGGAATATAGTCGATAATATTGTAATAAGTATATATGGTGTCAGTTGGGTGCTTGACTTATCGGGGGCATCACTCCATAAGTTTTGTCTATGTCTAATCAATTTGCTTTACTCCTAAAACAAATATAATATTGAATGTCAACTGAAATTGAAAAAAAATGTTTTTAAGTCATGTCCTTAGGTTGTCTGATATAAGATCACAGAGTTCCTGGTGAGAGTCCGCGCAGTATGGTCCCGGACGGCATCGGCACCCCCCATCCGCAATACTAGATGTGTATCAGCATGACTTGCTTTGCAGAACATTCATCACAAAGTAACATTCTTCTCGGGTATTGAGCTGGGATTTAAAACCGTATCTATTTCCTAAGAATAAGTAAAGAAGGAACTTTGATTTAATGCCCCAGATCCGGAAAGCTTAGAAGTAAACATTTCAACAATGTCACAGATTCACATTTGCGAAGAATTAATAGAAGAGAGAACATTCAACATCCTGATGAGCAGGCGGTACTGAAACAAATTCACAAAGAGCTGCAGCGTGCACGATGCAATGTCTTGTGGGCTGAAGTCTTTTATGGCATTCATGGAGTGGAAATACAGTATTAAAAATATTTCCTCAAAACATTTTTATTTTGAGGCAGCATCAGTAAAATTTTGGTGACAAAATATATCTGTATTTAAGTCAATATATTGATATCTAAATCAAGTTTGTAGTGTATCTCTGTTTCCAAAAATAGGGACTAATACACATTCATTTTGGTTCAATTTGATACACCTTTGGAAACAGCTAGCATGTATAAGTACTGCATTGGGCCCTATAGGATATACAGAGGTACAGGAAGTCTAACTGGGAAGAGAAAATAAAGATACAGATTCAGAGTTAGCAAACATTTACTGAGAACCCACCATGTGCCCTCTAGTGCTCTAGTTTGTTACCCAATGTCCTAATTCAAGGTACATTGTTGTTTTTGTGTGTGTGTTTGTTTTTTAATCCTATGTGCTACTAGAGTACAAACAGCCAAATAGGAAATCAGTAGCTGAATATGGCGTATTTAATTATAATGTTAATAAGTAACAATGAAAAACACTTACTGGGAATTTTCCATGTGCTAACACTGTTCTAAGCATTTGACATGCAATAACTCATTTAACTCTCACAACAATTCTCTGAGGTAGGTACCATTATTATTCCCATCCTATAGATGAGACAACTGAGGAACAGAGAAGTTAGTACCTTACTCGACTCACATCTATTACTAAATAGGTGAATTTATCCCCATTGCCTTCAGAAACTCCACTGAAATGAAAAGGAGAAAAACGTATAAACCTCTAAGGACAAAATAAAGGGAGAACAGATAATAGAAATGTCAACTCTCTTTTTTTTTTTTTTTAGACAACAGAAAGCTGGGGGAGGACTGGTGACTGATATGCAGAGAATGTGGAATCTTAAGTGAAATGCAGATATTCAGTGGCCTCCAACTGCACAGGCTGACTTTCTCTCCAGCCGGTGCATTGTAGAGCCCTCCTGGTAATAAGTCTTTCCCCCACACAGAGACTTTCCAATAGCTTTTGAGTGCCTCCTTCTTAAATAGAAACATTTGATATCACCACTCATTAACAAGAAAAAATTAAGGAAAAAAAACTGAACTCAGGAAAAAAAGATAATATGAGAAGAACAAGAAAGATTATTTTCCTCAGAGGGAAAATAAAATATTACACTATAAAACAAATAAAAGATACCACAAAAAAATCATCAGAGAACAAAAGGTAGCTCTTAGAAATAATAATAGTATCATAAATAGGATAGGTAAAAATAAAACAAAAATGATGAAGTTGAAATTGAGAGAATCTTAAGAGGAACAAACTTATAAAATAGTATACAAAAGAGAAAAAAAATGTTAAGAAAATATATCCAATTAACAGGAGTTCCAGAAAGAAAGAGAAAATTATGAAACAAAATGTTTCCTTTGTCTGCCACTGAAAACCCCTCCCCCATCTCTGCCCCTCCCCCCACTGCAACAAGTGACTGACACATAAATGAATGGTGTCCATATCAAGTTACATCACCATAAAGTTTAGAGCACCAGGAGTAAGGAGTTGATTCTAAAAACTTTTAGCAACGAAAAACAGCTCTCGCACATAGAAATAAAAAAGCAAAATTGCAAAGGATATTTCAGCAATGAACATACATGCAAATCATGATTAGTGAGCAACAGCTTCAATACTCTGAGGAAAATGATTTTCCAGGAGAATTCTTTATTCAGCCAACTCAAAAATTTTACTTCCCAAGTATCTTTTCTCAGGAAGCTATTAAAGGTTTGTTCCACCAAATTAGAAGAAGAAAAACAGAGGATCCAGAAAAGAAGAGTTCTGACACTAGGTTTTGGCATGAGGAGGTCCCTTTAAAGAAAATGTGAGCTAGGCTTAAAGAGGCGTTAGTTTTTTACTGGAGCAGGAGGACACAGACTTATAGGAGGGCGTCTCCAGGGAAATAAACAAACTGATTATTTTGTCTGTCAGATATGTGGAAATTTATGAACAGGCACTCTATAAACCTATTAAGAAAATTACCAATAGGTATATATAAAAACAGTAAATGAAAACATAACTCAGTGAGTAACCACAGGGAAAGTAAAAGATGACTCCATAACGTGATGCTACTGGGCTGAGTCCTGAACAGTATTTATATGGTCACAATAAAGTAAACATTGACCACTGATTTAATCCCAAACTGTGACATATGTACTTATCTTTAAAGGATGGGAGGAGTGGACAAGGGGTGAAGGAAGCTCAACTGCAACCACAACTAGGATGATAATAGATAATGTCTAAATTTTATAAAGAAAATATATCAGTAAAAGCATGTCATTTAAATATATGGTCATAAATACCAATAGAATTTCAGAGCAGTTTCCTCTGGGGAATAGCAATAGGAGGTATGGTACGAAGAAGAAACAAAGGACTGCTTATTTTAAAAATCATTTTGTATTACTTATTTTTTCTAATATAAGTATAGAGAATTCACATATCAAATTCACATACTTGTGGCAGATTGTGTTAAAATATATTGTTGAAAGTTTGTTTGGGTACCCACCCCCAGTCCCATTCCCGCTCTCTGCACCCCCAGAGAAGTTGCTGTGTTTTAGACCTTTGCATGTTTTTTATACCATTCTTACACAGGTTTATCTCTACAAACACAATTTTTCATTGTTTCCACGCTTTCAAACTTTATAGAAATAGCATCATATTGTACACGTTATTTTGCAATTTGCTCTGTTATTGCATACTGTGTTCCTGAGGTTTAACCATGCTGATGTGTAGTTTTAGATCGCTTTAACTGCTGTATCTATTCAGATGAAAGGAGATAACAACTGTCCTCCTTTTGAAGAGTACTTGAGTTGTTTCTAGTTTTTCAGTATTAGCATCAATATAGCAGTAAACATTCTTGTACCCCATCCTTTGGAAAATGAGGTGGAATTGCATAGCCCAGAGTCTGAATATTTGAGACTTCACTAAATATACCCAAATGAGCTCTTCACAGTGGTTCCATCAACCTATACCTTCCCTCTTCCCACTCCCAAAAGTGATGAGAGTTCTAGTTGCTCCAAGCTTCACCAAAATGCCAGGCTACACTTTTGACAGAAGCAACTTCTCAGGAGTGATTTCATCAAGACCGTGCTTTCTGTTGACGATGTTCTATTTTATCCAAGTAGCCCACTCGGCAAACATGGTGTTCCTACTGGGTAAATGTCTCCACTTTTGCTTACACGTTTCTTCCTAAACTGTCCACTCCATCCTGGCTGCTTTCTCAATCCACCACGTCCTTGAAGACCAAACTCCACTCTCGTCTCCTCGTCTCTCAAGTCAGCCCTGAGCGGCTCTGACAGAAAGACTCTTGCTTTCCACAGTACTCTATGCTCATTTCACAGTGCTCACTTGCTGTTTAGGATTAATGAGACTACGTTTTTTAAATATGGATCCTGTCCCCTGAATTGACTCTAAGAAAGTCGCATGTTACCAATACTGATAATAAGAAGGCTTTGCATTTACATAAGGTTTTGCAGATTTATAGACTTTTTGCCGTGGTCCTTATCATAGCTGCTTTTTACCTTTTTTTGAGTTAGACTCTTTTCAAACTCACACACACACACACACACACACACACACACACACACACTGCCCTCCCCATGATAGAAGTATAGTATACATTGATTTAGCAAATACATAATGATATAAAACTATTATAATTTTAATATCACTTTTAAACTGATTTTATTTTGTTAATCACAAGAGTACTTTTGAAAAGTGGTTGGGCATATCATGACCTGTATATTTAGTGGCCCATTCAAGGACAATGTCAGATTCAAAATACAAGATTTATTTATTAAAATTTTAAATCATATCTAAAGTCTCCATGAGAGGAGTCGAGGAGAGCCACTGACACACAGCAAACTGTCTTAAAATCCTCTTTTCCTCATTTTTTCCCCTCACACCCTTCATATCCTGCTACTGCCTTCATTCTCCAGTCTTATTGTCTAAGTGCTCCCAAACTTACTCCAAACTGAACATTCTGTGTGGATTCTGCCTCTGTCCTTGACTCTCAGTCTCACCAGCTGCCTCTCTCTCCCTCCCAGACCCATTCTCTAAATGGCCCCTTTCCAGGCTGTAGCTCTACTCAAGCCCCTGAGCAGAAGCAGGAAGATCCAGGGTTAGTAACCCCTGAAACACAAGAAATCTTACCCAAGAAAGCTGGGGTTACGACTAAGCTGCCTGAGTATATTGCGAGCCCATCATATTGGTGTGTGGCTACTATTTTTTCAGTCTGTGGAAATGGTTAAGGATTTACAGAAACTCCTCAGCCCCAAGGGCCCCTGGCCTATAGTAAAAACCACTCCCTCATCTTCTACCTCTTTATGAAAATCTCTGCAGGACCCACAGCTTAATAACTTCCACAGATTGTCTGGTGACAGCATGGGGCGGCAACACTTTCTAAATCCAAACTGATGTTGAAATATGTCCACTCCAATAAATCAATGCTCCTCCCTTAGCTAACTTATTGACTCATTTGTCTAGGAAAAGAAGGTCACAGCCAGCCTTGGAGTAGATTCAAGCTGATACTAACACCAAAAATAAATAAATAAATAAATAAAATAAAGCATTTCATTGCTTGCTAACCCTACAAATTGGTCAATTATATATATATACATTTTTTTTTTCCCTTATTTTTTACTGTAACATTTTCTGACCCACATCTGGCACTCTGTACAAGTTACGTGAAAATACTGGCAACCTCAGCAGAATAAAAGTTTAAACATTGAGAAAAGATGCAGAAAAAACAAAGGGACAGGAATAAGGTGCATAATTATGAAGAAATCTGGCACTTCATTTTTTTTTTTTTAGCCAAAATTGGAAAATGATACCTGTCCCAGAATAAAACATAAGTTTGTAGCATTCTAAATGTATAAGATGAACACTTTTTAGGCCTTTTCTTCCTCTGGAAAATGCCATCTTGGCTTTCTAGAAGATAACCAACTGAGAAGCCAGCAAAAATAAATAGATAAGCAAGAATAAAAATAAATAATAAACACATGTCTACATATTATGTGCTATGAATTGGGAGCAGGAAAGGCACTGAAATAAGAAGACCAAACTAGATGTCCAAAGATTTGCTTCAAGACTGGGCTCTCCCACTAAACGTCTGGGCATAAGTAGCAATTCTTTTTACCTTCATCTTTCTAGGGGCCTTTGGCTAAGTGATCCCTAAGTTTCCTTGCAACTCTGCAATTCAGAATTCTGAAAGTTCTCTCACCTGGAGCCAGTCCTCACCCATTTACCCTCATCTCTAAAAAAGTAAACACAATGGCAAGAGCATTAAATTTGGGGTAAGAAGAAAGGGTTTTATATCCTAGCTGTGCCCTTAGGTGAATGATCTTGGGCAAGTCATTATCTTTGTATCTTCTTTGTGTTGCTACTGCTGCTGTTGTTGTTGTTGTTGCTATTATTATTGCTATTAATTATTATTTCCTCAAAATAAGACCTAACTGGAAAATAAGTCCTAGCATGATTTTTCAGGATGACATCCCCTGAACATAAGCCCGAATGTGTCTTTTGGAGCAAATCTTAATATAAGACCTGGTCTTATTTTCAGGGAAACATGGTATGTACTAATACTTTTCTTACAGTATCACTGAAAGGGTTAAATGCAGTTAACAAATACATACCCGAAATAAAACGCTATGCAAATATTGATCATTAATATTTGCATGATGCTGATAAAGGGCTTATTCCTCTGTTGGCAGTGAGATAGCAAATGGAAAATTTCCAGAATCAAGCCTAGAGTGTAATATTCCTGCTCTCCAAAGAAAGCCATTTGCACAGACCCAGCAGTCAAAATGGTGGAATAGTCTTACGATCAATTATTCTATTTTAAAAATCTGAAATAGTTTCCCTAATAAGATATAGGAAAGCTCTCTAGCAGTATCCACTCAAATAATTAAAGAACAATTATTAGAGTTTTGTTTTTTTAATTAAATGGGCAGTGGAGTAGTGTCTTAGTTTGGGCTACTACAAAAAGTATCATAGACTGGATGGCTTATAAACAACAGAGACTTATTTCTCACAGTTCTGGAGGCTAGAATTCTGATATTAGGGTGCCGGCATGCTTGGATTCTGGTGAGAGACCTTTTCCAGGTTGCAGACTGCTGACTTGTCATTGTATCCTCACACAGTGGACGGAAAGTAGGCTGGTCTTTTCTTAAAAGGGCACTAATCCTATTCGTAAGGGCTCTACCTTCCTAGCTACTTTCCTGACCTAGCCACCTTCCAAAGGCCGGCCCCACCTCTAAATACCATCACATTGGGGATTACATTTTCAAAATATGAATTTGGATTAAACATAAACATTCAGTCCACAACAAAGAGTCCTATACCACATAGAGACAACCTGGCAAATTCAAATATGCTAATGTCATTCGATAAAGCATACAATGCAAACCTTCTATTTCTACAACATTTACTCACCTAAGATTGGATGGCAAAGTTCTTTCTTGGATGCTTACTTTTCCTTCACCTTCAGAACCTTTGGATTTTTTTTTTCCCTCCAGACTCCTAAATGATTTTACTGAACCCTCATTCTCTGACTGATCGAGAGTTACTAAGAGATATTTACTCTGGCAGGGGGTGGGGGGAATAAATTAAAAATTAGCACTGGATGCTGTCTTCACACAGAAGATTATGCAAATGGTCATCTGTGTCTTTGAAGCCTTGAACATCCTGTGGGAACAACAGCCTTGTTGCCAGAATTCACATTCCTACTAAATTTTAAAGTGAGTATGCACTTACCTATGGCTCAGAAGGAGCGAGTCAACCGTTTTTAATATCAGAATGATCAGAAACTGCTTCTAAACAGTAAATCTCGTAGGGAAAGTGTGGTTCTCCTGGGCCAGTGCAAATGTCAGATTCACTCCACTGAGACTTTCCCTCACTGCCCCAGCAAGTGGGTGGATCAGAACAATTTCACCCAGGGAAAAGAACCTACCCAAACTCTTCCATGGTGCTCTTCCCTCTCCCTTCCAACAATGAATAAAATTTGGACTAAATAAAATGTCGTGGAATTGGATGCCAATTTCTTTGTTTCGTTAATGAACGACTAGGCAGAAGTCCCTTTTTTTTCAAGCTTCTGGCTGAAAAAAGTTCTTCCCCAAAAGGACAGTCCAATTTCCTGGGTGCATACAGGGTTTGAATCAGTGTTGAATGTTTTGGAAAACCTTACCATGTCTTAGCATAGTCATCAGATAAGAAATAAGGGGAAAAGCTGAAGGTAAGGAAATGCTCAGAGGCTGTTCCTATGGGGGAAGGATGCCTAGGTCACTGGGCCTTAGCCTCCAAAGAAGCGCCAACAGGATGGAACTTGTGTGTAAGAAACTCTACTGCTGTTACAGCATTCCATCTTTACAACCACCCAAACGGGCAGGTTCACTCAAACAATCCACAGATTCTTTAAATCCCTGTTAGAAGCAGTTCCTAATGATGAGCAGTGAATACAATAGATGGTTCATGCCCTCTGTTACTTACAGAATGGCAAGATAAGCTCATAGGTGCAATGAGCTTAAAAAGAAACGTGTTAGAAGTGTTAGAAGACAGAACACTTAGCCAAGCTGTGTGCAATGAAAGGAATTACCTAGATGGGGAAGGTGACTATAATCCCCCTTTGACAGGTGATGCAAGTGAAGCCCCAGCCGATGAACTGCTCTGCTAGTGAGAGGGGACAGGGTCCATACCTTTATCCTACAAAGTCCAGGTACTAAAATTCCCACCTGAGACTCGGAACGTGGTTTATCTGTTTAGTCCTGTGTACATGGAAGAAGGGAACTGCCTGGGGGAAACTGTCCTCAGATTTTTCTCCTCAGTTGGAGGAGAGGATGTTGAAAGAGATTATCAACAGGACTTGACAGCTGGTTGATGCACGAGCTGGACCCGGGGAAGTGGAGGCTCCTCACTACCTCCCCTGACCTTGGAATGTTCATTCTGCCCCGTGTCCCCACAATGGGAGCCACCGTGGGACACAGCCTGGAGAGAGCAATGTGTCACTGAGACCATCTGGACTGCGTATATGACTGAACCCAGGTTAAGGCTTCTATATAAACTTTTAAAGATTCTGGCGAGTGAGTGTGGAGACATACTCCCTGTGTGGCCACCCGAGAAAAGCCTCTTATGTAAGCTCCCTTGCTTATTAACCTTTCACCTGCCAATCTGCACGGGCCTGCCTCTTTCTTCCCTCTCTCTTTGCCCTCCGTGTCCAGGGTCCAGTTTGAGAATCAGAGGCTAGAAGAGGAAGAGGCTTAGTCAACTTCGATTTAGCAAATGAAGCAGATAACATCTATTTAATGTTTTCTAGAAGTAGTTCCAAGAAGGAATTGCGTATTACGAGCTGGTACCTGTGCAGTAAGAACGCAGAGAGCACTGCAGCTTTGAACGTCTGGCAAAATGGAAAGAGTATATATATGAACCAACACTCACATACAGAGTATGGGTCTAAGGCAGCTACACTTGAACATGCTGAGCTCATAGCATCCCAAACGCCTAGTGTACGCCTCTTGCCAGTCTCACAACTCAGAAATGTTGCTTCAAGGAGCTGAGACCCATCTCTGAAATGGAATCATCTAGGAAGATAAAAGTGTCCAATCTCCCATTTCCGAGGAGGAGATGGGCTTAACTTCAGCTATCACTTGACTCCAAACTCCAAAACCTACCTCCAATCAGAAGCATAGGAGAAAATTTCTCTTGAAAACATGAATGTAGCAGGTTGTATCCATTCAGGGACGGCCTGTGAGGTGCATCACTTTCTGCTTTTACGTGTATTCAGTAATAAAGTGGTTTTCTGGGCTGGGAGCAGACTTTGTTTCTATTGTATTTCCTCAACACTCCCCACCATTTTCCCAGGAAGAGCAGAATTAAAGGGTGAACTTTATGACAACTATTTGGAGTCCAGACAGAAAGTTGAATTTCTCCAGGGTTGAGGAGTGAAAGAGTGAAATGTTACCATATAATTACATGGGCGGCAAGTTTCGGCATCATGGGTAGCCAAGCTCTCAGAACACAGGGCCAAGAACAGCCTGAGTCCTTTGTCAATCTCCCTCGGTGACATTTGAATGAAAAATGAGAAATTCTTCCTTTGACTTAGGAAGATGAAAATTTCCTGCTTGCGTGGCCAGGACAATTGCAGAAGAAAAAAAACCAAAAAAACATGAAGCCAGGCTCCCAAATCTAGGGAGTAATGGGAGGTAAAGCTTCAGAAAGACTCCCAACAATGTCCCCATGTTCCAATCCTTATTGTTTATGTTACTTTCCCTCCAGTGTTTAACAATGCTACTCTTCAATGAAGTGAGCCTGTGACCTTCTACAGGACCAGCCGAAGTAAAGGAGCAGGGAGACTATGCATCCAGGCTTTGGTGGGGAGACCCCCAAATGATGGGGCAGCTTTAAAGAGAAAGAGAAGGTGGAATGCCTAAGACCTCTGAAAAAGAAAAGAAGAACAGAAAGAAGGTCTTTGTAACCTGGGCCATTTCACAGCTTGCTTTCCAGGAGCTCTGGGAAACCTCGCAAGTCTTCTCCCACCTCCTGGCTGAAATGCCTGATTTTCTACCATAGGATTTTGTGGCTTCGGTTTATGATTTGATCCTTGCTCAATCAACGAACACCTATTTATTGCGCACTTACTATGAGCCTGGCACAACGCTGGGATCTGAGGTAAGATTCAAAGAAGACTCAAGCATACTTTATTTTGGAAGTAGAAAATATATATTTCCATCACACTTCAATTAAAATTCAAATCCCTTTCTGCCTTTCTAGCTTCATCCCTTTAAGCTTTCTCTCATTCACTCCTCTGTAACACACTGTCTTTCTATTCTTCAAACATTTCTGCATCAGTGCCTTTATACATTCCCTGTTTCTGAAACACTGGATCCTAGATTCTTGTATTCAGGTCTTTGCTCAAATGTTCCCTTTTCATAGAGGCCTTTCCTGACCCACCTATCTAAAGTAGCCATTTTGACTTTTCCTATTACAACATCCTGAAGTCACTCTCTGTATAGCTCTTATTCCTACTTAAAATTTTTAACATATAATTTGCTTTTTACTAGTTTATTTTCCATCTTTTACTCTAGAGGATAGGTTCTGAGATGGCAGGGAAACTAGTCTGTCTCATTTTATGTAGCTCCCCAAGGGTTAAAAACAGCCCCTAATACTTGGCAGAGCAGAGGTACTTGCTAGCACTTTGTTTCATTGATTAATTAATTTATGGCAAATTTCCAAAGTACCTAGGAGTCTCTTTGAATTAGAGGAGAGTGGAAAGAAAGCACAAGGGTACTGGTATTCTTGAGCAGTAAAAAAGACAGACAGGAAAAAGGATTTTAAAAATATAAAAAGTTTTCTCATTTCCCAATTTTGCCCAGTGTTGCAAATGGGACCACTAGAAATAGTTTTTAGTCAGGAGTCCTATAAATGCAGGGCTGTCATTCCCCAGCCAGGAGGAAACTGCTCCCTTAAGTTTCTTGGTTGCTCTGTACTTCCTGTAGTCACCCCTCATCGCTCTGCACTCGAGTCATCTTCCTATATGTTTGTGTTGTTTCGAGGAAAGCATCTGGGTGTGAGGTCACTCCTTACCCTTCCCTCTGCCTCCAGGCCCTGCCCCATGGCCTGGACAATGGTTATGGTCAGTCTCATGAGTGTGTACTGAATGAACTACCCCAAGGCATTCCCTGAATCTACCTTTGAGAAGCAAATGTTTGCAAAAATTTTAAATATATATTTATGTATTTTTTAAAATTTTTGCAAGCATTTGAATATATATATATATATATATATATATATATATATATATATATATATATTTAATGTTATCTTGTCTTCTTGCCATTTACCTTTCTCATAAACATGTAATGCGGGAAATGATGTCATTCTATTTCATTGGAGCCACAGTCAGGTAGAGGCTGGTGAACTAAGGCTTTATACTTGGTGCTTTTTAGGCAAAGACCCCCCTCACACAGGTTTCTGAGCATCTCCATCAGTGGCCCAGGGTTCATGCTTTTGAGAACTAGAGTCAGTCTGCTCCAGGGAGTTCTTCCCAATCCCCACTGGTAGTGTTCATTGTAGCTCTATGTCCTTCTAAAAATACAGTACGGGTAACAACACCACATGTTTTTATAGCTTTTGCCGTTATAAAGCACTTTGACATCATGGTCTCATCTCTGTCATAGGCTATTTGTTCCTTGGATAAGAGAGGCTCCATTTGGAAACCTGATTCCAGAGGGCAAGCAGGGCTGCACAACTCCTTCTAGAAGGAGAGTAAGGAGTGTGAGGAGTGACACATCCTAGCCCAGCTTCTCACGAAATAGGAAGAGGAACACATCTGTGCCCCTGAATAAGTGTGAGGGCAGGGGCCATGTAGCTAGTAGCATTATTAACAATAGCTACTATTTACCCAGTACTCACTAGGGAGCGTGCAAAACCCCTGCGTGATGGGTATTTGCTGGGAGAGGGGTGTTGGGGAATAAAATTCTGTTTTGAAATAAAACTTTAGACCAAAACCTATAAAAAGTAAAACAACAACAAAAGGAACTTCTCTGTTAAGTGATAGGTGGTAACCTTTGAGCACCCTTCACTCCTTTCTCTCCTCCTTCACTTATCACTGTTGCAGCCATGGAGACAACTTTGAGGAAAGCCCAGGACTATGCAGGGGCAACTGGAATGACTGTTGAGAAGGGCTGGGCTGGGAGAAGCACCAGGAGAGGAGAGAAAAAGTACAAGGAGGGTAGGTAGGTAGCAGAGGACTCATTTTTTTCCTGTGTGACTGTGGCTACTCAGACAGTGACGGGATGTGTTCCTTTGTGGAATGAGAAGCCCCTTCCCCTAGCCTAAGAATCCCTGTGACTGAGAGACATCCTCGTGGCAGACATGAACCTCCTCGTCTTCACCCAACACCCTATCCTGTCGACCCACTTGCTGCTAGGAGAGATAAATATCCTGGACATTTTTTCCCGTTTCTCTCCATTAAATCTCACTGTGGAATCAGAAAGAAGTCATAATTCTGCCTGCTGCCCATCCCATGACATTCAGGAGTCCTTGTAAAAGGCATCTCTGCCACTATGAGCTCTGCCTGCAGACTTGAGGGAACCTTGAGAAGTCTGACCTCCTTGCAGCATTTCTCTCCCTCTTGCTGTGCCCTGACAGATACTGACTGAGCAGAGACGTGTGTGGCTTGGGGAACTCACCTTGCCCTGACCTCTCAGTAGCGTTTGGCAAAGGCTCAGGAGCTTGTCATCTATCATATCCACCTTTCTTATTCCGGACAGCCTCCCTGGACGTTTTCCTATCTTGCCAGTGCTGATAAAGCCTTTATCTTTCAGAAGGGCCTTCCAGTTTCTGCCCTCCCTCAACACAACCCCCTAGAATAACAACAGCAATGAAAATGAATAAATCAAAGCCTGGTACTTGAACATCACATTATCATTAAAAAACAGCAATGGATGTCAGCCATTCAGAGAACATCAACAACCAGACTGCAACAGCACCAGTTAAATGGTACCTTCTCCCTTTATCTTCTAAGTCTCAACCCCTGACTTAGAACAAGAAAGAGACAGAAAAGAGGGAAAAGAGGAGGGGGAGGTTGAAAACAATGTTCTTTTCCCAGTTATATGTCTCTGCAAAGTGGTCTGCTGCTGGCTGTCTTGGAGTAGAAAACCTTGATTTGTAGCAATTCCCAATTTCCATGGGGCAAATATTCCTACCATGGCTGATTTTAATCCATCAACATGACATCCCTGAACTTGGAGTTGGGAAGAGACACTAACAACTGGCTTTTGCTGAGATCTTCAGCAGACTGCTACAGCTGAGCCAAAGAGCAGGCCTGAGCTGGAATGGGAAGGGTTGGGGGTGGGAATAGAGGGAAATTTGAACTGGGTATGCGATTGAAGTTTTTATTTAAATTAGACAGGATTTCTTTATAACTGAAAGTAATCAAAGCGGACTGATTTTTATAGTTGAATGTGATCAAGAAACTTCATAAGCTCTCAAGATAGAGTCAAGAGGTTTGAGACGATCAGACAGTATGTTTAAGACAGCAATGAGTACAAAATAAAGCCATTTTCTGGATATCACCAAGTTCACACTGCTTAACATCCAGATTCTATTTCTCCATCAGGAACTGATCATCTATTATGTTCCAGATGAGGAATCAATCTTTAGTGGATACTTCACTTCTCTCACTCAAACCATCCTCCTTTGGGAAATGGGGCTGAACTATCATAAAGAGAGCTCATAAATTTGTTTTGGAGAAAAATAAAACTGTTTGAACAGTGTGAATGCATCCAGTAATAAAATAGAAACCCAGACAGGCTAGTGGGAGGAGGACGAGAGTAGGGAAGCCATGTTCCCTGGCATCTGGCTGCCTCTCCTAGACCCTGGATAGTCCTCGTGAGGTGCATGCTCATTGCATCATGGACTCTCTGGAGCAGTCGAGCGAGACCCCACCAACAATGGAAACGTCCCTTGCAAGACTTTAAGCCATACATAGATAAATCTATCCAGACATCCTGCATGTGCACAAGCACCAACCCCGCCTAAGCCATCATTAGGTCCTGCCTGCAGGCGCAGAAGTCTCCTCACTGGACTCCCTGAAGTCTGTCCTTGCTCCGCATAATCTGTTACCCACACAGCAGTCAGAGTCATCCTATTAAAACGCAAGTCAAATCTTAGCTGGTGAAAAACAAAATGAAACAAAACAAAGGCTCCCCATTTCATTCTGTTAAAGCCAAGCCTTTCCAATGGCCTGGACCCTACATGATCCACCAGCTACTCCTCTGACCTCACCTTCTACCATTCTTTCTCTCATGGAGTCTTCTCCAGCCACGCCAGTCTCCTTGGTATTCCTCACACCACCAGACTTGCTCCCACCTCAGGGCTTGTGCACTTGCCTCCCCACCAGGTACCTCGTCATACACGCTCTCATTTACTTAAGGTCTCTTCTCTACAGAAATATGTTCAGAAAAGGCATCCTGACCACCTTGTATAAAAAGTCCCTTGCTCCTGTCCCAGCACTTTCTATCCACCTCATTTTGGTTGATTTTTCTGTGCAGTGTAATCACCATGCACATAGTATATACAGGTCTGACAATTAAATTCGCTGACTTCTTGCAACAATATTGCTAACTTTTTGATATCAGAGGGATTATTCATTATGAATTTGTACTAATTGGACAAACAGTTAACCAAGTTTATTATTTGGAAGTGCTGAAAAGGCTGCATGAAAAGTTAGACGACCTGAACTTTTCGCCAACAATTCATGGCTCTTGCATCACAACAATGCACCAGCTCACACAGCATGTCTGTGAGGGAGTTTTTAGCCAGTAAACAAATAACTGTATTGGAACACCCTCCCTATGCACCTGACCTGGCCCCTAATGACTTCTTTCTTTACCTGAAGATAAAGGAAATATTGAAAGGAAGACATTTTGATGACATTCAGGACATCAAGGGTAATAGAACGACAGCTCTGATGGCCGTTCCAGAAAAATAATTCCAAAATTGCTTTGAAGGGTGGACTAGGCACTGGTGTCGATGCATAACAACTCTATTGATTTTTTTAATGGACAAACATTTACTTCTGTTGATATTTTCTACTATTTGTTCATTTTCTCCTTTCATTAATTTCCATTCTAATCTTTACCATTTCCATGGATTTGCTATTACCTAGCCTTGAATTTTCATTTTGGTTCTGCCACTGATTTGCTCAGCCAGCTTAAGAAATTTGCTTACACTCTCCGAGACTTAGTTTTTTCACCTATAACACAAGAACAGTAATTTTCAATTCTTATGTAGCTTTGGTGAGGCTTTCATGAGTTATAAACGTAAATTACCTAGTACGGTGTCTGGTGGCTGTCAGTTCTTTCCTTTCTCCATATCACTGAATAAAAAGGCTTCTGTATGGAAAGGGTCATGTATCTAATAGAGTCAGGAGATGTGGAGCTCTGGAAAAGTCACTGTCTGTCTCTGAGTCTCGGGTATTTTTTGTTCTTTCTCTCATGGGGAATTGATCAGGCATCACTCAGTTTTCTCCAGCTGCAATAAACATTCCATGGGTCTGTGAATACAGATCAGCTCCACCTACAGCCACCTAACTCATTTCTCCCAGCTAATACCATTCCCTGTGGCAATTCACAAAAAGGCAGTAGAAAGAAGGGCGGGAAATAAGAGATCAAAGAAAAATAATGAGACAGGCCTCAAAGCATAGAGAGAAGGGAGAGGAACGATGGGAATGGAAAAGAAGTGGAAGCTAAGGGTAAACAGCAAATAAGGCTCAGAGAGGAGATGCTGTTGGCCCTGTCAGCCGAGAACTCTGCTCATCAGAATTTAGAGCAGATACAGGGAGGGGAGAAACCTGTAGGGGCTGGGGGCTGCTTTGAGCAGGGCTCAGATCTTCCAAGGCAGAAACTGCCTAAAGCACCACAGCTTAATGTCTGAACTTCCAAGCCACCAATGAGCTTAGCTTAGAAATGGTAATTTATAAAGCTCTCTAAATGTTAACTTTCTTTCAAGAAAATCTTCACGTTTCACCAGTTTTATTCCTAAAATACTTAACTCACATTTTATTTTAGGAGGAGTCAGAGAAGAGAGTGGGGTGTAGAGGCTAGAGAGGAAAGAGTGATCATCAATGAAAACAGAGTTAGCCAACTTTCTGGGGCCCCTAGAATGGGTCAGACACTGTTAGGTGCTTCTGCATATTCAATTGCGATGCTCCTTCACGACTCAGAGACACAACCCAGGTGGAATAACACACAAAAGGAAAATGTTATTGAGCATATTTGGGGGCAGGTAGGATACATGTGAAGTGCATGTGTGTCTTCCACATAGGGCTGGGGGCAAGAGGCAGGTTTACAAGCCTTGCTGTGCAAAATTTGGTTAAAGGATCAAAGGCCTCAAGACCCCCGGGAAGCTCATTAGATACTCAGAGTCTCAGGTGTTTTCCCAGACCTACTGGACCAGAATGCCAAGTCCTTGGTATGCACCCTAAAATCTGAGAATTCTGGAATTAGCAAATGAGAGTATACTGCTAATTATTCCTACTGCAATTATACCAAGCCATTTACCTTCAGCACTCTGTTTTTACTCCTTCCTTAGTGGGCATCAAAAGTACTGGTAAGGTAGTCATTTTCCATGTTGGGTGGCTGCGATGTAAGAGAAAGACTTGGGCTGGAAGCTTTGCTCTGTCATCAGTATTATGACCTGGGGAAAGTTACTGATGTTTTCCTAAGTTTCCATTTCTGCTTCTGCAAAATGAGGCCAATACATGGAAGTAATAGTGTCACCGTGTTGAGAGAAGGATGTGAAATAAAGGGCATGAATCATGCTACACCTCTCCCGTAAAACTGCTATGATACCTCATAGACTATAACTGCATGCAGTCACAGGGTCGTTCAATGACAGTCAGAGCTCTTTACTGTAACCCTATCCTACTTCCCCGTCTTCACTGTTCATTATTTTTCCCTGAACTCTATAATTCCGCCTTTTTCTCAAATATAACATTCACTTTTCTTGTCTATCCCCACGTCCATGTTCTTCCTTCTGCCAGGAGTGGTCTCCTCTCTTTCTCTACCAAAATTCTACTCATCCAGGAAGACAGTCCATCCAACACACCTGCTTAATAAACCTGTTACCAATAGCACTAACTGGACATCCTTTAACATCTCTTTGCTCAGATACAGGGCTTTCCATCTTTCTCCAAACCAGTGCTATTTCATTCTTTTTCAAGTTGGAGCTGATTTTATATATATATCTGAAATCACATTTGGAATGCAAAATACTCAAGGAGTGGGTTTACTTGTTAGTCATCATTTTTGTCCCCTCAATCATTAAGAGAGCACTTCCTGCATAAAACTTTTAAGGAAATTAAGAAGGAACAAGAGAAAAGAAAACTTCTTAAGACACTGGTACATCTGGAGAAATTTTGCTCTGAAAATTATCTGACCACATTCCTCTGTGATAGGAACAAAATTGCTAATGAAATATGTGCTTATCTGATAAGAAAATGGGAGACAGAGATGATATACATTATTCTATAGGAGAGATTTCACTAATTTGTAGCTCTGTCAACATATATCAGATGCTTACTGTGTGCTCCCTGACCTCCACATTTGCACCTCCATGCTGCCTTTTACTTTGGGACATTGGAGAGGCAAGGTCTCAATCGCTCCCCTCTTGACTGGAATTATCTTGATTGCTGCTCGTTTAAGGTTACCTCAGGGCTCATTTGTCGTTAAAGCATGAACAACCTTACAAAGAGTATGAGGGCTATTCCTCATTGAAAAAAAAAAAAAACCCAAAAACTTCAATGAGAGAGATTTTTGCAGAGAAGACACTGAGCAAGAAATCAGTAGATCTGGATTCAAGTTCTAATTCTGGACCTGTGTGACTCTAGGAAAGTCACTTAACCTCTCTGAGCCTTTAATTTTCTATCTTTCAAAATGATTACTATGATCAAATAGACAACTAATGCTTGTCTTTTTGTAATTTCTAAACTGTAAAGAGCTATACATATACGGAGTATTACTGATAAATTCAACTAATGGGACAAGTTCAGATAGGCCAGCAGACTAAACCACTGGGCATAAGAAGGCAATGCTTGTGTAATTTAGACCTATCCCTCCCCCTATGTTGTGAGGAAAATTAAGATGGACAACAAGGTGACAGATTGCTTGTTATTTTTCCTGTCCTGGCCCCAGATAAAGTCTACTATCTTATCCTCACAGAGCCAGCAGACACACAGATTCCTTCCTCTACACTCGACCTAGTGACTAAAGAGAGATTTACTGTCAGAGTCCAAAAACATCTTTTAAAAATGGCATAAGAACAGGAAAGCAGAAACTGCCATTTACCCCAGAAACACTTTGAATGAAAAGATGGCCCAGTAAGGAAGGAAGCAAGATAATTTTATTCCACTTACATCACTTACCTCTAAACACACAACTTCTAGCACAAGAGTGCAATGGGAAATAATATGGGTTTTGGAGTCAGACTGACTTGCATTTGAATCAAGGTTCTCTTGAGAGCTATGCAGGGGTTGAGATTTTTACCCTACTTGCAAGCTAACAAGTTAGCTTGCCACAATTTCATGGGTACGGGTATAAAACATAAGACTCCTGGATTAGAGACAAAGGACGGTTTTATTACTCACAGCAACAACAGTAGATAGAGTAGCAGCCATTTTGGACGGTTTTCCAAGCCCCAATTCCCATGGGGTGATGCAAAGAGGGCCAGTTAACATCTGTACATACAGTGCATTATGTTACAGAGAGGGACTCCGAGCTTGAAGAACTTAAATCTTTTGTAATGGGTAATAAGCATGCCTGCTCTATGCTCCAAAGGGAGACGCTATCTTACTGTATTTACTATACTAGACATTAAGCCTGCCTGACCTTTGCTCCAGGGGTGGACGACACAGAGGGAAGGTACTATCCCTATCTTCCAGAACTTTGCCCCTGACAAACATCCTTGAAAAGATAGTCCAGAACAAAGGTAATCAGTGCCTCTGCTCCCAATAGAAACAGAAACATGAAAGGCCCATGGATTGTTTCCCAGTAGGTTCTGCCACCGACTGGATAGGATTTAGAATCAAATTTTACTGCCCTCTGAGTGTTGGTTGTGGGTTTGTCTGTCTGTTTGTTGGGTTCTATATAATGTAGTAGCACTTATATTATTATACGAAGACAAAATGCAGTATCCATATTAACTGCTTAGCACTGTGGAGTATCTTAGTGGTAGTTAGTTAAATGCAATGGAATGACAATGGAGTGTGTCTAGACACTTCTTCAAATCTGCCGCTAACCTACATTGCATTCTGATTAATAGACACAGAGTGTCTGGAAACCCAGTATGATTCCCAGACTAAGTAAATGCAAGAGGCAGTGCGGTATAGAAGAAAGAGTGTTAGCTCTACAATTTACCAAGTGTGTGCCTTTGGCCACTTAACGTACTCATTTCCCTCATCTAAAAAACTTCCTATTTGACCAGGTCCTTGTAACATGAGTTAGGACAAGTATGTGATAAACAGTACTTGGCACATAGTGGGATGCTTAGTAAATAGCAGTGGACTCCCATCAAGTACTGGTAATTGCCCAAGTCAACTCGTTCAAGGTAACATGGACAGTTGCTTTCAAAGCACTTTCATATCCACCTCCACCCCTTCAGAACCCCTAATCCATCCATTGAAAAAGAACTGACTGAACAACAATCATGAACTGGGAGCTGCAGACTTGGAAGGTTCCACCAGCTGCTCAGGACTCCACACTTGGTCCGTTAATAGGGACAGGCAATGTCCTATTGAAAGCTGCATCTTACAATTACGTAACATGGCCTCTTAAGATCAAAGAAGCCTAGAATCCCAGACTTTGGAAATGCTTGACATATGAAAATCCCAGATCCTTGAGAATATACTTCTTTTCCATAAATCTGAGTCTCACAACCTCAGCAATCTGCGATATGACTTGGAAACACTAGGAAAATCTTTCTCCCTCCCTGACCCCTCACCCTCTAATTGACAGCTCCTGCCATCACTTCCTCCCATCTTATCTACTCATCCACTAGACTCATCTTAGTCCCTTCTCTCTCTTTCCCTTTTCCTCTTTTTAAAATCGAATCAATCTTTGATCTATTCATTAAATGGGTGCATCGACCTACCATGTATGAATTGTGCAGCTGAATGTACTAACACAGTAGGTACTTGTAGGAGGGACCAAACATTCTGAGGTTATAATGTAACCCAGGTTCATGAAGAGCATCATTCTGGTTGGAATTACAAAGACATCCACGTGTGAAAATTTAAAGAGAAACAAGCAAAATCACGCAGTCATTCAAGATTCACACACACACATACATATGGAACCAAATGCCCATTTTTCTTTAGCAAATTCATCACTGCTCCACACTCAAGTTACTAGTATTCGAACATGAAATGAGTACTGAAACATAGAGACACCACTGTATATTTGTGTATTGTTGAGCTATCCAGTTGAGCTGGGTGACAGATATACCACGGACAGGTAAACGTGCTAGTAGTAGTGTCTCTACTTGGAGTACCAGGAATGAGGGCGAGGGGTAAGCGGTAAGCAGGTCATGGCTGTGCTACTGTTAGTTCTCGGGCAGGAGTGGGGCAGCAGTGCTGGAGAACAGCAAACACTCTGTTATCCCCCTCCGTGAGGCTCAGGGTGGATATGTCACAGGAAAATCTGTCTTCTAAAATCCTTGAAGAAGTAGGCTATTGACACAGCAATAGTTTGGTAACCTGCCCTTGGCCAGATGGTGCTCAGTAAGTGTTTGTTGAATGAATAAATGAATGTGCAGCCTCCATTATCAGCAGATTTTGCTACCTCCCTTCATCTTGGACACTGAAGGATCCTGGGCAAACCAATTGTTCCAGTTCCAATTGTGTTTCTGTTAGAAACCATGGTCTCATGTATAAATGGTGTGATGTAGACAGCCTAATTTAAATCCTGAAAGACTCTGGGAAAACATTCCGTCAGCTCAGGAGACTGACAATCTGAAATGAGACTTGCAGGCATTGTGAGCCATAAAATTCCAAGGAAAAGGGAAGATTTCCCTCAGGCAGCAGGCTCAATTGCTCCTTTTCTCCACAGACCATCTGCTGTCCCAGTAGAGTGGGATGCCCGGAAACCCCTCACTTAAGGACACAAGCTCTAAGTTTCAAAAAAGGCACAGCTGCTCTGGGAGAAAGCAATAGAACCTACTGCAGACAGAGTACAGCCTGGAGATTTCCACATTATGTCTTATTTTAAGTAACATACTCTATTATCACCTTGAGAACACATCAGTATATGTCAATAGGATTGTATCCTTCAACTCCTAGGACAGTTTATTCACTTTTATATCTACTTAAAAAACATTTATAGATCTTTTGTTCATTTCCAAGAACATACCTATTTACATATACTGTCTCATTTACTCTTCAACACATCCCTGAGAGGCAGGCAGCATTGCTGTCACTACAGATGTATGAGGTCTGACAATTAAGTTTGCAAACTCATCCTAGAAAAAGTGCTACAGACCTCATTGCTGAATATCACTATGGTCACCTTTGAAGTACTCCCCTTGGGAAGCTATGCACTAATGTCAGTGCCTAGTCCACCCTTCAAACCAATTTTGGAACTCTTTCTGGAATGGCCATCAGAGCTGTCATCATATTACCCTTGATGTCCTGACTGTCATCAAAATGTCTTCCTTTCAATATTTCCTTTATCTCCGGGTAAAGAAAGAAGTCATTGGGGCCCAGATCAGGTGAGTAGGGAAGGTGTTCCAATACAGTTATTTGTTTACTGGCTAAAAACTCCCTCACAGACCGTGCTGTGTGAGCTGGTGCATTGTCCTGATGCAAGAGCCTTGAATTGTTGGCAAAAAGTTCAGGTCATCTAACTTTTTCACGCAGCCTTTTCAGCACTTCCAAATAGTAAACTTGGTTAACTGTTTGTCCAGTTGGTACAAACTCATAATGAATAATCCCTCTGATATCAAAAAAGTTAGCAACATTGTTGCAACAAGTTAAAATTGTCACACTTTGTATTATAGTTCGGATCAGAGAAATGGGGCTGAGATAATAATTAAGTTCAAAACTCACAAATTGCAGAGTTGGACCCTGGATCTGGAAATGCCTGATTTTAAAGCTCATATTCCTTGACATGCAAACAATAGTGATCACTGCCTCAGTGCCACCCTCCTATATATAAGTAAAAACAAAGGAAATTCAAAGAATATCCTGTGGAATCATCACCTATACATTCAATCCACCAATGACATGGACCCCAAAGGAGATTGAAAAGACATAAAGAGGTGAAAGAAAATTCAACAGTATAGGCTGTCATGGAACCAAATTATATTTCTTAATTTTTTTATCGCTAACCAATAATTATACATTTAATATCTTACAAGACTATTTCCAGAATCTTATTAACTAATAATGTTTAGAGGGCACACACTTTGTGCCTGATTTGAATGAGAATTTCTCCAGAGTTTCATCCTTCCTTGACTGTGTCATTAGTGTGACTGTCACTTAGTGACACCAATATGTGAAAATTCACAAATCTATATATCTAGCCTGGACCTCTCCTCTGAACTCCAGACTGTATAACCAACAGATTCCAAAACATCTCCACTTGAGGTCTAACAAGCAAAGCAACACAAATGTTTCCAAAATGGAGTCGCTGGCATTTCCACTAAACAAGCCCCACCCATAGCCTTCCCCAGCTCAGGAAACAGCAATTCCACCCTTCAGTTGTGCAAACTTTAGAATCATCCTCAACGCTTCTTTTCCTGTCCTACACCCCATCCTTCAGAAATTCTTGTTTGTCTTATTTTCAAAATAAATGTAGAATTCCATGGCTTTTCAGCATCACCCTAGCACAGATTGCTTGGATTTTTGCAAAAGCCTCTTCTAGTTTCCCTGTTTCTGCCCACATCCGCTTTAGCCTAGTCTCAATACAGCAGGCAAATGATTTTATCTCAGCCTCCTCCAAGGGCTCACTGAACTGGAATTAGGAGTTAAAAATCCTACCAACAGCTGACAAATTCAACCATGATTTGTCTTCTTACTACCATCTCCCTGCCGCCCTCATTACACATTGTTTTCTGACCTCATTTCATACTATTTTCACCCCAGGTTGCTCAGCTCCCTCAGGTTCTTGCCCCAATGTCACCTCTCAGTGGGGCCTTCTGTGGCCACCAAACCTAAAGTTGTAGTACCTCCCACTCACGACGTATCTTATTCCCCTTTCATGCTCTACTTTCCCTCTTAGCACTTATAAATATCAGCATGCATACACACACACACACACACACACACACACACACACATAAAACTTATTTGCCTTTTGTATTAAATGTCACTTCATTCCAATTTAAGTTCCAGGAGGGCAGAGTTACTGTCTGTTTCTTTCACTGGTGTACCCTCGGTGGCTTAAAAATTCCCTAGCACATAGTAGACACTCCATAAAGATTTGTTTAATAAATCACTCAAAGGATGATACCTGTTTTTGGTTTAAGGGAAGTATTTTTTTATTGCTGATAAGGAGTTTCTTGACATCCTCTTTTTAAAAAAAGTTTTGGATATTAATATTTATCAATGCCATCTCTTAATTTGAGATTGTCACATACTTTGTTTTAGCAACTGTCAATCTGAAGCATTTACTTACAAATGCCTTGCTGTTAAATAATCTTGCATTCTTGTGATAAATGCTACAGACAGTAGATGACTTGTTAAACATGCTTTCAAGTTCAATTCTGCTAGTTATTATTTAAATCCTTAATTTTTTTTATCTGCGTTGGCTATGTTTGTCAGACTTGTGAATAAGCATGTTACCTTTATAAAATACTTTGAGTATCTTTTCATATTTTTCGAAACTTTTATATAGTTTACAAAATAAACGTATATTACAACAGAATTATTTGTTTCCTCAGAGTTTTAAATTACCTAAGCCCTTTGAGAGGTAATTTTTGATAATTCTTGTCTACTTAATCTTTGGTTATTGATCTTTTCAAGTTTTTTTACTTGTTTCTGAGTCAACTTGATAAGACATTTTTCTTAGGCAAAATTAATCTATGTCACCAATTTTCCTATTTATTACTATGGAGTTTTAGATAATGTGTTTTTCAAAATTTAAACTCTGTCTTTGTTATTATAAATACTTTCTCTTTCCAGCTTTTGTTCATTTAGGTTCCTATTTTTTAAGATTTTTCAAAAGTTTGACTTTAAATATTCTCATTGTCCCCCCAAAAATAACTCTTGGACTCTATTATGTTATGTAATTCCTTAAGTTTTGCTTATAGCCGTATTATTTCTTTCATTAAGAAAAACACACTCCTTCACTGTGCGTTTTAATTTTACTACCTAATTTTGCTTTTGTTGTTTGCGTCCTCATTTTTCTCATCTCTCTACCATGTCATTACAAATCATCCTCATCTTATGGGGCATCTTAACAGATTCTGCCTTCTAAGAGCCTTCGCCTCCTGTTTCAGAGATGTCTTATCTTGCTAGACCTCACAGATCTTGTCAAGAGTTTTCCAAATATGGCGGGGGGGGATTTCCATAATTAGTCATTTACAGAGGTACACTCTTTCTCTGAGTCTTGAGGTCAATTGCCTCTTTCCCAGTTTTTTCTAAGTGGGGGTTGTTTTGCTAATTTGTTGCTTGTTTAGGTCTCTGTTTTTGTTTTTCCTGCATAGGCTCACATTTGCCTTTGACAGGATGCAGGCGGTGCTTGGCTTCATTCCCATCCAGTTCTTATAACATCAGGAACACAGATCCAATCACCATCTCGCCTGTCTGGTCTGCTTTATTCCAGTGTTCTTCTGCTGGACTAAGGTGGGATCATATGTATACACCTCCTATACTCATATCTCAACATGTGTTACCATGAGTGTGGGTTATTTTGCTGATTTGCTAATGACCCCACCTCAACCCCCATCTACAACACTTCACTACAGGGCCAACATCTCTTGTCATCATTTATTCATTCATTCAACAAATATTTACTGAATACCCTATGTTTGAAAAGCCCTGATTCCAGCATCTTTCTCTCCTTATTTTCTGAAAAGCTATTTTTGGAGTCTTATTAGTCTAAAAATAATGGTCCAAAGATGTGAGCAGAAGGAGACACTATTTGCACTACCTCGAAATAGTACCCATGTAGAAGAGGCGTGATGACTGAGTCAACGCAGGATGCTGTAACAAATATACCATAGCCTGGGTGGCTTAAACAACAAACATATGTTTCACACAGTTTGGGAGGCTGGTAAGTCCAAGATCAAAGTGCCAACAGGTCCCGTTTCTGGTGAAGGCCCTGCTCCTCGTTTGCAGATGGCTATGTTCTCTTTGTATCCTCACATAGCAGAGAGAGAGAGAGAGAGAGAGAGAGAGAGAGAGAGAGAGAGAGAGAACAATCTCGTGTCTCAAGTGCTCTTATAAAAGCACTAATCCATTCACGAGGGCTCCATTCTCATGACCTAATTACAACACAAAGGCCCCCTTTCCCAATATCATGTTAGGGGTTAAGATTTCAACGTATGAATTTGCAGGATGGGTGGGAGAGGGACACAAACGTGCAGCCCATAACAGGCAGGGACATAATTTTGGGGTTGATAAAGCCTTGGGTCTCTGATACAAAAGGAAACAAAAAATAAAGAGTGCCCCTACCTCCTTCAGGCCAGTGACACTACTCTCTTTCATGAGGTGACACATGATTCTGAAACCAATTACTGTTATCAGTCCACCTTCCTAAGTCTTAGAAGTAGTAGAAATTAGAACTGCCCCTAGATTCTTGCCACAGAACATCTCCCAGACTTTGTTTTCCCAGTATCTTTGCTTTTTAAGGGAACAGTCAAATTTTAAACTTGAAGCCATTCATGGTGTTCTGAGTATCCTCGTGTCAGGAGTCTGGCATATCCCCAGGCAACGCAGATCCCCCATATTCTAACTGTTGGGGCCCTAAAGAGGGCAGCCATGCACCACTGAACTCAGAAATAGTTAAAGGGTCAACTCTAAGACCAGCCTCCTCAGAGTGCAATCTAGTTTCAAACCATCAAACCGACATGTCTGTGGAGCTTCAGCCAGGACCCTGCTGATGCCCATTTGGATAATGAGCACAGTGTGTGCTTGCAGGAAGAGCTGCCTCTCCTTTCCTCTTTCGGCAGCCAGGATGTTGCAGCTGAAAGGCTCTGCTATTTTCCTTCGAGCTGCTACAAATTAGGAAGCCGCGCAAGGCATATAATTTTTCTCTGGCTCATGGAATGTTGTCTGGCAGGAAGAGACTGAAAGTTACCAGTTGCAGATACCACCTATGCAGAGAACCCAGTTCTGGGATGGGTGGCTTAGGCATAAGAAAAGTACTCAGCGTTAGTCATGCCTTTGGAGTGGGAAAGAATGAGCTCTGGAATCAGACATGCCATTTCAACAAGTTACTCTTCTCTAGCAGCTGGTTTTGTCACGTAAAGAATGAAGAGGGGGCAGACCGGTGGCTCAGTTGGTTAGAACCCAAGCTCTGGGCAACAGGGCTGCCGGTTCAATTCCCACATGGGCCAGCGAGCTGTGCCCTCCTCAACTAGAATGAAGTCAATGAGCTGCTGCTCAGCTCCTGGGTGGCCAGATGGCTCAGTTGGTTGGAGCATGGGCTCTCAACCACAGGGTTGCTGGTTGGACTCCTTGACTCCCACAAAAGACGGTGGGCTGTGCCCCCTGCAACTCACAACAGCAACTGGACCTGAAGCTTAGCTGCACCCTCCACAACTAAGATTGAAAGAACAATTTGACTTGGAAAAGTCCCGGAAGTACACACTGTTCCCCAATAAGGTCTTGTTCCCCTTCCCCAATAAATAAATAAATAAAAGAATGAAGATAACAATAGTTATTTCACAGGGATAAGGTAAGGACTGAATAAGATAAGATAGTACATGTTAAATTCCTGGCATGTAAAAATATGCCCCCCAAAAAGGTAGTTCTGCTTAGGGCCAGGATGAGGGTAAAGCAAGTGAGGTACTTTCCATGGCACACATGTAAGAGGCAACAAAAAACTCAGTAACCAAGATAAAACTCAGTAACCTAGTCCATGTAAAGTTCAAGTTTACTAAGTTTATCAGAGTCTAAAATGGCAGAGAAGTTGAGAGAGGCCTCAGAACTCACAAGTTGACTAAATATCATATATACAAAACTATTTTCTGAAATGAACAGAAATACATACACTATTTCAATTTGAAATGTGATTCAATTGTATGTTTCTGTGGGTTAATGTACAATTAAATCTACAATTTTTCAGCAATTACAATGGCATTTGAAATGACATTTATAATAGTGCCAAAAAATCATTTTCCCATATCCACTGACAGACATATCTTAGAACTTCTATTTTGAGACATGTAAGTTTTGTAGAATATAAGATAGTTCCCATAATTTAAACAAACATACTAAACTGAAGTTTAGCAAAGTGAACACATAAAACAGCACAACTGCCAGTGTCTACATACTGAGGTTGTATTTTCAGATTATCACTAATCTAGAGAATCAAAGGGATGGATTTCTCAAGTAGTGTCAAAATGTCTTGCAGGGAATTACCAAGTGCAACTAAATCAATGCTAAAACAACAAATAATGGTAGTGGCTTTTCCCTTCATCGATCATAAAATACTCCTTAACAGCATGTTGCCTTTCTTCACTAAAATTCGATAGAAACAACATGCTTGTGAGTACATTATACAAAGTATATACTTGCGGTTAATATTTATTTTGAAACAATATTTTAAAAATTAAAATTAATGCAATGAAACTTACAATCGACACAACACCTAAATTTTAAACAGAGATGCTGATGTTGTACTTTACAACCTTGTCTTACTTGCCTCACCTACTATGTTTCCCCAAAAATAAGACCTAGCCATACCATCAGCTCTAATGCATCTTTTGGAGCAAAAATTAAAATAAGACCCGGTATTATATTATATTATTAGGGCCAGGATTATACATTGTATCATATCATATCATATCATATCATATCATATCATATCATATCATATTATATAAGACCAGGCCTTATATTATAGTAAAATAAGATCAGGTCTTATATTAATTTTTGCTCCAAAAGATGCATTAGAACTGATGGTCTAGCTAGGTCTTATTTTTGGGGAAACATGGTAAATCCCAGCCTTGTTTCCATTACAACTTTATTTACAAAATCAGAACCCAGCACTGGGCTGTAGTTTGTTGATTTGATTTTTTTTTTTTTTTTTAAATACTGCATTGAAATTGTATATTAATTACTGAGTTTTTTGGAAGCTGTCTTAAATTTTGTGCCTGAGGTGAATTCCTCACTCACTAACCCTGCTCCGTGCTCTGGTCTCCTAAGTACCACTTCTTAGTAGTTTATTACTTAGTAATTTTACTTGCTATTTTCAATCTCAGTGAGAAAATCCACGTGCTCTCTCTATCCTTCCCCTAAACTCTTCTTTTGTCTTCTCTACTTAGCATGAAGAATTCTCACCACCGTGCCCCTAACTATATAACATGAACACATTTATTACATATTATTACAAACATATTAATACAAAAATACTACATATTTTTACAAACAAGGCCACTTTCAGAGAACTATCCCAAACCTTAATGGTCCTGCCCTAATTGGTTCGAACAACAGAAGGTTCCGGCTTATCTAGAGGTTCCCTACAAAACAGTCCCACAACTTCCAGAGTGCTTAGAAGTACAGTCCAAATGTCCTCTAGGCACTCACATTTTGTTAAGTGCCAAGTAAGGTCACTTTCCCTCTTGAAAGCTATGATAGATTAGTAGGAGTCTTACCATGAATTCTAAGATAAATACAGAGGTGTGTCAAGTACAGAGGTGTGTCAAGTATAGTTATTTTCAGGGAACTTAGTGACTGAAGGGTTGGGAATGAGAAATGGTGTAAAATAAGAACTTTCATTGGGTGACTATTACATGTTGAAGTCCATTATATGTATCATCTCATTTAAACTTTTGAATATTACATTTTAAAGATATTATATGTATCATCATATTGAATCCTCATAAAAAAACTTTATGATGGATAGATTGTCACTCCTATTTTACAGAGAAGGCAACTGAGACACAGATTAGCTTGCACAATCAGGTAGTAACTAGCATTTCTAGTATCTTTTCTCCTTTACCACAATGAATTATACACAATGCTTTATATCTTAGAAAGGATTTTCATATATAGTCTCCACTTTGGTCCCTTCCCTATTCCTGTGAAGTTGGTGAACCATATTCTCATTTGCAACAATAAGACACTGAAGTCCACAGCCAGCAAGTGACCAAAGAAATATTTTCTGATTCTAGTGCTATATGCTTAACAGGTTGCTGTTTTTTATCTAGGAATTCTTCACCGAAACTCTCCAGCATTTTGTATAAGCTTATTAAAGTCCATTTCATGTCTAGACCCATTGGGCAAACATTATGTTCAGCCCTTGATGCCAAGCTCAAATATTACCTTCTGTGCTAGATTAGAATCCGCCATTTGCCTTCCAGAGCCACTGCCTACCCTTCCCACACTTCTCCATCCTGCACATCGCCCTGCAGGCCAGCTTATGGACTATACCAAGGGGTCTCTCTGGCTTGACGTTGGATTCATCTAAGTGGGGACCTCCAATAAGAAAGCAGAGAGAAAGAGAAAAATGACTTTGGGGCTCCCAGATTTTCCCACAGAGGGGTCACCTCAGGCCAATTGTCCCACCACCAAAGTTCAGGGTTCTTCTCAAGGGGACCATCTCTACTAGACTTTGTACCACCTTTCAGACCCAAGAGATGGAACAGCCCTACTGCCACATGCCAGTTTATTGCACATTAACCCTTGTGTTTTCCTGTACTCCACCCACATCTTTGTAAATGGTCGCTACTAAAACCTTAATTTAAATGTTCTCTTATTTTTGGACAATGACTGATACGGCTCCCCTGTGAACTTGAATAAAAATGGTTAGAGCTAACTAGACCTGAGTTTGAATACCAATATATCAGCTCTGTGGCCTGAGAAAGGTATCTGCATCTCAGAGGCTCAAATCCTCACCTCTGAAACTCCACTAGGAGAGCTTAGCAGGAGTTATTCGTTCCTTGTCATGCATTCTAGACATATTGTTAAGCCCCCACCACATACTTCAAAGGTGCTGCACAAAAGAAAACAAATCCATCATGCCTTCCCGCAGAGAATCCACATTCTGAATGGAACAGGTAGATAACAGAGATACCCCGTGCTCTGTAAGGGAGCCTGCAATTCTCACCCAAGTTGGAGACAGTGAGCTCTTAGAGAAAGGATTCAAGAAGTGATGATAACAGATATAAGACCTGAGAGCTGAGAAAGGTATCTTAAGTTCTTGTAAACTCAACAAGCTCAAATTCCCAAACTTAGTCCTCTCCTAAGATCTCTCTGTCTCAGTGCACAAGTACCACCACCCACTTGCACAGGCCAGAAACACAGGAATCATCCGTAGGATCCCCTCTCCCTCACTCCCCATGTGATATCAAACAGTAATTTTCATGCTTACCTCCTAAAATGTCCTTAGAATCTGTGTAGCTCACTCAGTCTCACCCATGATCTAAAACAAACTACTGCTATCACTCAGCTGAACCACAATGCCTCTCTCCACATCCACTTGCCTACCACCCTCTTTCCACCAATTCAACCTCTATGAGGCAGCCAAAGTGATCTTTGGAAGATGAACATCTGATCAGCTTAACCTTCAGTGGCTTTCCTTTCATTTCAAATTATAGACAGGAACCCATTAACAAGGCCCACCATTTCCCATGTGGTTTGACTTTTGCCTCCCCAGTGTCATCCCAGGACTCTCCCGTGGAATTTCTTTCTTTCATGGCAACGTTGTCTCTATGCTCATGGAATAATCATTATTCAGTAAACTTTATTTATTAAACATCAATGATGTGGCCTCAAGTTTAAACTGTTAGCAACATGACACAGACCATGTATTATTCAGTTCATCAGTGTATCCTCAGCTCATGTCACAGTACCTGGCATGGACGATGAACTCAAACATTATTGGTTAAGGCTAGGAACAAACTGCCAGGAGGAAAAAAATATGGCAATGATGGCGCCCGATAAATAAAAAGGCTTCCATTACGCATCAAGATACTTCATTTTAAAGCATTTCTTAAAATATTATGTTCTTTTTCTTCCACCTAAGAAGACAGCATACCCTGGAAATAACTCAATATGTATTGAAGACGCTGAGTCTTTCTTAGGAACCTTAATTATTGGACTTTCTTTTAACATGGGCTGGCTTTTGACATTTGTGCTTTTTAGATTCCTCAGCCTATATATCACAGATTTCCTCTCTTTGCCTGCAGGGATGGCAGTGTTCTTTCTGGCTACTGTCAGTGCCTGCCTCTCACAGCCTCTTTTATGCTTTCTAACTTGTTGCTTTGAATCTCCTGTGGACGAGGAAACCAGAAAAACAAGCTGGCTGGATTGAGTGTGGTCAGGTCGATACATGCCAAATGAGTCCCAGAGCATTCATCAAAACCAGAGCCAATAACCTCCAGTACTTTTGCATACCTAAGACCAGCCACCCTCATCTTATTTCTGCACACTAGCTTTCCTTCTTGTTTTGCTCTCTCATTTTTCTCTTCTTTCATATATTTTGTTTGCCAATATTGGCCTCCTATGGACTTCCCAGCTAATAGGAAGTTTTCTCCCCTGCAACCTTCCGTTGAGTAGAAACCCCACCAATATGGTAGACCTTCAGGTTTTCAATGGCCTTGTTGGTTTCTACTGTTTTCAGGTGGTCAGTAATACACCTCTCCCCCAGTCTCATGCAGAAGCTGAGAAATGGAGTAGTTTTCCTTGGATAATAGGATTTTACTCTGAAAACCTGACACCAAGACATCAAGCAAATGTTTGAAGCACATGACAGTTTTAGCACACAAATCCTGCCTGGGTATCGGTGACAATGACCTTGTTCCCCTCTTAGTCACAAAGACCCCTCTTTTCTTTCTATCCAATTAGAATAATATTAATTACTTCTATCTTGGGTTAAAGAAAAGCAGTGGGGTGTCAAACTGCTCATTATAAACTTGGGAATGGTTTTGCTGGCTGTGGGCGGACACCAAGGCAAAGTAAGAGACTAGCACAGAGAATTTCACAAGTACAGAGAAAATGAGAAAGTGACAGCTTTCATTTCGATCTTGAATTTGAGCACTTGGCCCTTTCAAGTTGATTGCATGCTTTAAAAAATGCATTAAGGAAAAGCAAGGAAGATGAAAGAGAAAAAAAAAGGAATAAAAGATTTTTACAAGCCAGAATCAGGCTCTGATTTGGAGGGCAACTTCTTGAAAGATTTTGAAGATTTGGTCTAACACTTGGCTTTGTACAGCCTGCCACAGCAGCCTTTGTTATTTCAGGCAATTTCAGGCAGTTACAAGCCCCTGCTACTGTCCCCACCTCCAATGCATACGTGATGTTAATGACAGGTCAGGTTAATCCAAGGTGAACAAAACTGACAGCACTGTCTCTTCCTTTAAAAACAAAACAAAACAACAACAACAAGAAAACAAGTATTACCACAATTTTCTACATTCTAGGAAGAGATAAAAACTCACCATTTGCTCAGGGCTGGGAGACACTGTAATGGGAAATGAAGACTCCAGCAAGAATCCAGGTGGCTGACTTTATCAAACAGCGTGACCGAGCTGGGGACTCAGCATCGGACATACTAATAAAGGGTGACCCCCGTACTCTTGCATCTGCGGAATAAATGGAAACCATATAGTGACGCTAAGTACAGCTCATTGAAGGTAATTTTCCACCCAGGATCATTTAAAAACTGTTTTCCATCCAAAGTGCTTATTTGGCTCTGTCTTAGAATGAGCTTAAAAATCAGGCTTTTCTTAAAAGCTATCTTGTAACAGGCAATACAAGGCATGAGCAGGAATAAGAATGATGAGAATGTAGGCACCAAGGTGTGGCGGAAAGAGTCCCAGACCCAGAGCAGGAGACCTGAACGCTACTTTCGTTGTATCACTCACAAACTAACTCTGTGACCTTGAGCAAGGTCCTTAAGCTTCTGATCCAGAACTTCTTCAACTTTAACTGACAGAGTTGGATAATATTACTTCTAAAGTTAGTTCCAACTTATTATAAGAATCTATGATTTTTTAAGGAATTTTCTGAAATCTGTGTTTATCATGGTTTTGGATGTTGGGGAGGAGACTGAAGCATAAAAGAAATCCTGGTTTTATAGTAGAAAGAGCACTAGACTTGAAGTATTATAACAAGTAACATTTAACTTCCCTAAACCTCAATTTACATTCTGAAAAAATGGGTATAACAATAATGTACGACACAGGGTTGTAAAGTGAATTAAATAAAATAATAGCGTGTGCCTAAACTATTTCTGTGATCTAATAAGTCATGCCCTATTCCCTCAAGGACCTTACAGTACTTTGGGTGAGTGGGAGGGGCTGAGGCTGGCAAGGAGAACTATGATTCTCAAAGTTTAATAAACATACGAACCACCTGAAGATCTTGTTAAAAATGCAGGTTCTGGCATGGAATCTAAGATGCTGCATTTCTTACACACACCCAGACCAGATTTTGAGTAGAAAGACTATAGAATAAACCTGTTTAAAACAAAATACTATATAATAAAGTATGTGCATGATACATACCATGACTGAAAGCTTGTCGTGCGGGGCGTCCGGCGGGGTCTGTGCTCCCGCTCCCCACATAAAAACGCAGGACACGGTGAGGCAAAAAAGGAACACCCACGGAGCCATAGGTAGGGGAGTCACATCACTATGTTCTCGGTGGCGGCATCCGCCTCTCTGCAATCCGCTCTTGCAAGCTCAGCCACCATCTTCTTGCTAGCCCCCATTTTGCTGCTAGCGTAGCCACAGCAGTTATATTAGTGGCCAATGGCTCACTGGTTACAGCTGATGGCCAACTAGCCACAGCTGATGGCCATGCAATCACAGTTGATGACCATTTACTACCTGAGCCAGCACCTTTCTACGTGAGGCGGAGAGCCTGGAAACTGCACTTTGGGGCTCTGTCCCCACAAAGCTTCTATTCCTTTCCACATACCTAACTCCTACCCTCCCTTCAAGACCACTTCAAAAAAATACGGGTTATCAGTGCAGTTCAGATTATCACAGCCCTCTATAAACTTTTCCTTCTTAAATCTGTTAAGTCTCACTGTTGGCAACTGTGCTGATGATCCTAAAATGTTTGTCTGCCAGCCAACTGCATCCGAATCACACAGGGGACTTTGAAAAACACAGATGCCTGGGTTTTCCTCTCAGAAACTGTGAGTCATTAAGTCCGAGTTAGGTAGGAAGAGGTAAGAGCCAGGTCAGGACTCTGGATTTAAGTAATTTTACCAGGTGATTGTAACATTGAACTGGTTTGACCCCAAGCACTAATGAGGTGGTTCGCAGCCCTGGCTGAATATTAGAATCAACTGCAGAGTTTAAAAAATGTAGAGACTCAGGTCCTAGGCCAGCTAATTAAGAGCAGTCAATTAGAGCATCCAAAGTCGTCTAATGTGAGCCACCTTGGAGAACCACAAGACGGTACTCCAGCTTCCTGGTGAAGGAAGGGGCCATGTTGCCTAGTCTACTATACAACTCCCTCCAGGGCCTAACACAGAACCTGGCACTCACCACATATGTCTTGAATGAATAAATGACTAACAACAAATGAACTAAAATGATAAAATTCAGGCTGTCCATTTTCTCCTTACACTCTTGGCTGCCACCCAACAAACCTATAAGCACTAGAGCATTGGGTTAAAGTTAAGTTCTGGGGCAAATTGGGTTGGAATCCTGACGCTGCAACTTTAGGCGAGTTTCACAACCTCTTTGTCCCTCAGTTTCCTCATCTGTGAAAGAGGGATGATAACAATTGTACCTGTTTCTTACAGTTTTGGAAGAATTACACAAGTTAGGACACGGAAAGTATGTAGAAAAGTGCCTGGCCCATAGTAACCACTTAATAACATATAGCTTTTATATTTATATCCCATCCCTGATCACACAACTGTTCTTATGGTTCTGCAAATTGACAAATCATTGAGTACTCTCCAGTTATTCAACCAATAGATATTTTATAAACATAATTTCTATTGTATACACTATTGTAGAAATTAAATTCTTTAATTTCTGTTAAAGAATATATTCCTGTAGATATAGCAGCAAAAGGAGAGAAGCAGGGCTGCTCTCATATCATTTAAAATATAGTGGGCGAAGTGTACACTGAACAAGTTCTTTTAAAAATGATGCGTAGGAAGTTATTTTAAATGTATTGACCATTACAAAGAAAAATGTATCATAAAGACATAGAAAGGGAGTAATTCGGTAACTACATAAGTCCTCACTTGGCATCTTCCATAGGTTCTTGGAAACTGGGACTTTAAGTGAAATGACATATAATGAAACCAATTTTCTCCTAGGCTAATGGATATAAATAAGAGGTAAGTTCCTACATCATATTTCTGATCACAGAAACCCAAAACACTTCAAATATTAAACATTGAAATACATGTGAGCTATACATAATTTAAGGAAGATTTTAAAAAACGAGTAAGATAATGATTTTCCAACCCACTTATTCCAGTTCAGAGTGGAGGGTGGCCAGAGCCTGTCCCTGCAAGAACCCACCCTGGACAGGACACCCTTCCATCACAGGGTGCACTCACACCCACACCCACACCCACACTCACTCACACTGGGACAATTTGGACACAGCAATTCACTTCACGTGCTCATGTTTGGGATGTGGAGGAAACCAGAGTACCTGGAGAAAACCCACTCAGACACGGAGAGAATATGCAAACTCCACACAGACAGTGGCCCCCTGCAAGAATCATTTTTCTCTTTCTTATCAACGTTATAGTGAACGACATTGAATGAAACAGCATTATTCAAGGACCTACTGTACCACAATATAGAACTGTCAATCAACTTAATATTGACCATCAGGGAAGACTTCCTAGAGAAGGGGTGTTCAAGCTGATTTTGTTGAGCAAAGGGAAGAGGAAAGTTAGAGAGCATTCTGGGCAAAGGGAAGAGCATTCAGACGCACAAAAGAGCAATGTATGCTTTAGGCACTTCAAAAAGGTAGGTGTGGCTGGGACATAAGCTCAGGAAAGGCTTTGGCACACATGGGAGCTTAGATTGGAATTTGAGGGATAGGTACTATTAGGAAGGCAATGGAGAGAACAGAGGATGAGGATGAACATGCCATTCGTTCATTCATTCAACTGCTACAATGTGCTTGATTCTAAAGATAAGCAATAAAGGGAAATAGAAAATATCTACCTTCATGGAATATACATTACAGGTGAGGAGGAAGCCAATAAGCAAGTAAATCTAGTAATTAAATAACATAATGAGATATCATTGTAAGTGCGGCAAAGGACGTAACCAAGATGACATGATGGAGAATAACGAGACTGTGAGCTGAAAAGAGATATCTCTGCTATGATTCAAGAGGACCTATTGATCAGCATATAATGTGACTCTATGGGAATGAACACGCCAAATTATAGCCACCCTACAGGCCAGGCAGATGAATTGATATCTTTAGAAGACTAAGGCTGCGTGCTTTGCAGCTCTCTATACTTCCCAGCCTCTTTCTCCTCATGAATCCGTCCCCATTTCTATTAATGTGTATTAACATCACCTTTCCTTCTCTTCCAAAAATAAATGGGAGAGGGAAGGGAGCATCACATAGAAAGCAGATCTGTTATGTCCCAGACCTGAAATCAGAAAGAAATACTTTTGAGTTGTAAGTTTCGATCTTTATTAGCTGTAGGACCTGAAGTTTCAGTGCCCTCACTTGTAAAATGGAGTAATAATATCTGTAGTAGTCCAAGATCTCCAGAGAAAAAAAACCCAACAGGATAAGTGTGTTTATGTAGTATGTGTGTATAATACAGAGGGTGCCAAAAAAATGTATACATATTTTAAGAAAGGAGAACTATTAAAATTCTAATACTCAATATATAGCTATAACAAAAGATGAATATAAGTCACGTTTGACTTCTGCAATTACAAGAGGTGCTCAAAGTGGTTACCATCAGCGTCCAAACACTTCTGATTATGGCAAACTACTGCTTGAGCAACTCTGACCAAAGTGTCTACTTGTATACATTTTTTTTGGCACCCCCGGTATATAGGATATGTGTACACCCATATGTGCATATACACAAATGCTTACATAGCCTATTATATATACAGAGGGTGCCAAAAAAATGTATACACATCAAGAAAGGAAAAAACTATTAAAGTGTAATACAATGAATGACGCTAGCATTCATTTGATTAATGCCATCTTTGAGTGAACGTCATACTACACATTGCTACCGTAATTCAATTCGACTTCGAAAAATAATATATAGATACCATCTATTAAAATGTGTACATTTTTTGGCACCCCCGGTATTATATGTTATCATATATATATGATATTTAGAGAGCAAGAGATTTAGTTTAAGAAATTGGCTCATGTGATTGCGGGAGCTGGCAAATCTGAAATATGCAGGGCAGGCTAGAGATCCAGGAAAGAATTGATATTGCAGGTCAAGTCTGAAAACAGTCTAAAAGCAGAATCCCTTCCTCCTTGGGAATCTCAGTCTTTTTCTCTAGAGGCCTTCTACTGATTGGGCGAGGCCCACCAACATTATGGAGGGTAACATAATTTATTCTAAATCTACTGAATTAAATGTTAGTCACATTTAAAAAACACATTCATAGCAAAATCTGGATTTGTTTTTGACCAAACATCTGAGTCACATAACCTAGCCAAACTGACATATAAAATTAACCATCACACTATCCTTTTACCTACACCAAGGATGTCTTCGGATCGCATTGTTAGTGTATATGAATTGGATTAACTTGGGCAGGTTACTCTGTGTCTCTAAACCTCAGTTTTTTCATCTGTAAAGTGCAGGTAAGATGACTTCTTAGGGTTGTGGTGAGAATTAACAAGGCAATCTAAATAAACTAACCATAGTGCCTGACACATAGTAAGTTTCCAAACAGTATTTCCTTTTACAATTATTACGCTATTAGCAATAATTTTAAATGTTTTATAATCAATGGTGTGTTGAGTTATAATGCCAAGGAAAACTTTATTTTGGTATTTAATACGAATTGCTGCTTCCTTCAGTCTCATAGATTAGCCTGTTTGTTTAAAATGGAATACGGCATTTTGGCTGAGTAAACTAATCTACAAGCTTATATCCCACCAATCTTTCTCCAAAGCCCAAATTGACCTTTCTGAACTCTGAATCTGATTTATGTAGTCATTCCACAAATATTTACTGAGCACATCCTTCGTGACAGAAACTTTATACATGTGGGCAGCCAACATGCAAAGATAACTGTTCTCTGGAATTTAGTCAACTGGAGAGATGAGATTGCAAACCATTATAGTGACTATTTATTGAGACCCTACTAAGTAAAAAGGACTTTGCATTGCTTGTGGCATTTAATATTCACTCTGACTTTATGATGTGGGAATGAGCCCATTCTATAGATTAGAACTTGATATTCAGAGATGTTAAGTGGCCTGCCCCAGGAAACAAAGGAAATAAATAATGGAAAGAAAAAAATAAATGCTGGAATGGGCATTAGAACTCTTATCTGCCTGACTTAATCTCTATGTGCATTCCTGCCTTTCAGTTACAAACAAAGGGAATTCAGTAGGATAACTGCTAAAGAAGAGGTTTATAGAACATTCAGCGAGGGCACAGAAAAAGCCATCCCTAACTCTTCCTGGGTGAATTAGAGACAGACTGACAATGGTCATGCAAACTCTCTGTTTGAAATCATCATGGCCTTCAGAGGGGAAAAAATCCAGAATATTAGCATGACACACAAGGCGTTTCCTGAAAGCCCTTGTTCGTTCCATATTTTGCACTGAACACATCACACTTTCTTATCTGACTTCTGCATATCCTTCTACGGTGTTACCCCGAAAATAAGACCTAGCCGGATAATCAGCTCTCACGCGTCTTTTGAAGCAAAAAGTAATATAAGACCCGGTCTTATTTTACTATAATGTAAGACCAGGTATATAATATAATATAATATAACATAATATAATATAATATAATATAATATAATATAATATAATATAATATAATATAATATAATACTGGGTCTTATATTAATTTTTGCTCCAAAAGACACATTAGAGCTGATGGTCCCGCTAGGTCTTACTTTCGGGGAAACACGGTATGCATATCACTTACCTCTTTGACTAAATTCTACTTATATGTGTATTTCGGATTCAATTTAGATGTGAATTCTTCCCTGACACCTCTTGCCCGATATTTTGGATGAGCTGCACTGTTTTCATATGTCTGTCACAGCACTGAGTACACTGTTTTTCATTTTGTTTGATTGGCAGGCTTCCTTACTAATATAAATCCTAGGGGGTAAAAATGTGACCTTAATTTCCATACCCTGTCATTTAGCACAAAGGATGACCCAGAATAGTTGATGTAATTGCAAGATGAATTTGCAATCAACAGATTTGCACAGATCTGTTTATGCTCATGCAGTGAAATGTGTTTCTGGAGGCACTTGATCCTCTTCAAATTATACCTATGCATCCCTCGTCACACTTCATGGTGACCGTGAGAGCCTCAACTCCTCCCAAGCTTCCGGAATCACAACTCATTATTTATATCTCTATTTGGTACTATTTCTTAACATCTGTTTTCTATTTATTATAACTATGTAGTAGTCAAGGAGGGGTTCGTTGTTCAAAAAATGTTCAATGTTTGTTGAATTGAAATGAATTGATGGTGGAATTGCATGGTGTAATAGATTTGGTAGGTAGCTACTGTAGAAAAGTCAGGGATGGCTTGTTTTTCCTAGCAAGAGGGAGCACTTTGGGGGAGCTACCATGTTTCCCCCAAAATAAGACTGGGCCTTATGGTAATTTTTGCTCCAAAAGACTCATTAGGGCTTATGTTCAGGGGATGTCATCCTGAAAAATCATGCTAGGGCTTATTTTCCGGTTAGGTCTTATTTTTGGGGAAACACGGTAGAACTATTCCGTATCCTAACCAAGATAACAGTTACATGAGTGCACACTTACATTAAAATTCAGATAACTGTACAACATAAAGTCATTATTACCGTAGCCTAATAGAAACAGAAAAAAATCAACATGCAGAAAGCATATGTAGTGAGAGACTGAATACACCAACAGACAATGGTCAGATCATATATGACAATAAAACTCTGACCAATAACCCTTGCAGCAACCAGCCTGGGAAGCCAAACCACACCTCTGCAAGTAAGTGGCTCAGAATGGTCACAGCTGGGTCCATGACTGCCACTCTCCCTACCTTTTGTCCCCACTTCCAATTCAGGACCAACCACAGCAGGCTAAACCAATTACACAGGATGCCCTGCTTTTACTTAGCCTACCTCCAGCTACTCCAGCCTCCCATCAAGGCACATGTGGGGACTTCCCTTTTCTTCACTATAAAGTTTTCCCCCTCTCCTAACTGCCTTTCAGTCTGTCAAATATAATGATGATGACTGACTCTCTTGCCATAGTAAGCTCTGCATAAACAGTGTCTGTTTTCCTTGTATGGGTAGTTGTCATTCATTTCCACAATGGTATGCTATCATTTGGTTTAAAATAGAAGAGTGTGTGTGTATGTTTGTATATGTATAGAATATAACGAAAAGTTATATTATACACACACACACACACACACACACACACACACACACAGAAATGGTGTTGCTTTTCAGATAGGGAATTGGTAGGCTGAGGGATAGTGATAACAGTGAACTGAATTTTCAGTGTGTTCCCTTTTGAATCTTTTGGATGCCCCACCTCCACCACATCAATGAATTAATTTAAAAATAAAAGGTTAAAGTGAAGCTCACTAAAATAGGAAGTCTTACAGATTATAAGGAGAATTTATTTTTTATTGAAATTCACAAATGACCACAAATAGCATCTAAAAGTAACCAGTTTGGTCATTATTATATTTAGAATAAATCAGTGAGTTGCTTAACAGCTCGGAGCCTCTCTGGCCCCATGAGTAACGTGGGGACCACAGCAGTTTGAGGCAGTTGTGGGAAGGATTAATTGTTACTTCATACATGTGTTTCCTGTTGTCTATTAAGTGTGCTAGCTGGGTAGGCCAACGGCTGAAGAAAAGAGCCCAACATTTATCGTAACTCAGACACCACAGATGTCTCTTTCTCACTTACACAATAGAACAGAGATGTTGAACGAGTTAACAGGTGGCTCTCCTTTCTGCAGTCACGCAAGAACCCAGGCTGATAGTGGACCTGCCATCTTCAATACGTGGCTTACAAAGTCTTCCCAGGTATCATCTGTATCCATCCAGCTCAGATGGGGAAGGATGCCGAGCAGCACATCCGGGGGGTTTCTATGAGCAGTGTGTGGGAGTGGGGCCCGCCGCTTTCTCTCATATTTAGGATTGCCAGATTTAGCAAATAAAAATACGGGATCAGCATCCTGCATTTTATCCAGTTACATTTAAATTTTAGATAAATAACAATTTTGTATAAGTAGTATGTCCCCTGTGGTATTTGGGACATATTTATTCTAAAAAATGATGTTATTTATCTAAACTTCAAATATAACCAGGCATCCTGTATTTTATTTAGCAATCCTAGGGACACATTCCATTGGTTGGAACTCAATCACAGGACCACATGTGACTACAAAGGAGGCTGGGAAACGTAGTTTAGCTGTGTCCCTAGAAGAGAGTGTGGATTTTGTGCAGCAACTAGAGGTCTATACTGTGGTGAAAAATGAACAAAATTTAGGTCCCTTCCTTTCTCCACATACAGGTATTCAACAGGCCCTACAGAAGCAATAGAAAATAGTGGTTCTTGAGCTTTGGCAGGCATTAGAATCTTCTGGAATGCTAGTTTATAAAGTCAGTTTTCTTGCCCCAGCCTCAGCCATTCCAAATCCTTTCAAATCTTGGGATGTAGAATCTTCCTTTTTAACCAGCGCTCCAGGTTGCTCTATTTCAAGCAATGGAGGGAACACACTTTGAGCTCTTGGGAACTGAGACATATGTACATGAAAAAAATTAAGAGAACTCATCCCAGTTTAAAATGAAGCAGACTGTGGTAGAGCTCACGCCTTAGGCTGTAGCATCACAATAGGGAGAGCTATGGTTTCCAATCCTGTGTGTGTGCAGGAGGCTAACCTGGAACACTGACCTTGAACTTTGGGTACAGAGCACAACTCAAACACCTGCCAAAACAGGCTTTGCAAAAGCTCTGCCGCTTGGAACAAGTCCTCAGTAGATTACAAAAACAAAATAGCAAGAAGGCAGTGACACAACGCTGGAGGCTTTCATCAAAGTCAGACAGTCCTGGCAGGCACAGCCTCCTCTTGGTACCACTTATCAAACCTCTGGGGCGAGCAGTACATCTGGTGTGGGCTCTAATAAGCTGCCTCCTTGGAGTGATTCGACTTGCTGCTAAGCTGACTGCTGTCTCAGACAAAAAAAAAAAAAAACACAAAAATTATTTTTTTAACAAATCCTCTTGCAATGGTTGAAATCCCAGCATTCATTTGTATTCATTTTGGAAGCTGGCACCCATAGCTCATGGTACTGGTAATAAAATTGACAATCTGCTACAGTGGAACTCATGCAGGAGTTATTAACTCTAACCGAATTGATCTCAACTAGATCACTGTCAGGGTTGATGTGGTAACAATTGATTTTTCCCAGTTCCGAGAGAATTATCAGTTTATTTCCATTTCTCCCATCTTCTCTTTTTTCCCTTTTGTGGGAAGGTTTATGGCAACCTTTCTTTCTTCTTGCATTCCTCATTTGTAAATAGGAGGCCTTGAAGCACAATATTTAGGGAGGAAAAGCAATGTAACTTAGTAGCTTCGAGAACAACTTATGCAAGCCCATATATATGGCAGCTGCAGAAGATGCTTGAAGAGCCATCAAGAAAGAAGGGCACACTCTCCGAACATGATGCCTTTTAACCATGTGTCCTCCCAAAGTGTATGTGTTGAAGCTCTAACCCTTCATGTAACCATATTTGGATATAGGTCCTTAGGGCTAAATGAGGTGATAAGGGTTGGACTGGTGTCTTTATTTGCAAAGGAAGAGACACCCACGGGAGATACCCAAAGGCCCTGTGAGGGAGGACAGTGAGAAGGCAGCCATTTGTCAGCCAAGGAAAGAGGCTCAGGAGAAACCAAACCTGCCAACACCTTGATTTTAGACTTCCAGCCCCCATAAGTATATGAAAATGAGTTGCTGTTGTTTAAGCCACCCAGGCTGTGATACTTTGCTATGACGCCCTGGGCTGACTAATGCACCCACCTACCCAGTCCCCTTTGAGGATTACTGTGAAGTTTCCAATGGGCTTGGAGAGAGCACTGCAGCACCTCTTTTGTCACCAGAATCAAGGCACCGAGATGCATATTCCAGGCTGCACATGCTCCTGCTCATCCCTAGATGTGCACCTGGTTCCCCCCGGGCACACCTGTATCAAGAGCCAGTGCAGAAACACAGGCCTTAGAGGGGAGGATGGAACGTCGGCCCTGTGACCTTGGACAGGGACGCTCTACAGGCTTCAGTGTTATTATGTGGACAATAGCAAAACTAACACCTGCTTCTGAGCGTTGTTACAATGATCCAATGGAATGATGTATGTGAAAGCATTTTGTACAATGTAAAGTACAAAACAAACTAACAACTGATAACGGGCATAACAAAGCTCTGATGTACAGGGTTATAAAAGTCACTCTTTCTATTTGTTACCTGAGACAAATACTTCAGCAATTTATGTTTTAAAGTGGTGACTATCCACGGGGAGGGAGGGGGGAATCAGTTCTACTGGCTAGAAATTATATTGATTTTAACAAAACGGTAAGACAGTGATTCTGTGCCAACAAGATGTATAAGTTAAAGAGCAATTCCTGAAGATGTAAGAATAAACTACGACCTATTATAAATAATTCAAGATATGAGCAACAGTCAGGAAAGCTGGGTCCCTAAAGCCCAGGGCTCTGGACTCAGGAAGACCTGAGCTTAATTCCCCTTTTTATCCTTTTTATTTTATTTTTTATTTTATTTTTTATTTTTTAACGTGCTATGTATGGCACATTATTCAATCTTCCTAAGCCTCGTAGGTTTGTTGAAGGAATGTAGTTCATATGTGTATATGAAATACAATAGTGCTGCTTTTTGTATAAGAAATGTGCATTGTTATTTTTTGTCCTGGTTCTACCAATAATTCACTATGTGACCTTGAACTCATCTTTTCTAAGCCCTTGTTTTCTCACCTGGGTTCTAGGACTTCCTTCTGTTCTAACATGCTGTGATTTTAAAATAATTACCATTGTGGTTCCCTCAAAGGCTGATAAATAGTTCAGACTTCTTATGTAACAGAAGTAAAACTTAAAAGACTAAAAAGAAAAAAGAAAACAACAGTGAATTTATCTGAAAATGGCTCTCCATGAAAGTATTATACAGGATCATAAATGGAAAATTGTGTCTCATGAATCTTTTTCCTCTGGACCTATTGGCCATTCAAAAATGTTTGAAACATACCTACTATGTGCAAAGCGCAGTTCTAGAAAAACCTCCGGGGCAAGCTCACGCGTGGTAGAACTTAGAGTTTACACACCACTGCTATAGGGTACCACTGCAGAGGACTTGAGGATTGAGCTGATGAGCACGCTCAGCACTGAGAGGAGGTTAAAGACACAGAGTTGGATGAAGGACTGTGATATTTATGAAGTGGATATTTATGACGTGAATATTTATGAGCAAAGCTCCACTTGTCTGGGCTTGTCAGCCGTGGATCGAGAGTTACTCAACCCCTATCCTGGTCCCGGTGAGGGAGCTGGAAACCACCCCCTGACCACACAGCCCTGAGCCAAGCATGCCGACAAAACTTACTCAAAGCTTGTCCTTACTTAACTTCCAAAATCACTCTGTGTTTCTGAAACCACAACCAGGCCAGGAGGTCAGGCAATGAACTCAACCTCTCTGTTTTTGTTTTGTTTTTTCTCATCTGTAAAATGAGACCTACTTCATAGGGTTTTTCTAGAAATAAAATTAGGTAATATATATTGAAATGCTTATGGAAGCTGCACAAACACTCTCATCATGGCTGCCATCATTTGTCTCAAAGGGATTTGCCATGTGAAACAACCCACTTCAGCCTGCTTTTGCAGCAGATGGCTGCCAAAAATATCAATAGCAGCAATTTTTCCAGTCATTCTTCAAATTCTGCTTAGTGTTCATTAACACCTTTATTGACTTAGCCCAGCTGCAGGCACCAGCCCAGCTCCATCATTCTGTCACCAGGATTCGGCTGGGTAATTTGTGGTTTCCAAAGGAGGAAAGATGCTGGGGTAGGAATGCAAGTGCAATACATTCGCTAGCACAGCCTGAGGATAACCTTCTTCCCCTTGTCCTCTCTCCTGGCTGGGCCCCCACAGAAGGGCCATACTGGTTCTATCTGATCCTGGGATCAGGAGAACCCAGGACTGGTTCTATCTGATCCTGGGATCAGGAGAACCCAGGACGTTGGAGGCTGTTTCTGGAGTCAGGAGAAGAAAGCTTCATCAGGGACAGTCATCACTGCAGGGCAAGCACTCTTACAGATGTAGAGATTTAGAAGCAATGTGATATAGTAGGAATAAAGTAAGGATGCCCTCTGCTTGCTGGGGGTGTACTATGTGCAAGGCTCTCTGTAATGCCTTATAAATTGCCTAGATACAAATGCCAGCTTTGCCCATTCCTGGCTGTGTGGCCTTGAGAATGTTACTTAGCCACTCTGTGCGTGTTACCTCATCTGAGAAATGTTGTTTTTGTGAGTATTGTTTTGGAATTATATAAATACATAACATATAAATTCCGATAAAATGTCAATATATAAAATATAAGTAAATATGCAAAATATATACTATATAATATATAAAACTATATAAATCTGTAAAACTTAGACAAATGCCTGGGATAGACGTACCATACGAAATATTATTTATTATTGTCATTCTTGTCATTATCAGTATAAATCAGTATCATCGTTATCATTATTACTATAAATCTCCTCTATTCATTTCCTACTGTTGCTGTAACAAATTACCACAAACTTAGTGGTTTAAAACAACACAGACTTATTATCTTATAGTTCTAGAGGTCAGAAGTCCTAAAGTCAAGGAGTCAGCTGAGCGGGGTTCCTTCAGGAGGATCCATAGGAAACTGTGTTTCCTTGCCTTTTCCAGCTTCTAGAGGTCACCTGCATTCCCTGGCTCATGCCCCTCCCTTGCATCACTCTAGCCTGCGTCCATCATCACATCTCCTTCTCTGACGCCTCTGACCCCCCAACCACTCTCATAAGGACTCCAGTGATCTCATCAGGCCCAACAGAGTAATCCAGAATGGTCTTCCCATCTCAAGATCCTTTATTCAATCATATCAGCAAAGGGTTTTTTGGATTGCTTTGTTCATTTTGTTTTGTTTTGTTTTGGGGTGTTTTGTTTGTTTGGTTTTGGTTTTTGTTTTTGGAGGGGGTTTTTTGTTTGTTTGTTTTTGTTTGGTTTTTGTGCCATGTAATGTAACATCTCCATAGGGTCTGGGAACTAGGATGCAGACATTTTGATGGGGCCATTATTCTGTGTCCCACATCTCCCAAGAGTGAAATGTGAAATATTTGTAAGAGAATTCTACAGTAAGGAACTGAGTCTTGGAGGAGTTTCAAAAAGCTAAAAATGTCAGACATGGGTTCCAAATACAGATTGGTCTTGTAAACTCCATATCCTTTGTACCAGCTGCTTATAGACATGGAAATGGAAGCTCTGAGTTGGCTTCCCAGCTCTGTTCCCAAGCTGTCTGATGGCTCTGCACTACTGAGAAGTGTTAATGAGAGAATGTCTATGAAATGGCTGTAAACTATGTTTGACAGGTACAAGGTGTTCAGGTACCTTGTGTGGGTGTCCAGATGGGGAAATCAGGGCCCAGAGAGTGAAATGACTTGCTGAAGGGCACACAGGAAGTGATAGGACCAAGACTTCACCCTAGGTCTGCTTGACTTTCAAGAAGATAACACCTTTACTCCACAAAAATTATAGTCAGGGCAAAGAAATGTAGTTTTGTGATTCTCAAGTTGAGTACCTAAGATGTAACCTTTTAATAGTCTCCTGTACATAACTTTTCAAATACGAAACAAAAAGAGCATTATTCAGTCTTGTACTTTATAAACCACAACCTTTATGCTTCCAACATGGACACAGATGAGGGTGAGAAGCTGGGACTGATATAAGAGGACAGAGGGAAAGGTATGGCTCTCCAGTAAAGAAAGGGGAAGACCGAGAGAGGACATGCTCAGGAACTCTAACATCGTGGCCATCCTGTTTAAGCAGAATCCCGACTGCTTCACCCCGTTCTAACAGCAACGGACAAGAAAGCCTGTTAGGAGAATAAGGAAAAGAAGTTTAGGGCCAATTAAATTAGACCCTTGCTACTTGTGCACAGTGGATGGCAGACTTAAAAATGTATTTCTCTCCTCTTGCCTCAGAATGATACAGATGGAAAATATGTCTAAAAGGGGGGACGTTTAGACACATGGATTAGGAGCATTGACTGCCTCCTAAGAACTACTCAGCACTCCCTTGACTCTAAGGTTGGACTCCAAGGGAGGTGGAGTGTGATGGTTTAGATCATGGATCAAATCTCTACTCTGCTGCTTTGTTACACTAAATGAATTCTTAACCTCCCTGAACCTGTCTCCTCATCTATAAATTAGACCAATGACACATGCTCCTCAGAAGGTTTTGGAGGAAAGGAAATGAAAAACTTTCTATAAACCACTTAGCAGAGGGCTGACACATAGTATGCACTGAAGTGATGACGGCTTGTATTAGTTGACATTCTCCCACATAATAACTCTGTGGCCTACCCTGCCACTCCTATTATAAAATGTAAACTCAACAATGCAAGAAGGCGTTTCTAGGTGTTTATTCCAAAGACAAAACAAGTAAAGAGCAAAATATACAATAATAATAATGATAGTTAACATTTATTAAGCATCTATGCTATTCCAGGTACTCTCATATTTTATGTATATTAATAAGTTAATCATTATACAACCCTAAATGTAGATTTCATATTAACCTATCTTAGAGATGATGCAACTAAGGAACAAAGTGGATGCTCAAGGTCACACCACTGGGAAATGTCAGAGCCAAAATATTAACTCAGGCAGTGTGGTTCCACAGACTACATATTTTATAGCTATATAGAGGTGGCCATATAATTTACCATCCAACCCAGAACACCTCTGAGCTAGGAAAACAGGCAGCATTCCAGAGCATTCCCAGGCAAGCCAGGACATATGGGCATCCTAGCTCTACTGCCTTTATAAGAATCTTTAAGAGCACAAATGGATTTTAGGAATTATCCTCTGTTAATATAAGATGGGGACACTGAGGCAAATCCATCCAGGGTTTCCCATTGTTGGGAGAACACCACACTCCTTAGAATGGCCCTCTAGGCCCAACATCGTTTAGCCCTGGCTATTCTCCAGCTCATGTGCACCGCTGTCACGCTCACTCTCATCTTCTGGACTCCAGAGGCACAGGTTTTCTCTCAGTTCCTTGATGTCCATGCATTCTCCATCTCAGCCTTTTGCATGTGTTTTCCTTCTGCCTAGCAGCCTGGAGTGCTCCCCTCCCCCCTACACACACACACTATCTTAACTTCTGTGTGCTGGAAAGGGATGTAATCATTCTCTCCCCTAGATATCCACCACAGGATACAAGGGGCAGCAAACACCAATGATGTGAGCACACTGTCTTCCACTGTGCTCCTTCATTTGACTGAAGCAGCGGCTATTATTTTCCTCTTATACCTACTGCATTCAAGTGTCCCTGACCCCTTGCTACTTCCATTTGTGCTACCAAGCTACATGGCATAAGCACTTATGGGCAAGGCCTGCCTTCCAACGGCTGCTCCTGCCGCTTCTGTACTGCCGGTGCTAGCAGCTCATACATGTGTCTAACTTGGGTAGTAGAGACAGTCTTTTCCACAAACTCCTCTATCACACTGGGGAAAGACAAGGAAGCCTTGCTCAGATTTCCCATCATAAGCCTTGTGCCTTAGCACCGTGCACCAGACAAGCTCTGCCCTGGGGAGGACCACACACGTGCCCTGTGGCCAGAAGAACTGGTACTTCCTTCTCCTTTTGTCTTCTGTTCCTTGTAAGTACAACTCCCACAGCAGAAAACCCCAACATAGTAGAGGATGAAGCACCTAGCACCCCTCATTCCTCAGAGCTCAAGTTAAAGGTCAGACTCCACTGTTATGCCTGTGGCATCAGATCCTAATATTGGCATGCATTCATCATATAATTTTCCTTCCTATTTGTAATTGTATTCCAATGTGCAATTTTACGTTTTTCTGGCAGATGATTTGATAAATGTCTTATCTACTTCCACATAGTATAAACTATTATTATGAAAATAAGAAGTGTTGACTTTGCTCTTTCGTGTATCTTTAGTGTCTGTCCCATCAATATATTTATGTTGAATGAATGAATGAACTAACTTGTCAAAGGGCTGAAGTATACTTTTCTACTATTCTTATGCTGTGATTGTAGAGCTTGGCAATATCTAGGTTGAAATTTGAGAATTTTCCTGGACTTTATTTTATAGGACACATTAGTGTCTATTAATTACTTCAGGATCCATTCGGAAGGTAAATTAACTTACTGAAGTGAATGACGGAAGGATCTGAGACAGTGCCAAATTGTTGGGCAGACAATTGAAATACCATGCCTGCTGGAAGAGAATATGACAAAAGATTAACATTTATCTTTGTGGCAATTTATGTATAAAAAAAAAGATCACATCTGGTTGCTCTATATTTCATATTGCCTTGTAATGGCAGAGAATGTTTTACACATTTTTCCTTGCCATGTATTAACAGCAGCTGCTTTTGAAAATAATAGAATACATAATACTTTCATGGTGCTTACTATATGCCACGCATGGGTCTCTGTCACTTTACATATATGAATTTTTATCATAACCTATAAGATAGGTACTATGATTATCTATTTTATAGAAGAGGAAACAAGGCATAACTGGTAACTCACAGGGCTGGGAATTAAATTGAGGAATTATGGATTTAATAGGTGCAGAGTTCAAGCACTTTGCTACTCTCTGTGCTGCCTTGTTATGCTGATGTAGGTAAGGGGAGAATAAGCTTTGTTACGAGAAGAATTCAGTAAAAAGCATAGGGGAGGTTAAGGAAGAAGAGTTACTCTAAAAAAGAGACAAGAAGCACCCAGAAGAGAAAAAAAATAATTGTGGGAGAATAGGGGTTACCAACCATCTGGGTTGATTTGGGAGAGTATTTCTTCATTTCAAGAAAGCGAGAGCCCAGAAGAATTTTAGAGAACAGCTGTTTCTTAGGTGGAGGATTGAAATGAAAAGAGAGAATTGCAAAGGTATTTTCCTGTGTTCTAAGAATATAATACATCACCATCCAAAAACTTAGAGGTGATTTTTGAGAGACATAGGAAAATTTTGAATTATTTAAATTGTATTTTTTATAGAACATTCATTTAAATTGACACTATTTTGTTACCTTTGGGTTTCATATAAAGTATCCCATCTTATCCATACAATGAATAAGATACATAGGTAGATAAGGTAGATACTATTCTGTCTATATTGTAGAAGAAGAAACTATAGATCAGAGAAGTAATTCGATTAAGGTCACACAGAAAGTAAATACCAGAGCTGGGATTTAAACTCAGTTCTGACTCCAAGCAGCCTTGACCTCATCATGCACATAAATCCATACAAATTGTTCTGTACTTTCTGTGACAAGACCAAAGTCACACACAGAGAAAGATCTAGACCATTAGCCTCTCAACTTTAATTCTAGTGATCTTATGGTTTCCCTTATTGCCTACATAGCCTCCAAAATGTATACTATGTACACTCTCAGGATATTTAACACATAGAGGAAGAGATATTCTGGAAGAAAATGATAATTTCCAAAAGAACTTCTCTTGAAAAAAAAAAAAAAAAGAAAAAAAAAATATATATATATATTTAACAAGGAGATGAAACTAATTTCACCATTGTTGCAATATCATCACATTCTAATATCCCAGGAAGATATGTCAGGACTGCTGCAATTAAATTTGATTAAGCATGTAATTACTGGATGGCTACTATGTGCAAAACATCTATCTTTTATGGCTCCACTCATGCCCACTTTTGGTATTTGTGGCCCAAGAGACACATTCAAGTGATTACATCTAATATCTGTTGCCCAGAATAGAATGTTACTGATATTTGAACTTGAACTTCACCTTCCTCAAAAGTGAAGATATAGACATAGAATATATGTATGTACGTATGTATATATATATATATATATATATATATATATGTATATATATATATATATATATATATATATATATATATATATATATATATACAGATATATATACATACAGAGAAAGAGAGAGAGAGAGAGATAATTTGCCATTCTTTGACCTTGTGGTGAAATGGAATGCCATGCACTATATTGGTTAACAGCTATGAATGACTTTGGTGGGGACATACTTGGATGTAAGCTCCAGTCTGCCTCCCAGTAATTATGTGATCATAGACATGTAATTCAACCACTAGGGGGTCTCAATTTTCTCATTGGTAAAATAAGGGTAATTATTCCTCCCTCTTAGGGTTGTGCTGATTAAATAATATATGTAAACCACTTAGCACAGGCCTGGCACCATAGTGAGCATAGACTAAAAGATGACTTCTAATAAAACTCTTCCATTGTCAACAGAATTAATTGAGCTTCTTTCAATACTAATCACAGAAAGCATGGCCAAAATCATTGATCTCAGCATATAAAGGACTGAATCAGGTAGTCATAAAGCCACTCGTCCATCCTAATTGTACAATTGGATAAATCATTTCCTTCTTTGGGCCTTCAATTTTTAATCTGTAATAGAATATTATTATGGGTTAAGCAATGGTTTCTGTGTCCACGTCTGACTTTAAAAAGCCAGTTCTAGTCATAGTGAATGTGAATAGCACCCTCTTTAAACCTTAAGAACAGTGATTCTTAATGACAAAGTCCTCGATCGTACCAACAAAGGATATTCTGCCCTATTGAACAATTTGTGATTCTACCAAAAACTGCAACCTCAGTTTCTTTCTGAGGAGGAAGCATTTCCACCCAGATCCTGAGGGAAAGGGAGGGGTTAGAAGCCTGGGAAAGCAATTAGACTTAGCTCAGATTTCCTCCCACCAAATGGCCACAAGGTGATGGCATAGCAATCCCGTGAATCCTGCTCTGGGGATAAAGACACATACTAATTATACTTGGAGTAGCTCCAAACACTGTAATGCAATCCAAGAATAAATACTTCAACTGAGCTGACAATGTTGTTTAATCATGTAGAGCATATACCTACACAATTCTTTCCATTTCTCGTAGAAAACTCAATCACATATAAATGACTGATTCACAGAATCTTTAATTCAGTTATGGACTCAGTCACTTTTATTAAATGCCTATCAATGAGCTAGATGGTAAACATATGGGAGAAATGAAAAAGAATCTAGTGGGCAAGACAAACAACCAATGTGATGCCAGTGTACTGCTAAGGTAGTGAAAATACTATGAAAGCACCCAAGCATATTTGAGGGAGTAAGATGACAGGGTACCAATAAATGGACTCTGGGAGTGGAAGAAGCTCTGATTTATAGCATTTGCTGATTTCTGTGGCAGAAAAACTCCCACCAAGGGCTATTTCAAGCCTTCAAGAAGACATCATTGAACACAGAGTTGGGAAGAGGGATGCATAATTAGCTCTTATAAGCCAGTACACCCGGGCAGTAAAGGGCAAATGCTCATGACCATTGACAAAGGCTTTCTTGTGTGTTTGACCTTTCAACTAAGAGTTTTCTAAACAGAAAGAGTCTCCCAAGAAGCTGGGGAGTTCAGGATGCACAATATTTATTGAATTCGAGGCTGGGAGTCTGGAACAACATAAGCTCAGAGAGCTCTTTTGGCACTGAGGGCAGAGATGCCTGACGGCTGGGTTCCACCTCTGTTTACCTGTGTCTGGGAAGAGCATTTCGCATTCTAGAGTGGTATGTTTGCTCAGATCATCAGCTGCATACCCTCAGAATAAAGATTCAGTGAACCTGCTGTCAGAAGGGTTTCTCCTGTGGTGGCAGAATGAAATCAACATCTCTGGTGGAATACAGTTAAATCACTAAGCAGTGATGTTTTAACACATCTCAGAAATTGCCAAGATGCCTGACCCGAGTTTAAGAATGCCACAAAAGCAAAACTTTACATGTTTTATATAGCAGTTCAAGGATATTAGGGGAGATATTTATAAGATTTAGCTCCTCAGTCTAAAGTTTAATTCCTTGATCTAACCATCTCTAAATGAGGCAGAGTCCTTTTGTTTCCCTAATAAATTTCCCTTAAGTGGGTCTTTCAGAGTAATAGCCCCATGTGATGTTAGATGAGTAACATAATAAATAAATACATTTACTATTTCATGGTTCAAACATTTGAGAAACTCTGATTTAACGTTTGGTGGGCTTCTTGAGTACAGGAGTTCTCAGAGCCTTTATTCTTCATTAATTACGGCTACTTCACTGAGCCATCGTAAACTCTATGCCAGACAATGTGCCAAGCACTTTAAATATGGTACCTTATTTAATCTTTTCATCGTATTTGTGAAATAGATATTTTCATCTACATTTTTCTGAGGGTGACACTAAGGCTCATAAAACTGTAACACCACGCTCGGGAGCATAAACCCAATGAGCAGATCTTGACCCCAAACCTCCCTGACGTTGCATCCATGCTCTTAAACGTTATGCTGTATTCTGTCTGCACTGTCAATCACTAGCTGTGGCATAGTGTATTCACTATTTCCTAAACATTTGAGGATTAAACAAGTTTTTAATAGAGCCTTTTTGCCGAACTGGTGTCCAACACACTATGCTTGGATCTTAACACTAACTTTTGGGGCTATAAAGCAGAGAAACAGGTAAGAGGTCCTACTTAGCAGCTGAAAATTGCGATACAGCTATAAAGACTTTAAGTGCCAAATATAATAGAGAAAGAGGCAAGGGTGTTGTCATGGAAAGAGTGTTAAATTCAGAGTCTGAAGAAATGGGTTTCTATCCTGGAAACATCTCAGGTATAACCTTGATCAAGTAATTTCACGACTCAGAGCCTCAGTCTTCTCAGCAAAGTGACTGTCACATGATGGTATCTTCCAGCTCCTTGGTGTTGGATTCAATCTGCAATAGGCATTTTGTGCTTCTACATGTCTTGCTGCATAGGCCCCTATTACAAGGTCCTGCCCATTATTTCACTCTGTGAAAAGGCCATTGTGCTACTTATCAGAATTTTTTGTGCAATTGGCAATTCTGAAAAGTGAAGAATGCACTACTTGGACCTTGCTAAGATGTACTCTCCTTCTGGTCAAAGACCACACTTGCTTACTGCTTGCTATAAAAGCAGTAGATTCCCTAATCTCACAGCTCCTCTCTTGTGGTGTATCCCACTGAGCCTGAAGGCTCTACCTGGTTCTCTTTGTTGCTATGTGGAATTTAGGGGTTGTGGATTGGGTGTAATTTCTGCCACTGATTTTATAGTGAGTAATAAAGCCCTTTGTCTCTGACCGAGGAGTCTTGTGTGTTCTATTAGCTCCCAAGCAACTATGTAAATCCAGCTTATTAGCTTGTGCAGTTATCCTTCTCTTTTATGTACTATCTTTTCTGTACGGTCAAACTTATTTAAGTAGAGTAAAATCCTAACAGATGGCATCATACGAGAGCACATGGTATGCCTTAAATTTAATAGAATAAAGAGAAATCATGAAGTATAGGATGTAACTGTTTTCTTATGTCAATTACTCATTCATTCTTTCAACAGACACATTTTAAGTCAATGCCAACAGACACATTTTGAGTTAGGGCCTGTGGAAGGCCCTAAGCAATAAATGACCTGGATGAGACAGCCCGTTTTCAGCAAGCTCTTCATAGAATAGAACCAATCAATTCTATAATAAGCAATTAAGCGATTGCTGAAAGTACAAGTATGTCCTTAAACGCATTCACACAACATCAAAATAAAAGTAAATTCCATAGAAGTGTGTCCAAAAATTGGATAATTTATAGAAGAGGAAAGACACTGAGGTTATCTTTGATGTAATTAGACTAGATAGTGATGTGAAAGTATTCTGACACTCTGTAACTTGTGTGTGACCCTTCACAGGTGCTCAGTAATTCTTTCCTGAATCATAACTTCAGATGCCCTCCATGCTTAGATATATCAGTTCTAGTTTTATTTCAAAATCAGATGCACATAAGCTAATTGTTCCCACCAAAAAATAGACAAAATATTTTTAAAAGTTCATTCAAAATCTAACAAAATGCCACTATATTTGAAAGAGCTGTCAAACCATTTATGCTATGAAATTACCTGTGCTCTGAACAAAGAAATCACACAAAACACCAAGAACTTTAGAATGCCCTGGGAGATAGTCTGTTTTTAAAACATTAAATGTTAATGAAATAGAGCAGAGGAGGAGATAAATTACAGTATCCTCTTGTAAGGAGACCTGTTTGCCTTGCTGCACAGAAGGCAAATGGTTCCAAATAACCCTGAACGTTGCTTGGTGATTTTTTCCAGGCCAGTTGGTTATACAGGTGACTGCTATCTAGCTTTCTTACCATTGTGGCGAAGGCAATTGTAAAATACAGATAACATTTATCAAAAATGTCATTGAAAAGACTATGTCTGTAAAGTGTGCTCATATATTAACTCATTCAACAAATATTTATTGCGCTCCTATTATATGCCAGGTAATAGATGAGGTGCTGAGCCAGTATTTATGTCATTATTTATAGTGTAATTAAAATAACTGAAGCTGACCTCAAACACTGCAAACACTAAAATAGGCTTATAAACTTTGGTGTTGAAATGCTTCTGAATGAACAAAGCATCTTCCTGTCTGAAAAGGCATATTCTTGGTGGAAAGTCAACAAAAACTGAAGTTGTTAGAAGCAAATGGCAAATAGCCAACTCAGATCAGTTTTTTGTAAAAGCTGCTGGGAGCAGCAGTGTAAGGACTGTGTGGCCTTGTCTTTTCTCCCTTGCAGGAGGAAAAACAGAATAGCAACACACAGGCAGTAAAATTGCAATATTGAGTTATAGATAGGATTAACGAAAGATTCAGGAATCCAGAAGACAAAAGGCAAGTGAGTGGCTTTCTGGATTTTCAAGACCTGACCAGATTTCCACTTTAAAGATATGCAGGTAATTTGATTTGAAGTTCTAGTGTGTCAATGGGTATTCTTGAAAAACTAAACCAGAACCATTGCTGTCAGTATTAATTAAAATTTAATGAGTCCAGATAATATAGAAGCCAAATATCACATAATCCTGGGGAAATGGAGAAATAAGTTTCCAGAGAAAGTTCTTTCTGACAACATAGGAATCTCTTTTGATATGGAGAATGGCCTCCTGTGGCTCAAATAATGGCATCTGAATATAAGTACATTGTTGCCCAACTGGAGATTTTATTGTCAGCTTCCTTTAGAACTATGTGTAAATATGTGATTAAGTCCTTGCCAGTGACATGGGCGTGCATAAGATGTAGGCAAATTGTGCCTCAATTGCTTGAAGTTGCTTGTCAAGTGGGTGAGGATAGCACCCTAGAGATGGCAGAGAAACAAGATGAATGGAAGCCAGGTCCCTGTGTGACCTCAGGAAGCCAAAATGCCCCGTAGATCTGGACTACTACCTGTGAGAGAATATTGTATTCTGAAATCTCATTATTACATCAACTAACTTAGTTTTTGCCCTAACACAGTTATTCAGACAAGGGCCTTTGAGAGGGACTAACATTTGAGGCAGGATATGAATGATGAGAGAAAAGTTATTTTGAAGAGTCGAAGGAAAAATGTACTTGAGAATAGTGCAGACACCTGAAGAAGTTATTCTGTATTCAAAGAGCCAAAAGAATGCAACATCAGAGCATAATGACAGGTCAGAGGCTCTTAATCCACAATCACTCAACTAGCAACATAAACATCTACCCAAAATACATCCAGAGTCCCAGTTGTGGTCGCGCAGACTCCAGAAGATGATATACACATTTATTTGTATTTCCTTCAAGTTAGCCACAGCTGGCCATCCAGAGTCCCTTTTCTGTCTGGTGTTCCTCCCGTTTCCTTTTTCCCCCTCATCTTTTCTATGTCCACTCTCTTCACACAGACCAGTTCCAGATAGCTGCAGGCTCAACCAAGGAGACGGATGTGCTATTATTATCTTCATTTTATAGAAACTGAGGTCCAGAGAGAGTAACTGACCCAAAGTCTCATAATAGAAGTGACAAAGCCAGGAACTTAACCTCAGGTAATTCCTTCTTTAATCCACTTCTTTAATTACCATAATTTCTGCCCTGGTCGGCTCAGTTCTTGTAAAATTTTGAGAGTGGAGCATCTATTACTAAGCAAACTTTTATCTTGCTTATAGTGAAAAATGCCTCTAATAACAATCTGCCTATTAAAGGGGATTCTCTCTATCAGGAATAAGGAGGAGAGGGAAAAACGGGGTGTGAGGGCAAGAGAAAATTCTATCATGCCACACTTAGAAAGTGTCAATTCTCAGAAAACGATGCCCCCATGAAATAGCATTATCATCATTTTACACATGTGGCATCTCACACAGATATAGAGTGTCAGGGCCAATATTCAAACTTAGGTCTGTAATGATCACATTCCTGCTGCTTTTTCCAAAAAGGAACAAAGATTCATAAGTCCAGAGGTATAGTTACGTTCCCTGGCAATAGTGAAGCGTATGCATAGAAATGTCATGTGCCCAGTAGTCACTGGCTGTGTCTACCCCTTGTTAATCCTGCTCCTTCATCTGGCACCTCTCAATATTCACTATGTTCAAGCGCCCTTTCCCAATTAAACTTGGCTCTCAGCAAAGAGCCCAGCATACGTACTCCTTCAGACTAAAATAGACGTGAATGGTTACCCTCAGTGCTACATAACCCAGAATGAGAATATTCAGTTTGACAAAGCTCAATCTCCAGCTGTCCAAAAGAAAATTCTTGCTCTGGCATTTTAAGCATGGAAATAGGAACTAAGGCCTAGCTAACTCAGCTGCTTTGAGACCACCCATATCCCAGCCTGATAAAAAACTGTATAGCCGGTCTTCAAATTATTGGAAAGTAAATTAAGCCAAATACCTACCTTCAACACCAGTGAAACCTAAGTACTCAAAGCTTATATAAGCTTAATATTTCTCTTCCCCAAATAGCAGCTTTGGCGAAGGTGACCTGTTAGAACTACACTGGAGTTAATTAACGAGCTTGGTTCTGGGCTGGTTAACAGTGCCTCTGACAGCAAGAACAGAGCAGGTGACCCAGACAGCCAGGCAGGTGACAAATGGCTTTTAAATCTGGCCATGGAAACATGGAACTAAAGTGTAATCACATTTACTGCTATATAAAAAAAGTCATCTCCACAATTAAATTTATTGGCCATTAAATTGTTACTGCTTTGCTTGTACCAAAGTGGTCAAATTACATTTCTGGCTTTATTGGATATTTTTATTTCCTCTAATGACTATGCATGCTTTCCTTGGAATAGAATTTATAGCTCTAACATCTCACTCTGCCGGTTGTTAGAAAGGAATCCATGCAAACAAAGCTGGGAAGCAAAGTGGCAATGGTGCTGCAGCTCCCAGACTAAAGACCAAGGATTTCAGGGAGTTGCAGTTATTTCAGGGGGCCACAGAATCTGTCCTCTGTGCACCCGCCATTGTCATAGCCAGCTACAGATGCTCACACATGTGTCTGACATACATGTGATGAATAAATTTCAATTAATGTTAATTTTCAATTAATCAATTAATTTCAAATTGGTATTGCATGCATAGTGGCTTCCTGTCATTAGTTATAATATAGTAGTGTGATATTTTTACATGAAAAAGAGGCCTTCATTCTTGAAACCGTAGACAACCACTGATAGCATATTTATACAATTTAATATAACGTAAAGTTAACACAAGGATAGTATTCAATAAAAGTAGCTTAACAGGAGTACAACTCTTCTCAGAACAACGGTCATGTCAAAATGTAAGTTTTTCCACCTTTTAGGACTTAAGTTGAAGTGATGGTAGCTCTTACAGCACAGACTAGAGAGGAACTAAATTCTTGACATATCACAGATCCAGAGGTTTTCTTGAAAGAAATGGTTATGTATAAAGAATATTCTCCCAAAACGGAAATTGAGTAAGTAGGTTGACAGCAGCAGCAAATGTCGACCAGTTCAAGACTAAATTAATAAAGCATTTTCTCTTACTCATTAATTCACAACCTGGGATTGCCAGGAATCCCAATTCAACAGGGAACATTGATTGGTTGTCAAGTAAGGAAAACACAGCTCCCAGTTTGTACATATGCCTGAGGCTCAACACTGCCAGGGGACCGATGCATCCTAGACAGGAACCAAAAGACCATGGCTGCCACCAGCTGCAACCTCCAAGGGAAAGAACTAGATTGTGAGGTTTCCAGCCCTGGGACCAAGAATGTTGGTCTGGGTGAAGGGAAGTTGTTGCCACTTTATATTTTATGACATTAACAGTTGTCTCATTTTCTTTTTCTAGTATCTGCAGTAAAGAAAGCTTATCTTGGGTGAAACATGCAGCACACAAAGCGGAATCGAACTGTCTGTCTATAAATAGCTCAAGACAACTGGCTGTTATGCCACACATAACACCTTATGGATTGGGACTTCCTTCAAGATAAGAATTATGTCCTGACCACCTAACATTATACCTGGATCATTTGATTAAATGTAAAAATTCATTTAAATGTTTGTGGAATCAATTACTGAATTTCTAAATAAGATACTCAAAGCTGAGTTGGGCCTCTGAGTTGTTCCTTTTCCTGTCACTCTGAGAGATTGTCGCTTTCTCTGTCTGTGAGATGAGTACACAACACAGGAAAAGAAAGTGATTTTCTCCAACAATCACAGTTCTGAGAGGTTGATTTATTTACAACCACAGAAACTGATTTTGTTCTTGTCCCATTTTTCAAATACATAGATTGAAGCTGTAAACTGAAAGAGACTTGCCCAAATCTAGATTTTGATATCAGAAGTTTCTTGAAGCATCAATTCTGAAAAGCCTGAAAGTGTCAAATACATTTCACTATTTAAATTTCCAGCTTGAATTTCTTTCCCTGGAACTAAAACCGTCAGTGAGAAGGGCGGTACCTGAGAGTTACAGCTGTGAAGGGCTTTCGAAGGCCTCTAGGACCACTACAACCAAGCAAAATAGACCAAGACTTACTACATGCCCACTGTGTTCCTGCTCATAGTTCAATCCTAGCTCTCTAGTCTGTAATTATTTGTTTATGTGTTTGTCTCCCCCGCGGGATGAGTTCCTTGAGGATATCAACCTGATTTTATTAGTCTCTATAACTACTCCCAGCACAGCGACTGACATAGGCTCAGAGCTCCATAAATATTGTCTGGATATTACTAAATTTACTTTCTGTCTTAGTTCATGCTTCAGTGAAATTTCCAACAAAACTCTTGTCACTTCTGTGTTTTTGAGACCAGCTCTGTATCGCAGCTGCTCTTATTCTTTCTTTTTCATTTCTTTTACTTTATAGAGTCCATTACTTTATAGAGTCCAAATGGCAAGACTGACAACCCCAGAGGTAGAATGATGAGAAACAATAAGCAGCCATCCCATAGCAAACCCTTACTATGACCCCAGGCTAGATTCCTAGACACACTCTCATTCATTACAAGGTAGACTCTGAGCTAAAACAGCCACCTTCAAGGTAGCACTTCCTTTACTGAATTTTTACTTGCCAAAAAGTCAGACATTAAGAAATACTTTTATATGGATTATTTTAGAGTTGCTAGCAAAAAATTTTTCCTATTTTTGTTCCAACTATGTAACATCACCATCATCACCACCATCACTTAATGTGTTTACTACATAACACAAACTGTTCTAAGTCCTTTGTTATTAATCAACAACCCTATAATATATACATATTTACACACATATGTGTATGTATAGATACAATATTTTATGCATATATTATATTATCTTCATTTTTCAGATAAAGAAGTTCCCCAATGTCAGGTAGCTAGTAAATGTTACAACCAGAATTAAGACCAAAAAAAAATAAAATAAACACAAATCTATCCTTCTTACCTACCCCATCTAAATTGGCAATTACTATTTTTGTTCTTCCCTATATCAACATTCAGTTTCAATATAAGATTCATATAGAACAAATCTAAGAAAAGGACACAGACATGGAAGATTGCCATCTGAAGAGAATGATCAGAAGGTTTACTTATTCATTCATCAATAGTCATTGAACAACTACCATGTGTTAGGTACTATTTTAGATGACTGGAGATTGAAAAAACAAAACTTGCTTTTTGAGATGATTCAGATCTGACCTTGAAACTAGAATTTAAATTTCCTGACTTGCACACCATATAACTGAATGAATCAGCCTCTCTCTGGGCTACAATTTCTGAATCTTTTAATCAAGGATAACAATACTACCTGATAGAGTTTGTCTAGGGATCAATTGAAATCAAATGAGACCAAATTGTGACAATGGCTGATATGGTCCTAAGTGATCTCACCTGTACCACTTTCTCTTTCATGTTGTTTGGCCACATTGGTGATGGTGGACCCCTCAAACACACACAATCACACACACATATGCATGGATAACTCTCTCAGCTCCTTCAAGTTTTGCTCAAATGTCACCTTTGAAAGAAACCAACAATGATCAAAAAATTACATCTTCCATTGCCCTCATTCTGGCACCCCTGGTCCTAAATTCCCTAACTCTATTTTTTTTCTCCATAGCATTGATCATCTTTTTATACGCCATATAATTTAGTGATTATGTTTATAACTCATCCATTCCTTATTCATCCCTTCCCTTTTCATGAGGGCAGAAAATTTGATCTATTTTATCCAGATATCCCAAGTACCTAGAAAATGTCCTAGCTCACAATAGCTACGCAATATATACAGGTTAAATAAATGAATGTATATAAGAGTTTGCATGGTGCTTGGCATATGTTGCTCAAAAAATTGTTGAAACCTTTTTCTTTTCTTTTTTTTATTGCAAAGTTTTTTTCTCCCTAACAAAGCTCTTTTCAGTTTGACTGTCATTTACATTTTTCTCACATACAGTCTGTACCTTTCCTGCATGACAGATTTTCTGCAGATTGATTTTGCTCACACTGGGCTTTTTGCCAATTTTTTCCATATGCTGGGCAGTGACTAAGCAGGAGAAGATAGCCACTCTGGGATCTGGTATTCCTGACAACAACCTTGACCATGCCACATTGATGTTTCTTGAAATCCTACCACTTGCCTTGCTCTATTCTCAGTATGCAGAGGAAGGCAAAGAGGCCAGAGGAGAACAGAAAAAAATATATAGTATATGGCCAGTAGCTTCAAGGAATGCCCCATACACGACACTTTCAGATATAGCTTAGTAACAGAACGCTTGTGTTTGAATCATGGCTCTATTATTCACCAACCCTGTGTGACCCTATACAATTGACTTAACTTCTTTGAGCCTTGAATGCCTGGCCTGAATAAAAGAGAGATGGCAATTACTTCATAGGATTATTGAGAGGGGGAAATTATACTTAAAAGAATTACAGATAAAGGTGCTCAGAATAGTGCTTGGAACATTGTAGATACAAAAGTCCCCCTTTATCTGCAGTTTTGCTTTGTGGTTTCAGTTACCTGCACTCCCCAGCAGTCCAAAAATACGAAGTGGAAAATTCCAGAAATAAACAATTCATAAATTTTAAATTGTGTGTCACTCTGAGTCGCAAGAAAAAAATCTCGTGCCATCGTGCAGAAGACATGAATCATCCCTTTTTCCAGCATATTCATGCTGTATACATACCCGCCTGTTAGTCATTTCATAGCCATCTAGGTTATTAGATCAACTTGCATGGTATCACAGTGCTTTTATTCAGGAAACCCTTATTTTTATTACTGTGCCTCATTTATAAATTAAATTTTATCATAGGTAAGTATGTACAGGAAAAAAAATCATATATAAAGGGTTTGGTATTCTACACAGCTTCAGGCATGCTTTGGGGGCCTTGGAATGTATCCTCCACAGATAAGGGGGGACTACTGTACTGCCTAATAAATCTTAACATTTACATTAAACATCATCTGACAAAACAAAGGCATATGAAATGAGAATAACCATCAAGGGTTAAATGATCATGAACGGCATTGGAGTCAGAGGATAGTGATGGCTGAAGTAATCAGAAAGCGTTTTTCTTCATTCCTTTGTTCATTTGGCTAAACATCTAGCAAGAGAATCTATCTCTTCACCTTGAGTTCTTAATCTGGTGGAGGAGACAGGAAAGCAAACACAATGTATTGCAAAATATGTGATGGGAGCATTACTGAGAAAGGTCACTTTAATGACAATGTGGAATACATATTCATACATATCCAGTATATGATGTGACAGTATGAAGTATATATATATATATATATATATATATATATATATGTATGTATATGTATATGTATATGTATATATGTATACATGTGTATATATATGTGTGTGTATATATATACACATATACACATATATACATGTATATATATATATATATATATATATATATATATATATATATACATATGCTGGTGGGCAAACAAAAGAAGACTTGTTTGGAATTTTTATGTAGAATTCTAGGTGAGATATGAGTATCATGAAAGTTTCAAAAAAGGAGACTGACATTAGGGATGAAAAGGAGAGGGTGAAAGCAAAAGCTACTTACCAGGTTGTTAATGTTGGGTATGGCCAATTCTTAGTCCACATCTTATTTAATCTATCAGTATCATTTTTACATAGAGTTGATCACTCTTTCCTCTTTGAAACACATTCTTCTATTGGATTCCAAGACATAGAAAAATATATTCACACTGTTATATTTTTCTTCCTGCTTCTCTGGAAGCTCCTTCTCAGTAGCTTTCTTTGGTTTGTTTTCTTCTTCCTGTCCTCTTACCCTTGGGCTTCCCAGGACTAAGTATTTGGACTTCATCTCTTCTCTAGCTACACTCATTCCTTTGGTATTCCCATCAGTTACATAACCTTGCATTGTGCTTAGCTGTTGATAACTCTTAAATTCTTATTTGTAGATCAGATATTTCCCTTGAACTCCAGATTTGTATATACAATTTCCTTCCCTACATACCTACTTGGATATCATACAGACAGCTCTGACCTGCCATGCCCCCAAGCAAGCTCCTAATCTCCTGCCCTACACCTGCTCCACCCAGGGTTTTCCCACCTCAGTTAACCACAACTCTATTCTTTGAGTTACTCCAAACATATACCTCAGAGTGATCCTTGACTCCTCCCTTTCTCTCATACCCGTATCCAAATCAGTCAGAAAATACTGTCAGCTCTAACTTCAAATTATCCCAGAAAATTACTTCTCCCAATTCCATAGCTATTATCCCAATCCAAGCCACCATCCTTTCTCACCTTAATATTTGCAATAACCTCCCTGTTTCCACTCTTCACTGTGGCCATGCAGCAACCCACCGTCTGTCTCCTTATACCTGCCCCTAAAGGAAGGAGAGTCTGTGAGACGGAGCCTTTCAGGGACTTTGCTTCACCTTTGTGTTTGCACCTTATGTCTCCCTGTTTGGTCCCAAAAAGATGGATGGTCAGCCAATGACGAGTAAGATTCCCCACGGAGGGGACAACTCAAGCCAGGCGCAGTCGAGTGGGGACCAACAGGAGAACCCACGGGGTTCATAGAGGTACGTACAGCCCCCCCACCTTCCCCAGGCTAAAAACCTCTGCCTCTGTGACTGCATTCCTTCCCACAACCTGCAAGGGAAGTGATTCAATGATGTGCTCTCCATCTATTCATATGCATATAGGTTTTGTCCCTTGGGGAAGTACAAACATCCTGAGACTTAGGGTTCAGCTGCCTGCAGGCAAGGGTGGTTGCCTTAAATCAGTTTCCTATTATGGTGTATGGAATTCACAGATCTTGAGATTGACAAGCTTTATTTCCTTTACTTCCTCACCTAACTAATAAATGCTAATGCGTTGGCGTTGCCCCGTGTCCAGTCCTTGAGGCTGCAGACCCTTGGCCCCGCTTAAACTCTATTCGTGGCTACTGTCTTTTCTTAATCCTGTGCTGCCCTCCTCACTCCCCACAACCCTCGTCCTGCCTGACGCAACACTTCACCACCTGCTAGTCTTAACACAGCAGTCAGAGTAATTCTTTCAAGACATGAGTCAAATACTGTTACTCCGTGGTTTAAAAGATTCACAAGCTCCTGAGCTCATTCAAAGTCCAAGTCCAAGAACTTACAATAGCTGGAAGCCCCTAAACAGTACAGTCTCTATTATTATTTCCTTGTGAATATCTCCTAACTCCCTCCACTCCAGCCTTGCTGGTCCTCTTGATGTTTTTGGAATACTCCAGGCATCCTCCCATCTGAGGGTCTTTGCTCAAGTTGTTCCCTCTCCTGAATCTCCCCTTCAATATTCCCATGGCTTTCTCCCTCACTTACTTTAAATCTGCTCAAATGTCATCTTTTTAATGAGACATTCCCTCATCACACTATTTAAAATTAACATTCCCGCCCCTTTCATTCCTTACTCCCTCCCTTGCTTTATTTTTCTTCACAGCACTTACCACCTTCCAACTTTTTATGCAATTTATTGTCATCGTGATCTGCCTTCCCCTATAAGAAGGCAAATTACAAAAGATCAGGAATTGTCTTTTTTTTAAAGATTTTTAATAAAAGTATAGCTAACATACAATATTATATTAGTTCCAGGGGTACACCACAATTATTCAACATTTATATACCTAAAGAAGCAATTACCATAAGTCCAGCAACCGTCTGACACTGTACCACACTATAACAATAGTATTGACTATATTCCCTGTGCTATATGTTACATCCCCATGACTTGTTTTAATTTGGACCTCATTCCCCTTCATCTTTTCCCATATTTTTTAAATTCTTCAATTACAGTTGACATTCAATATTATTTTATATTAATTTCATGTGTATAACATAGTGGTTAAACATTTACATATATAATTTAAGAAGTGATCCCCCTGACTAGTCTAGTATCCACCTGGCACTATGGTAATAACAATGTATGTCATTGAATATATTCCCTGTAGGAATTGTCTTTTTTGTTCATTGGACATCTCCAGTGCCCATAAGAGTGTTTGACACATAATAAATGATCAATAAACAATTTATGAATGAATAACGGAATTGGTAATTAACTGATGTGAAGAGTAAAGAACTGGAGTTAAAGATGACACTAACATACAGTGGTACTTTTCTTGAATAGAGAAAGTGAAGTCAACTTAAGTCTGGAAATAAGTTCAGCTTGGGCATTTATTTGAGGTTTCTTTAAGCTCTCCAAATAAAGAAAGATGTCTATGTTGGCAGTGAAAAGTAGGAGACAGGAAAGGGGTTGGAGAGACACTGTTACTTTATTCTCCACTACTCTGCTCACAATGCCTCATATAGCAGGTTCAGTATTGACAATTCAGATGTGTTCACTGTCCATGAAGATGCACCCTGTAACCTTAAAAAAAAAAAAAAAAAAAAAAAGGACAAAATTTATGAAACAGTTTCAGGCATGAAACAACAGATTGATCAGGACATTGATCTCCGAGAGAGGGGAAACCAAGTAGGTGAACCCTATGATAACTTACTACCTGGTGTTAATAAGCTTACTGATCATCTTACTTATGATAAATTTACTGCCTGGAGAGAGTTTCTAGGCTGCAATGCAGGGAGGGTGACCCGAACGGAGTTCTGCACTTTTCTGGAGTTGAGAAGACAGAATTCAGAGAGGCCATAGTGGAAAAAATTTGCAATGCAGTGAAAGTTGGGGAGAGAGCTATAGAGAGACCTCTGGATATCTGCAAAAAATACCCCTTGAAACTTCAGCTGAGTAGTAATAGCACATGCCCGAGAATGGGGAAGTGGAGACACCAAACAGTATCAGGCAGAACCATCTAGGAAGGCCACATATGGCTAGGCACAGTTCCTGTTCCCACCACTGAGGGGAAAAAACCCTATGATAGGATTCATCCAGCAGAGCCCTCAGAAGAATATTGCCTCAATATAAGGATAAATTGTTGAGGGAAGTGAGAGAAAATGCGCCTCCAGGGCTGTTCAGATTCTCTCAGGAAGAGAAAATTGCAGTTTAAGAGAATTCCATGGCTTTATCTATTAAGATATAACTATTGACTCTAGTGAGAGTAAATTTAGTAGGCATTGGATAGGCAGAGGGGAGAATTACCAGTGGGGAGGAAATACGGAGCATGCTGAATCCATAGGCTAGTAAGGAAGCAACCATGAGCATGTGATAACGAACTGGTTTACAATCCCAGATCAAATTAACAAGGGCCAAGGAAAATCAATTCTGGGAAAAGATGAGGAAGGTGAAAATGTGATAAATTCCATCTAGTTCATAGGGGGAGAGTCATAAGCTACTATTTCGTTCTTGATTTCAAGCCTGCAAAACTAAACACAGGTATAAATAAAACTTGAACAGATATTTTGTAAATCACCACAGGATAAAAACAATCAAAATAAAGAAATCAAAGTAAACTTTAAGAACGCATCTAGAGCATAAAACTTGGTGACAGCCAAATCTCAGTTATGATGATAAATGTAATTCAATGAACATGTCTAATTTTATTGAAGAAAAAACATACTTTTTCCCAAAAGAAGGAAAACTGCAGTAGGATTGTAAATTTCACCTTAAAGCGATTGACCCAAAAGGAAGTGAAATTGTCTTTTTTGCAGATTTATCTGTATAGATTCTGTAAATGATTTTGTTTTTGTTCCTTTTTGCCAAAAGGCAGAGAAACTGATTAAATGACTTTCAAAAGTTCTTTCCATCTGTGATTGCAACAAAAACAGATAGAACATAAGCAATTAAAATCAAATATACCAACTTTTCTAGGGTAGAGTCTTATATTTATTTCTAACAGAAATAAATCTGAGAAAGAATATCCATTAAAAGATTGATTAAAGAAAATATTTATCAGATGTAAAGACAAGAAGACATCCATCTGAGATAAACACCAACTAAATTATGATAGCAAAAAAAATAAATAATACAATAATAAATAATACTGCAGCATCGCATGCCAACTGTTTGCACGCGTTAAATTTATTGAGAAAAACAAATTACTTTAAAACATATTAGCTGCCAATCCTTCAAGAGAAAAAGCAATAAACTTGCTACTGTATGGTTATATATTCATTAACAAACAAAAACATCTAGTTATCATTGTGTATCTTCATGGAGGCAAGAAAAAATCAGTACAAGAATTTTCATGTCTTATCCCAGAATGTGCAACAATGTAAAAGAAAAATCAAAATATTTAGGAAATAGTCAAAATGAAATAATTAAAATACATTTTTGTTGGAAGAGTATCTGAGGAAGAAACAACTAGAATTCTGAATTAGAAAGTACCAAGGTCATAATCAATTCCATTTGTCCTCAAGTGGCACATGAAAATAGAATGAACATAGATACTTTATGCCTCTAGGATGAGATTTTGGCCCTGTGGAACCCCAAGTTCGAAGAATCACAGATTTGTTCCAGATAATAAGGAACTATTTAAATGGCATCTTGAGTGGGCTAAACATTTTTGTCCCCAGGAAATTTACCTTCGAATAACTGTATAACATTTTCATAGAAAGCATTTTGTCTTGGAGTACATGCACGAACCAGGCATTGTTATAACTCCCATTTTATTGATGCAGAAATTGAGCTTCCCAGAAAGCAGAGAGTTGCTTTTATAATTCAAGACATTAAGCACTGCTGAAGTTTGAATCACTATCTTCCAATCCATGTTGAGAGAACTTCCCAGTGTCTTCAGAAGCAATCCATGTTAATAAAAAATATATATTCATGTGCAATTGTTATTCATCCAGAGAAGATGAGGCAGGTCAAATGAAGCAGATGCCAGAGGAATAAGTTAAGAGAAGCTGTGTGAAGAGCAGTGTGAGTAGGGTCATGTGTTCAGAAATCCATCCTCAGATCAATAGGGAGCAAAGGTGTATGTGCAGGGCAATCAGGAAACCAAAGATCTGAGATCAAGGTGGACCTGTGACTAAAGAAGATCTGTCTTGAGTGATGACAGGAAGCTACCCAGGGCCCAGGAGATAACCCAAGGATAACCCAAGGATAACAAGGTTTTCCCATATTGAGTTAAAGGACCTACTGCTACCCATTAGCTGAGGAAACTGAAGTACAGTGGGGTTTAGTGACCTGTCTTGTCAAACAGGAAGTAGGACCCAATCCTTCTGAGTTTTCATCTTCATAGCCTAAAATGGAACACCGTAAAAAAGCAAAATATATAGAAGACTTTTAAATAAGATCATTCTGCCTTCTGAATGGGTCCCCAGAGGAAAAGAGAGGCAGAAAGAAGGCAACAGTTTTATTTTATAAGTTGGTCATCTAGACTCTAAATCATATGGCCACTTGGAGATTTTGTTGATTTTGTGCTTGGTTATTTCTGATTGGCTTGAATGTAACTGCCTGGAGGTTTGCTCTCTTTGCTTTCCTGTGTGGGTGAAAGGAAAGTGAGAAAAGGCTAAGGTAGGAAAATATGGGAAGAACTGACAAAAAGTGTGAGATTGGCCTAAAGAGAACAGCACTTGCTCAGCCAAATGACAGACTAGAGTGAGAACTGATTACCTCTCCCCATGGTTTTCAGAGGGGAAAAAAAAAGTCAAGCAGAAAATGCTATTGCTTAAGTGGGGATAATTACAACAGAGAGGAAAAGAGCCACACTATGGAAACAAAATTAAGCCAAAGAGAATTCAGGCTGACCACTGAGCGAAATAGCAATGCACAGAAGACAATTAGATTGGGAAACTATCTGCCAAGGGAAATTAAAGGAACTCCATTGCTTATATAATTAAACATAGATATCATACTACAGGGAATATACCTGAGGTGATAGAGAAAGAATGGAAAGGTCCATTTGAGAATCCCGAGCTTTCTCATGAACAAGGAAAAATCATGAACAAGGAAAAAGTCCTGCCTGAGCATCGGTTTATTCTGGATAAAAAATGATCCAGCTTCATCATTAATGTTTCTCTGAGTCTAAATTGTAGTTCAAAGTCTCCTTCTCGTTCCCTCCAATGGTTTTTTTTTGTTTTTTGTTTTTCTTTTGTGGATAGTTGAGTTTAACAGATGCCTCCCACTGTGTCGGTATTTTATATATGTTTATGATTCTTCTCAACGATAATCATGCATTCAGTAATAACAAATCACTGGACAAATCACTAAAGAACTTAATGATTTGCATTGTAAATTGCATTGATCAGGGGAGCAGACTCTGGAGTCAGCATGAGGTTCACACCTCTCAGTATATGTGATCTTGACCAAGTTAATTAACCTTTCTGAGGTTTAGTTTTATCATCTTTAAAATGGGCATAAACTGTCTTTCACTTAAGATTATTGTAGGAAATAAATTAGATTACAAAAATTGTAAAAATGCAGTACCTGGAAAAAATATGCCACAGAGCCTCTTAGTAAATGTTATTGATAGTAATAATGATGAAAATGAACGATACAAACCCAGATATTAAGGGTTAGAGAGAGACCTGATAGAATACACAAAACATGCATTTTCACCTCCTCATACTAGCTGTTGGAAGGTGTTCAGTGACTGTTGACTGTCACTAAAGCATATGATCATATAGAGCAACCATGGGAGAGTGATGACATTCAAACATTTTCTATCCAGGGTCATTTTTAAAACAGATATGGAGTGAAAAGATTAAGAAATGCATCTTTCTTTTGTGTCTATGCACAAAATGAAGAGATGTGATATCTTTCTTTTCTCAATTAAAATCCTGCCAAAGTCTGTAATATAAAAAACATAAAATTTGGTCACGTATATTGTGAGATAATCTTGGATCTTTCTGATGGAAAGAGCAAGAGTTTTAGAATCAGAAACTGGAGGTTTAAATCCCAAGACCACCTTTTCCTCCACAGTTTAGTGAGAGCTTCTCTGAGCCTTTATCATCCTCACTGAAAAACAAGAATAATTATCTTCTTTCAACTGCTCCACAGGGTTGTCATAGGAATTAATTAATAATATATGTGAAGGTGCTTTGTAACGTATCTAAATATTACCTCACCACATTATCGCACAGAAAAGTAAAGTCCATTATTTACAAAGAGAACAGAAAATGAGTTCCAATATGGTAGGCTCTACATAAGAACAGCAGTGTGGTGTTTAACCATTTATGATGCGTGACTCATGGGTACCCTTCCATTTGTGAAGCTATGCAAGCCACAAGCCATCACTATATTATGTAGGAAAAAAATGTACTCTCCCAAAAATATGCATTTGTCTACAGCTCACCCCTCTGGTTTATCCAATTGTACCCTTTTCTTACCTTTGAGCTATTTTGCAACTGTAAATTGTAGATAATTAATAGCAGTGCAAGATAATTTTTGTGTCTAGATATGCAAATTATGTTCTGTCCAGTAGATATGCAATTGTCTTCCACCCTGATGAAAAACTAGTTTTGTCACCATATACATATTCATATCGATATTGCTGATCTATGAATATGGTCTTTTTTGGACTTTCTTTTGAATATATCTGCCTGGTTCCTTCATGAGTCAACAAAAATCTTTAACATGTGTTAATTTTTATATCTCATTACAAGAATGAATTTATTCTTTTTTGGAAATTATCTTTAAATAGTTTGTTAATTCATCATTTATCCCACAAGCATTGGCCAATTAACTACTCTAGCCAGCTCTGACCAGAGACTTGAGCCTAGGGAGTTAAAGGGGTCATCAAAGCATTTACACACTGCAGCATTATAGGGAATCCAGTTACATGCATCCTCCCCACCCCCCCCACATCTCTTCAATGAGCCACAATGAACCCAACTGGGTAAATGTGTATTGAATAAAGTTTAAAATATATTTCCCCAAAGGCACACAGTCTAGTAATATCTGCTTTTGTAAAGACCATCCAACTAGAGCCTAGACAATGCTGGGCATGTTGAAGACATTTAATAAATGTTTGTGGATTAAATGAACTGTTAACCTAAAAAATGAAAAGCCAAAAGGAGAGGCCTAAAGCATTTATTTGGGATTAAAAAAAAAAAAAAAAATTTGCAATTCTGGGAGCACAGATTCAGGCAGAAATCCAAACAGTGTCCCGATTATAGGGTAAGGGCAAGGAGTCTTTATGAGGAAGTGAAGGGAATAATTACATTAATATCACATGAAGAGAGAAATTTCTATTGGTGCTAACAAGCTGAGTTACTCTTTAGCTATACATGGCTGGTTACTGGTTCTGTCTTCAGGAAGAGAGTCCATAATCATCAGTCCTTGTGGTCAGGATGCCTGCTTTCCTGTTAGGTGTGCAAACAGTCGTTTGGAAGACAATGTTGCTATGGCCCTGTTCAAAGGTTATTTTGCCCAGTTCAGACATTCCAAATGTTCAAAGAGCAAGATGTTCAAGGCAGTTACTCTAGAATGGCTGTTCTGGCTCCATTTTAAAATGGCTCCACTTATGTCAACTTTTCACAGAACATAGTCTGCTTTTAAAGGACTCACAGTCTGCTGATTTTGTTGCTCATATGAAAGTCAACCACCCAGGTTTGCACAGTGCCCTGCACTTAGTAGACATGCCATCAATATCCATTCACTGACTTCTAAGGTGTGGTGGATGTGAAAACCCAACAAATATTAGATCTTCCTCAACTAAATCACCTCCCTGTATAAGTAAAGCAATCATTGGAAAATCTTTAATATTTCTTGAATGATTAGATTTCCAAAGTAGAAAACTTGTTCTCCTAGTTATTTGAGTTAACTTTTTTCTTAATCTGGGGAGTGAATTTATTATTATTATTATTATTATTATTAGGAGTGATGGCATCCATACTCCACTGGTAATATTTTTATTCAATTATCATCAACTGCAAACCTTGTGTTCATTTTGGGCCAAACAAGTTCTAACAAATCTCTGTCTCACAGATACTAACAAGAACACCAACATGACCATTGGGTTTCTTTCTTAAGATAGAAAATAAGAGTTAGGTTACAAAATTTTTTTTAAGCCCTTTGCAGAGTGAGAAAATCTTGCCTGACAAAGATAATTTCGTAGATAGAATTAGATATAAATCTTACCAAAAAAATAAAAAATAAAAAGAAAGAAACTGCATGCTTAGAATGAAGTACAAATCATTGTCTCCAGGAAGGAGCTGACATAAATCCTGAAGAGGCTTAGTAATAATGCCCATATCTGCCCTAAAACCTTCTCAACACCAGTGGGAAAGAATGTTCCTCACTGACCGTGTTGTACATATAGCTGGCGGGAGAGGGAGTTTTATGGTCTCTGAATGACCTCGTTGTATCACTGCGGAAGGTTGCTCCCGAAAGTAGAGGGAATTAAATTAGCTGCTCCAAGAGTTCTTAGAATGTTGAAATATGCTGTTGTGTTCACACATGTGTCACAATTGATGTAGTTAGTCCAACAATTTCAGCTGTAATAAAATTTTTTTAAAAGGGTCAAGTTGTATTTAGCCCATTTGAAGATGGCTATAATTGGAACGAAATATACAAACTCAAAATTAGATCATGCCTTGAAGATGTCACAGTTTTTTGGGGGAATGAGCCTTGAATGTAAGTAAGTAGGTAGCACTTCCTACTTGAGGTTACCTAAGTAAAATAACAGAAAAAACATAGGTATGGCTAAAAGGAGAGAGATTACGTTCAGTTGTGACACCAGGAGACTTCCTGTGGGAGGGCAATTTGAGCTGGGCCCTGAAGGATGAATGCACTTTGGCTACATGGAGGTGAAAGGCTGAGTATTCCAGCAATAGGGCACAGCATTAGCAAATATGTGGAAGAGAGATCAAAGGACATGTAGGTGGAAGAGAAATAAGCTCTCTAGGTGGATGTCCTCTGTGCACACACCTCCTTGCTTTGGTAGCTTTCTCCTCAGTAAGATTATCTCCTTGGCACTAATCACAACACAATCTCCACGTGTGAAAACGATACTGCAGAACACAAGCTCCAGACACGGGACGGCTTGGAGCATCGAGTGGGAATACCAGGGGACTCAGTTTTTCTGGAAGAGCACTTGTTTTCAAACTTTATAAATCTATAGGACTTTTATTTTATATAAAATCCTATGTGCAACCCCAATAAGCAAAATAGAGCTGTTCTGTTTGAAATAGAGATGGGGTTCCAGGGGCCCTCCTACTCAGCTTCCTCTTCCTGAGGTCAGCCCCTGAGTAGGCGGCCAAGGAGGAATGATCTATTGCTCTCTGGAATACAGTTTATAGGAAGCACTGCTCTGAAGCAAAGGATGTACAACAGAGTTGCAGTAAATAATGGGTTTGGGTCAAATGGCAAAGGGCCTGGGATGCCCGGTTACACGTTTGGTCTGTATTCTGTAATGAATAAAGATTGTTGAAAGTTGTTATTCATGTAAGAGGTAACAAAACCTGAGAGAGAGAAGAGACAATAGGAATGGAATGATGGAAAGAATACATCATTCAAAAAAGACTCAGCAGGACTTAGCAACAGATTGATGTGATGGCCCGGAAAGGGAGAAATCCCAAAATAAAGTGGGACTTCAAACCAGTTGACTGAAGTCATTAGAGAAAGACAGTGACTGTCAAAGGCTTGAGAGAAAAGATGAAGAATTCAGTTAGGACACACTGCACAGGCCGGGCACAGAGATAAAAGGGGCCAACCAAGAACCAGCTGCATGACACTAGACCTTAGTCAATGTGGTCAGAGCTTGCAATAATGAATTCAACTCAAAAAGCACAGAGCTGCTATTCTCAGTATGTACAAGGGTCCATCCATAAAATACAGCTGCTGTATGGACAAAGCCCTGGAGTGTATGACCCCTATATAGAAATGTACTGATAGAAGGAACTCATGTAAGAGTCTTCTTTCTTCCGTGTCTCTCTCTTTGACGGATGGACTTCCTCAGACTTCAACCTATTTCTTCCTACATTCCTTCTTTCATGCATTCAACCTTTATTATTTAATTGCCAATTGGGCTCTTGGTCTAGTGCTTGATCCCGTGTACAATTAAAAAATATGATATTGACACCTAGAGGCAGCTTGGAGCAATAGAAAGAACACAGATCTGGATATCAGATAATTCAGGATTTAAGTTCTAGCTCCATCTCTAAATAGTTGCACCAACTTGGCCAAGTTACTTAACCTTTAAATCTAGACCTTGGAGAGAGGCCAAGCCAGAGGCACAAGCCATGAGACAGAATGTGATAATTTAGGAAACACACATACACAGGCAGAGAAGAGACTAAGGCAAAGGATCAAACCCTGAGGCCTCAATATGCTATCTCGTCTGCCTTCTGTGAGTGACACATGGCTGAAGAGATAAGAATAATGGTTACTAGTACCAGCATTAGAGCCAGAAAGCCCCAGGTGCAAATTCCGTCTTGGCCCATCCCACTAGCAGATGAAAAACAAGGTATAAAATATCTCCGATCCTCCTGAATTGCCTTGTCTACAGAAAGACTATAATATTACTAACTCACAGGATTATCATTGGGATTGAATAAGACAACATACCTAAAGCACTGAGTACAGTCATGGAAAATGGGAAGCACTCAATGAAATAGAGTTCATCTCTTAGTGTGTTGCCTCCTGGCTTATAGGCAAAAAAATCTCTTGCCCTCATCTTTGGGTCTAGCCCAGTCAGTAAGGACTTCCTCTGAAGCTGTAGGATCCCCTAGAAGTCTTTGTGAGGCTGGGGAATTTCTAGGTGTTATTGGATCCAACATAGCAGCGCTGGAGCTGACGGGTCATCAGGAGATGGGCCAGATTCCCAGAAGGGATGCTATTTCCTATACCCCTAGATGGAAGGCCCACCACTGTAACTGACTCTCTCACAGCCTGGGAGATGCCCCGTTTTCTCCGGTCCTTCCCTCCAGCATCTCTATCTTTTGTAAAGAAAGGAAAATAGTACCGTCAGATATACAGGGTTTTTTTGTTGTTGGTGGTTTTTTTTTCTTTTTTTCTTTTTTTTCCCCTGCTCAAGGTACAGAACAGCTCATGACTCTGCCTTCTCTTGTATAGATCTTATTTTCTAGAGAATCAATCTGTTTGGACAAGATGTCTGTCCTTACAACAACTGAAACAAGATGGCAAACATTTACACTTGTAACTTTCCACGGAGTCCCGGGCAGCACTTTGCTTTCTCTGGAATCTGCCTCACTCAAGTTTGGTGTCTGGGTGGTCACACCGGTATTAACTGAGGTCAAAGGGATCAAGTCCAAACTTTCAAATCCTAATTTTCTTGATTTGGCCTACCAGAATGAATGAAGGAAGATTTATTCTCGAATAATACAGATCCAGGGTGTCTGTATTCTTCCCAAATCAGTGATTCTAGCCTCTTAACAGAGCGCAAGAGTTTGTCTAAGGGACCTTTTGTCCAGACATCTAACTTCAAAACGTGTGTCATATCTGCATCACCCCCAGTCTCCTTGACTGAATTCCTGTCTCTATCACCAGTTGCAATACTCAGCCCTGTTCCTAGAGAACACACAACGGTTCCCGCCGTACTTCCTCACATGAACCTACCACGTTACCATGAAAATGCAGATGCCTCCTCCACTGCAGGTAAAGTCAAAATGCCTCCAAGAAAGTTTTACTAAAAGTTGCAAAGGGTGGTAATTTGATCCAGGCAGCCAAGGTGTGCCAAACTGCCCACCACTACAAACTGTCCCCAAGCCTCTGTCCTCTGCTTTCCTGCATTTTGTTCACTTAATACTATTTTTTTCTGCTTACTTTCTCCCCTCTCCGTGTTTGGAAATTAAACCTTCTATGTCCCTTCTTTTTGGTGGTTACTCTAACAAAGTCTAAAGTTAATCAATATGCCCTTTTGCCTCTCAAATGTGCTGGGGCCCAGAGCAGACTGCCCTAAGATATCCCACAAGGGCATATTACTTTCAACCTTAGAAGAAACAAAAGCAGGAAGAGCTCCCTGACTCTCCTCTGTCCCCCTAAAAGCAGGAAATAAGTCTCCATGGCAGGTGCCCTTCCTGTTCCTGAGAGCTGAGAGACAACCTCACGGCAAGAGTTAGAAATCCAGTCAAAAAAACATGTGTACACAAACCTTGTACAGCCTTTGCTACTTACTACCTAAGCAAACACTTGGTTTCGATTCCTCACTGAGGAGCAGCCAAATGTGCTTCGATTCCTTTCTAACGAGCACTAACTTTCTTTGTCCTGTCAACTTCTCAAAAATGTATTGTTCCTTTGTCTAAAAAGTGCAGAAAGGTGCCTAGTTTGAGAACTTCTTTGAATGTTATTTTATGATCTGAGCATTCTATTGTGATTCTCCCATGTGGATGTGTTTTTTTGTTTGTTTGTTTTTTCTTCTTCATCTAGTCTTGTGTCAATTTTATTGCTTGATAACTAGTCCCACCAGAAGTACTAAGGAAGGGTAGGAGAGGGGGAATTCTCTCCCACTCCCCAACCAATGACACCGGAAGCTTAGCACTCTGGTCAGAACTCTCAGTGCCTTCCTTCTGTGCTCATTTTACCTAGTATACCTCCTTTTGCTCTGTACCTTTCTGTAGCATTTCTAGTCATGACTAAAAATGTTTTCTCAGGGCATGATTTCTCAGAAATGGGTTACACACCAACTTTCTTTTTTTTTTTCCAGAGCACGTGGTACTCTTCACTGTAACGCTCAGTGGCAAACATCTGTAAACCAGCTGATTGTAGTAGTGACAGCTACAACACATGCTAAGGCACTTTTATTATATAAAAAGGGGTGTGGGTGGGAGTTTCATTCACTTCTTTGCAAGAGCATGTGGAACCTGAATTAGAGCTTTATAAGCTTATGCAGCGTTTATATATCTTCACATTTGTTGAGAATTTGCATACTTTAAAAAGAAATGTCTTCTTTGCCACAGTAATCTAAATGTAGCCTATATAAAACAGGGATACAGGTAAATTCAAAAATCAGTGTAGAGCAAGCTACTCTCTTCTAAACATGGTTCCAAAGAAAAGGCAGTGAAAAAGACTTTTTAAATTTTTATTGGGGAACTGTGTGTTTTTTCCATGACCCATCAGCTCCAAGTCAAGTCATTGTTCTTCAATCTAGTTGTGGAAAGTGTATCTCACTAGCCCATGTGGGAATCGAACCGGCAACCCTGCGGTTAAGAGCACATGCTCTAACCAAGTGAGCTAACCAGTCACCACTGAAAAAGAATTTTAAGAGGTGTTTTAAGACGCAGTTTCTAGATACAACTGAGTAAGCTCACATATTAAAGTAATAAATTCAGCTTTCCTGCTGAAACATCAGCTCTTCAATGACTTTCTGCTGACCATGGAATGGTTTCTACAGCTTTCCTCTGACTTTGGAGCACTATTCTCAGAAAGAGCCTGAGTCAGATTCCATGCCTCAGGGCTATGTGTCCAGCGTGCAACAGACACAGTGACAGTGCACGCTCCTGGCTCGGTCCTAGAGAAGCAATCTACTCCAAATGCAGTGAAGTACTTACATTTAGTTCAAAGATCCTGGTGGAACCTACATGTAACTCGTACATTAATCTGAGCACTCCTGTTCTTCAGACACATGGCCAATCTGTGCAAAAGCCTTACCTGCATCCTTTAAGAACTGCTCAGCCTTTCTTCCCCGTGCTCTCCCTGCCTATGCTTGCGGTGCCTTGTCTACCATATTAGTTGCACCCCATGACTTAAACCATCATGATATAAGTGTGGCAACTTTGTGGAAGATTTGGGGTGGTCACAGGAGAGGAATTATAACATAATTGCCCAGCCTTCTGTAATCTCAACAGTGCTCTCTTCTGCTTTCCTAAAGGCATGCTCTTGATACCCCCTGCCTGCCCCGCACAGCTCCTGGAGTATGAATTTCAGTCCATCTTTTCCCACTACCTCTCTCTTAATGGGAATGTCACAAGCCAGTCTGTCCTCCTTTGGCTTCCCTAGAATTCCATGGCATAAATTTTCCTTTACTTATTACTCCTGCAGGTCAGGTTAATTTCATTAAAGGGCTGGAAGCTTAAGCTTTCTTGCTGAAGCTTTCTGACTCAGGTTCTAGGTTCATAAAAGTGCCCTGAGGTCAGCTAGTCTCTCAAATATGCTGGTCTCTAGGCTCCCCCCATCAACCAAATATCCCTGTTTGTCAGAGATCGTCCCGTAATGGAAACAGAAGTGAGTGAGAACTATGACAAGGAAATTTCAATGGAATCAATCATAAGTTTGCTGAATAAGTCACTACTTCTTTATGAACACCCTAAAAGCTAAAAAACCGAGTGTTGTTAATTTCTTTTCATAACAGGCAAAGGAAGATCCTTCCTTCCCTCACGGGCCTTGAGTGGGAACACTGGTGAGAAAAATACTCAGAAGAGTAAATGAGTTTTCACCAATGAGTGAGCACTGTCTCACTGATACGATAAAAAACAAAAAATTTTTTCCACTGTATATAGATTTAAGGCAATATAAAGCCATACTGATTTTGCCTTATAACTACCTGCTACTTCTGCCTCTTAATGATAAATAACCATTTACTGGTTTCTCATTTGCTTCACCTCCCAGGCAGCAACTCCTTACTGGAGCTTGAAGACAAAGGGAAAAAGGCAAGAATCTTCATTCATTCCTTGGTAGCTCTCAGCAGAGATGTGAAATAATAACACCTTTAACTGAACTGAGAAAATAGTCATTATCTACTATGGATACCTGCTCGATTGAGCTCAGCAGGTTCTAGGAACTTTGGGGTTTTGCCAAACTAAATTCTGGAGAGATAAGGCAGAAGATAAAAGTGAATTTTGCTTTTATTCCACGCACAGAGAAATGTTTTCCTCTTTCAAAACCATAGGAACTTTGGAAACTTAAGAAAGATAATATGAAATACTAATCCAGTTTATGTAGCAGTGGCAAGATGGTGGATACAAACTACAGGGTTCTGAAACTTAATCTAGAGAGACGAATTTTTTTATTATGATTATGACATGACTATTACTTGATTCACACTGAAAGGAAGAAAACTTATGAAGGTAGCTACTATGAAATTGCAAGCCCTATTGTTAACTAAAGTGTTTAGACTTTTATCTGACAGCTCAAAATGAGGAATCACTCAAAGCCAGATAAGAAATGATTCCAAACTCCATAAGTCAGAATAGCTTAAGATTTCAGTCTAAGTTCAATTTGTACAATATAAACCATACCCAAGGTTCAGAAACAAAGAAAATAGGTAGTTTTATATAAGAAAGCAATTCATAGATGCATACATGTAAGTCAACTTCTGAGTGGACAGTGGGCTATGTAATAACCTGACCCCCACTTTGGCTCCTGTGACCAACCTGAACAGAGCTGACTGGTCTATGAATGGGGACTGACTCAAAGATATCAATCGATCGATCAATCGATCTATCTATCTATCTATCTATCTATCTATCTATCTATCTATCTATCTATATACCTTAGCTGCAACACATGCTAAGGTACTTTTATTATATGAAGAAAAAAAAGTGGTGGTGGAAGTTCCATTCATTCTAATATGACAGCAACTGAGACCTGAATTCAGGGCCTTTTAAGCACATGTAGCTTTTATATATCTTTATGATTTGCTATTTATTTCCTTTTAAAAATGCCTTCTTTACCATAAGTAAGTCTAAATGCAGCATATATAACAGTTAAAAATACAGGTAAATTCAACAACTAGTGTAGACCAGTGTAGGACAGGCTTCATTGGCTATCAGATTTAGGTGATTTGGGGACCCATCCCTCAGAGGCCACCTATAAATTTTGGGTGCTACATGTGTGGACAAGCTCCTTCCATGGAGATGCTGGGGATAATTTTATAAGAGTGAGCCAGAGGAAGAAGGCAGGGTTAGTGCCCACCAGCTCTTTTAGGCTTCAGGTGAGCTCACAGCCAGCACATAGATGCAGGCTAATCAGATGCAGTAGCTTGTAGTATGTAGTCAAACCCCTTCAGGGAAAGACTAAGAGATGGGTGTTTTTGCCGGCTCCCTCTCCACTGTGCTCTGGGGGGACAGCCACTGTAAGTATTACTTTTCGAGGAGCTCATGAATGCAAGCCCCACTGGTTTTCAGCTAGTTGATTTAGGGGACCATCCCTGGGGTTGGTTCCCTAAATCAACCAACCTTAAAAGTTGGGACATTAGTTGTTGCCATCTTGGTCTAGAATCCCTGAGCTTTTCTTATAAAACATAAAGTTCTTCAGTATCTCTGTTCTCCTCCCAAATTACAATAATGTTAGTATGCTTTCATACTCCTAGTCTACTTTTGCTTTGAATTCTAAAATTATCTTTTAATGTAACAAAAATTTTAAATGGTTAACATTTATGTGGTCACTAAATTGTATTAGTATTTGTGTCATCACAACTTATTTCTTTGTGAAATCTATCCTTTAATAGTTCCTTAAGTAAGAGTTTGTGGGTGTGATCATTGTATACCTACAAATGTCTTCAATTTCACTCCCCCTGAAATGATCCTTTTACTGGGTGTGAAATCCCAGGCTAAGAATCAATTTCCCTCAGCACGTGGACAATTTACTCTATTTTCTTCCAAATCCATTCTTCCTTATTGAAGACTACCATTTATATAATTGCTGTTTCTTTGAAAGCAATCTTTCTTTCCCTCTGATAGGTTTTAATGTTCTCTCTTTATCCTTGACATTTTTCATTTTCCCTGCTGTGGCTAGCATTGGATGTATTTTTACTGATTCTACTTGATATCTGGTGTGTTTTATGATCTGAAATTTTATGTTTCCCTTCCTCAGATATTCTCCACCATCCACTTGTAAGTCTGTGAGCTGCTTTTTCAATATTTTCCCTTTCCCTCTATGATAACCTCTCCAAGTCTAACAGTTTCATAGCAGGTTCTACACAGTGGTCCAGGGGCCCAGGCTCAAACAGGATCTTATAATGGTAGATCAGGATTTCTACCCAAAATGACATTGTAGAGATCTCACAGTCAGCACTCAAAGCTACAGGCAGATTATTTCAGCCACTAGACTATATTAGAAAGCAGTGCTGTTAAAAAAAATATTCTAGGTCATGAAATAAAAATAGTATAATACATCCACAGCATGATCATGGTGATTGTCTCACCTTCAAAGCCATCCCCAGTTTTCATGTTACTCTGCATCATTCAGAGGGAGTGACATTGAAGACATTTTTAGTCATATAGAGATTATGAACTTAGACGTGTCCCTAGTGCTTTACTTTAACACTAAAGTTTAATTTAAACTTTAAAATATTAGCTAAGTCAAATATATTAGTCTGGAAAACATTTGTTAATATTCCAGGGATAAAGAAACAGTAAAAGCATGTCAATTTTCACTTCAATTAAAAAATAAAGAGTTGTCACATACACCAAGTGAATGGCTCATCCTGGTGAAACAAGACTAGACAATGATACCACCGATATTAAGAAAAGCATTAATTATTTCAGGACGTCATTGTCATTGCTTATGACAAAACTTTACATGTAAAATTTATTTTAATGTAGAAGATAAACACTGACATAGCTAATAGACATGCTATTATCAATTGGATCAATTGGACATTATTAGAAACATTTTTGTACCATAATAATTGTATATGTTTACGTCTTCCCCATAAGCTGATTTGTTTATGTTAATGTTATGATAAAAAAAAGAACAATTCTAACCTGCTCAATATACCCTTTTTCATTTCTTAAATGGAAATCAATCTTGATAAAAGCATTTTTAATTACCCAAGTATATCTGACACTTCTTAAACACCACTGAAAAATCTCTCAGCTTCACCTCTTATTCCAGACACTGCTGCGGCAACCTGGTGTGTTTTTTTGTTTGTTTGTTTGTTTTTTTGTTTATCATTTGGGAATCTCTGCTTCCCAATATCACAGTCCAGAAACAGGGGATTTAACATCATGGAAGGCCATCCTTGACTAATGGAGAGAGGAGCTAATAGATGTTTCTCCTTTCTTCCCCCAGGTAGATGGTTCTTAAACATATTTCCCCCCACAGGATTAAGCAATAAATCACTCAAAACAATAGCCATTGTACTGACTTCTTTGTGTTGGCTTGCTCTCTGTGTTCATTCCCTTTCTCCTCACTTCTGCTCCTAGGATCTTATTCCCATATATAAGACCTGCCATCAGCCTCTGTTTTCAGCAAAACCTATGTCAAGATAAAGATACTTTTTAAGAACCTAACCCTTGAGAACATGGATAGACAGTGCACTGCAAAGCTATAACCCATTTAATGAGTCCATCTCTTTCCAATTACAAAGTTAATTTATTGATGCCCACTTTTGCACTGGAAATAACAATCTCACCATTTTTAATTTGATATATTTCTGTACGGTATTGGACATCATATGCTTGACATTAAATTATTTAAATGTAATTTAATTAATTTGCCTTAAATGAAGGCATCTGAACTTACTGCTAGTCTCAAGCACCCACCAGACGAAATGCTCAGGATGCTTTTTAAAGAGAAAACAAAGGTTCATTGATGAATTTGCTAGACTAGTAGATTCCGTAAGTATTTGATAATAGAAATATGAAATAGGAGCCATCTCTGCCTTCACTGAGCTCATATTATGGTAAGAGAAACATAATAGATTCATATACATACATACACATGAATGATATATCATATACAGTATACTTACATGATATAGAAAACAATTTCATTCTACAGAAGATAAATATAGAAGTAATATGCTACTTAGATCTAGATTTTCCTCCCCCTAAAAAAGATCTTAGCTGCATAATTTAGGATGTATTTCTTAATTTCTGAGTCTTGCTGTTCTGAAATGTTAAATAGAAATGATTATAACTACTTTAAAAGATTCTGTGAAAATTTAAAAAACAATACCTGAAAAGTGGCATTTAATAGATGGACCTGCTATTCCTGCCCTTTGTTATATAATTTCCATCATTGTTATTAATAACAAATTTCATTTTCTATCATTAATGAAAATGACTGTGGTCATTAATTCAACAAATGTTTGAGTACCTACTCAGTGACAGGCACTGTGATAACCAATACAACACAGGAAAGAAAATAATGTTTGAAAGAAATGGAGTTAGGTTGTTTAGCGGAGAGAAAAGTGGGGAAGGCTAGATGGAGGCTTTGAATAGACTTTGGATATAAAGGTGAAGAGGAGACAGGAGCCCTAATAATGTGTTCACAGCTTAGGTGGGCTCATTGGTGTTCCAAGTCCTCGGGTACATAGTATGGGAAAACTCGGAATTCTAATTTGAGGTCGTGACTTCCAGAGCCTGTCATTTGTGGGGGAGCAGCACCTCCTTCACCCCTGGGATCCATGACAAGGAACCATTGTTGCTTCACTGGCTTTTCCCCTTCAGCAAGTGTTGAGTTGAAACTCACTCAAGCAGAACAATTTAGCTGCCCTTTCCTCTCTGTTCTGTTGTCTGTGTTTTGTCATCATGTATATTCAATTAAGATTGATATTTGTACTAAGAGAATCTCAGTTCTCACCAAGCCCTAAAGAGAAATCACTCATTGGGAACCAAAGTGCTATGGTTCTATTATGTTCTGAGGGCAAACAGCAGCTGAATGATGAATCATGTACTCTGTTTTGTTGTTGTTGTAGTTAAATATATTTCAAATGACAGTCACGATGAGACTCAGCTGAAACACGTCAGTAACCAATGGAAACAACACTACTTCTTTTATTAATGATGGATAGTCCTTACATCCTTTTTCATTTTATTTTATTTGCAGTTATTGTCTGTAAGAACAAGAAAGATTTACCCTTATTTAGGCTCATTTGAATGAACAAGATTTATTTTCCTTTGATAAATTATGCTGAATTAATCCTTTTGGACAGCACTGACAACCAAATATTGAATGAGCTACTTAATCATGAGCCCTGTCAGAACCCAAATCCACACCACACTTACTAATGGAACATTGTGCAAACAATGAGGATGCTGACAGAATAGATAAGCTGTCCAGAGATGCTTTAGAAATGTCCTCCTCAGGTGTGTTTTAAACCTTTGCACACACATCAAGAGAGACAAAAAGTCGGATTTGTCATTATAAGCCAGGATAGCATATTCATAGTTATAAATCCAGGTTTGGGGAGGCCTGAATCTTATACAATTTAGGGGGCCATTTTGAAGAAAAAGAATCAAAAACTATAAATAAGAAATTAGATGTACTATTTAATATGGACTTAAACTAAAAAAAAAAAAGAAAAAAAAAGAAATTCCAATAAATTGCAAATTTTAAAAAGTTGACAAATAGCACATCCAAATCCAGAATACCATATGTTTACTAACTTCCTGATTCACTTCTATAATACTTCCTTCATGCATGTTTTAGCTGCTTACTCTTTGATTGCCTCTTCATATGACAATTTTGTAGCATCATTCTTTGTAGAAAAAATAGGGTCCTTTTTCTAGCATAATTGGTCAAATATTGTTTTATATTACTGATGGTTTTAAATGGGCATCAATGAGCACTGCATCTGCTGCTTACAATGTTACATGTCCAATGATGGGAAAAACATTCCACAGACAAGCTTCCAGCTACTTCCAGAAAGTCTTGCCCACATAATTCCAGGGTCAGGCACAGGACACACTCACACTGCAATGTGATGTCTAGCCCTGCATCTTCATTTTACAATGCCTGGCGCAGTAAGTGTTAGGAATATTCCTGGAAGCCATTCCTATGCCAGGATGGTTAACAATAATTTAACTGCTCATGGAAGTGGCCATTTTTCGTAAAAGAGCTGTTAGCCTTCCTCAGAACACTGGTCTAGATCTTCATATAGCGACTTTAGCCTCTTGCTCTCTCTTGGGTATATACACAATATACTTTTTGGCCTCAGCATTTGAATTCAGGTCATTTCTTTATTGATATTATTCAATGAATATTGAATAAAAGTATTCCTCTGTATTTCTCCATATCCTTTCTAAGTTAAGAAAGCCTGGAATGAGCACAGAGCCCTCCTCAGCATAGTATCCCTCCTGCATTTAATGAAAGGATTACCCCATGGTTCTATGTGCGTATCAGAGGACACATTCCTGCCAAATACAGCAGATATTATCATCAGAGGGACATTTAGAATGTATTTTTATTAAAAGCATGCTCTTGAAATTTAAAAAGGCAAAAGGAAAAGAAAAAAATTGATTCTTAAAGCTAATGTAACATTTGCCTGCAAACTTGGCTGATGAAAACTCTCGAATGATTAACCATGTACTAGAGATCCTGCCTTCTGATTCTGGCATGGCTTCTTGGGTTTTAAGGAAATCATAGCTGACACCACTTACTCTTCAAACTATCTGATAATTACCGGCTTGCATCCTGTCTTCCTCTTCTCAAATGGCTTTTGATGGTTTTGTAGCCTTAAACGGTGCTAGATTTGGAAGCAGAGACACATGTAACACTTACACAGAATTCCTTAATGTCATTTCTTCTCCTAACAAGCTGAGTGAGAAATGAAATGATGAAAGAAGGACATCTCCTACTTGTGTGCTTCCTCCAAGCAAAGCCGAGAATGCTTGCAACAGATTCCATGCATTAGTGAGCTCTATTACCCCAGTTTGCTAAAAATCATATCAAAGGGACATCTGTTCTCAGTAATTCCTCTTTCTTCCATACCAGGAAACTTCCCCCAGCAACGGAAGAATCTGCAGCACCATAGAGAACCCCTAAATCAAGAACTTCATACATTTTCCAAACTTTTATAACAATCCCACATAAACACAGGCAACACTTTAGAGATAACTTCAGTTTATTAATTAGTTTTCACACTCTTGTCTGGTGTCTAACATTTTGGAACCAACTTGTAGAAACAGCTCGTTACAAAATCTGCTTCATCCGTAAGTTATTTCCATAATACTAGAGGCACAGCTGAATCACTATAGCTTCTTGAACATTTCACATTCAGTTGCCCAATGCAACAGAAGTTTCTCATTTTACTGAGTCAGGTGTTTCCATCCTGTATTACTACCATGAACTGCTTTCTGCGGTGACTTTATCAAGCTGTCTATTTAAAGTAACTTGTTAAAAAACAAACAAACAAAACACACTCCCCGAAGTAAACAAACTGTTCTAGTTCCGTTTATGACTAAAAGTTACCTAAACACCCCCTCCTACAGCTCTCTCTATTGCACCTTCATATTTCTTTCTTCTCATCAGTGGTCAACTTCTAATTGGCCCACCAGAGACAACTAGAAATCTCAGCAAGAAAATTCATTGTCCTCTTACTTCGGCGTCTAATGCTTGCCCTGTGATGTTCTTTTGCTCTTTCCTGATAGGTCTTTAAGGAGCAAATTAGGGAGGCCTATTTTTAATGGGTAAGCAACTTTAATAAAACCAAGAAAGAGGTCCGATTACAGAAAGACAAATTATACTCCAACATAATAAAAAGGTGACACAGCTCTGACAAATTAGTCTCCAAGCATTTTACAAAGAATTCTGCTGAGACCACATTTGACCAGATTTTAGGACAAAGTACAAGGTCATTTAAGAGAAAACTGTTAAAAAGGATTTATTACATATTCACCAGTAGACATAATTTCATATTTAAAAGAAATACGATGTGCAATGAAACTCCCTCACTTCACCCTGCCAATAAAATGATACCCGCCTGTTCACAAATAGAGATCGCAAACTTTATAGACAATTTGTGACTTATAGGGCGCCTTCACAGAAATCATCTCATTTGATCCTTATATCAGGTACGTAAGGTATTCTTAGGTACATTTCAGTAACTAGGAAGCTGAGCTCAGCATTATTGCCCCAAGATCATGTTGGTCATTATTGAGGGAGTCAGGCCTCTAATCTCGTCTTCTCACTTCTGACTTCTGACCATTCTCTACCCAACGCACGCGAAACTGATGTTTATCATTAGATTTATTCCATAAAACCCAAGCACCTCACTTTGCCAGTCACCCAGAAAAAGCCTGAGGCCCTTCCCATGTTCCTCACTATTGGCACCACCAAAGTTGAGGGAACAACCCAAATATGAGACAGGTCGGCAGAGCACATATTTTCACTTTTTATTTTATTACCTTCTTAGCCACCTTGCCCATGGAGGGTACTCAGCAAGAGTACCCTGACAACCAAGCTGCACAATGTGCCAAGGGAACACCCCACATAGCACTGTCCCAAGTTGTTTCCTAACACCAACTCTTTCTCCTTCACCTGTCCATCAAATGCTCTGTTTTAGTTGCCTTTCCTTTACAAAGGTTTTCTTTGTTTCCTGCTTGTTATGGTCCGCTGGCAGACCTTTAGCCAAGGCGAGAGGAAAAGAAGGCCCTTCTCATTCTACACAATGAGCAAGCTACAAAACCTTTCACCCACCTTAGAAGCAATTAAAGCCAGAGTCTACTATGACCACAGAGAAAAACTTAAATCTCTATCTGCCATCCAACCTGTGCTAACAGCTTTCTCCATTTGCAACATAATACTATATTCAAATAATACATAAATGTCCCAGCCCTCGCCTAATTCCTGATTTATGTCTTAATTAATACAGAGTCTCTAAGCCACTTAAAATTACCTATATTATTTCTGGCCTCTTAAACTATCACTCCATGCCTTGGCTACAAATGCAAACATCTGGAAAAAAAAACAACAGTGCCTGCCTTCATGAGATTTACATTTAAAAATAGAGCTCATGATGAAGACAAATTTTGTGTGAATTTTCTGAATCTGCACATTGCCTAATACTATGGACTATGTTTATAAGGCACTAAATTCATATTTATTAAATTGAATTATAATTATGGAAAGACTCAGGCATAGACATTCAGATAAAATGCTTATTTTAATCACTGACTCAAAAGAAACATAAGATAACTGGCATGGGAGCATAAAAAGAACTGATGGCAATATCTAAGGGTAACCTCAAATGTCTCCCATTATTGAGTTGCCTCATTTATACTTAAAGAGCAGTTTCTACACAAATGAGACAAATAGTTATGAAACTCAGTAGGCTAGTTAGCCATTTCTTTTAAAACAGTCATAAACGGGTTTTTCTACATTTCTTTTACAAATTTCAGTTTATCCTTTAGTTTCAGGCACTTTTTTTTCAATTTTTGGTCATTGAATCCACCTAAAATTTATATACACAGCGTGCCAAAAAAATGTACACACATTTTAAGAAAGGAAAACTGTACTAAAATTGTAATATTCACTGTATACCAATAACAAAAGATGAATATAAATCACGTTTGACTTCTGCAATTACAAGAGGTTACCATCAAAATGGTTACCATCAGCATCCAGACACTTTTGATTACAGCAAACTACTGCTTGAGCAACATTGACTAAAGTGTCCACTTGTATACATTTTTTTTTACACCCCCAATATTTTTTCATTCAATGAACCAACATTTCTTTTTAAAAGTTCAGCTAGTTTCCAGGTGGGCCAGTGGCTGCCCTCAATGTTTCATATTTTTCCATTACTGAGCATCAAAACTAACACATAAGTAATATACCGTTATATGATTCAAACACCAAATGGGTTAGTTCTATCATTTACAAATTATTGGTGGAAAAGCAGAGACTCATGGCCTCATAGAGACCTAAGTGGCCTCATGGATGACTTAAAGAAGGGCACTTATTGAAGATAGTGACTGGATGTAGAGAAATAGTGAACAGGGCAGCTAAATATTCCAGGTGTATGGAACAGTCATTCAAGCATAAGTGGAAGTGCAGAGCTGAGACAGGGCTCAGCTGACCCAGGATCTCTAATTTGTGGGGAAATTCTCTTTTGTTACCAGGAGCTATCTAGCTTCAAGGCACCATCACATATCTCTTTCTTTGAAAGACAGATTTAAAAGGACTACTTTAGCTCTGCTGAAATATAATAGACTTGCAACATTGTATAAAGGAAATATAGAAAATACTCCTTTACTCTATAAATATACTTTTATCCACTGACTCTGACCCACGTTTTCAAATTACCCTTATCATACACAGAATCCACACACTGAGTTTGTATCATTTCTTGCCATTAACATGCAATGTAATTTTGTTGAGACTTGTCTACAAAACGGAGATAATAATACCTACTCCATCTGGTTGCTGTGAGAACTAAATGAGGTAATGTGTAAAGGCAACTTGTTAGTGCCCGGCACACACACACACACACACACACACACACACACACACACACAAAAGTATTGGTTTTGGCTGATACCAATTAATTTGGCTATATTTCACCGGTATCACCCATTCTATACATTCATCCTCCTCTTGACTTTTCATAATTCTGCTAATGTGTTTGACATCAAGAAATCACTAGTGTCTCCATTCCAGCCTGAAAAACAGAAGGCAGTGAGCAACTAGAGACTTTCTGCAATGACTTTCAATAATCCTGTTTATAAGCAGTAACCAGAAATTTAAAAATCTACCAGCTGTTTTCGAAAGTTGTAAAATGCTTTCTATTTCCCTCCAGAATCATGCTGATGCCCAAAAACCACATTAAAAAATATGTATAGACATTTGTGTTGGAGTAAATGGCTTAAATTTTTAATACTTCCCTCTTGGGCATGAACTAAGCCCTTGGCACCCAGGGTAAATATGGACTTCTTTTTGAAGCCCATCTTTTCTTGGGGGAGGAAGAAACTTTCCTCTACTCTCAAGCTTCTTTCAGCTGGTCTAATAATTAAACCTACACGAAACAGATTAACAATAGAAAATAACCAAACGAGAGTCTCACATACATGAGAGAGTCTAAGACCCCACACACATAAGAGGCTCAGGGACAGAAAGTTAAAATAAGGTATGTATGGCATTCTGAACTAAGGATATGGTAAAGCTCCACAGGGCTTCACAGGATCACTGCAGGATGATAAGAAGAACAGATGTGCAGTAATTAGAAGTTTGCCCTGCTCTAAATATAGGTCATAAAAACTACTTCTGGTGATAACTTTTATTATGGGCAAGCCCCTTGTTTTAAATTCTTTAAGGGAGAAGTAAAAGTTTCTCATGAGCCTTCACGGTTTTGACTGCCTGCAGCTCCAAATAATTCATATGCCAAAGTGGCACATTTTGGGGAGGCCTGCTATGAACCCTAATAAGGCTTATTTTAAACCACAATACAGGAATGATGTCAATGTCACGGCAGCAGGACAAGACCTCCAGGTCTCTCCCCCTGAAGTTATAACAAGTAGGACACCTATAATTCAACAAAAGATTTCCTGCTAAACACACAAATACATCCAAGAGATCTGCACAAGAGATATATGAAGGTGGGTGTAATGGAGCAAGCAGCGGTGGCAGGACAGGGGGAAGGAGAGAGATGGGAGCCTCAGACACAGAAGGATTGGTGTACAACCCCACACTGGGCAGACCAGAGGGGCAGAGGCAGCAAACCAGCCTGAGGGGCTGTTACACAATGAGGCTGAATGCAGGGTCAGAGGCAGACAAGTAGTATAAAGGATGGCGATGGTTGACCAACTGCCATCATCAGGCAAACAAAGACACAGATGGGGGAATCCACCCCTCACACTTTCCTGTGGCTCGCTCATCATTACAACCCTCACTCAGCAGATCTCAAAAAGGCAGAAGCAACATTCTAGCCTAACTGGTCTGAACACATTGTGGTTGAACTCACTGGAAAGAAAAGAGCCACAAACACGTAAAACCTCTTCTCCCACCCACACCGCCCCCACCCACCTGCTGGAGCCTGGTAGAAGCAGCTGTGACACCTCAGACAGAGCTGTGTGGCTGGCAACTTCTGGTTACAGGAAGAGGCACTGGGAACACACAGGCCAGGAGCCTGCCACATCCCAGCACAGGAGTGATGCCCTGAGACTGAGGAAACCAGGTCATAAAGAGGATGCCCACCTTCTCAGGGAATACGAGGTATTTTCCATGACTGAGGTGACATGGTTCTAAAAAGACCCCAAAATCCCAGTAGTGCAGGTGAGAGAAAAGAAAAACTTATGCTTAACACCACCTACTGGAAAATAAAAGAAAGACCTCTACTTATCTACCTGCTAAATAGTTAATAGAGACAAGAACTAAAAAAAAAAAAAAAAAAAAGCAAAAAAACAACAACAAAAAAAAACCCAAGATGCCCAGGCAGAGAAATAATCCATCAAAATCCAAAAACTTTGAATAACTGAGATAACAAGGTAGTTCAGAAAGAAAACGAAAAATCTCCAGGAAACAAACTTAAAGACATGGAAGACTGTGATTTAAATGACAGAATTCAAGGATGCACTTCTGAAAAAATCTCAGCAAGATACAAGAAAATTCAGAAAGGAAGTTCAATGAGCTCAGGAATAAAATAAAAAACTAAAGAAGTACTTTATCAAAGAGATTGAAACTATAAAAAAGAACCAAACAGAAATTCTGAAGCTGAAGAACTCAATAAATGAGATGAAGAATGAATTAGAGAACTTAGGAAATAGATCAGACTAGATGGAGGAAAGAATTAGTGATACTGAAGATAGAAATCTAGAAATGACTCAGGTGGAAGAAGAAAGAGAATTGAGAATAAAAAATAGCAACTAGGAAGTTCTCATTTCTCCACATTTTCACTAGCAAGTAATATTGTCAATGGGTATACAGTACCATGTTTCCCCGAAAATGAGACCTAGCTGGACCATCAGCACTGATGTGTCTTTTAGAGCAAAAATTAATATAAGACCTGGTCTTATTTTATAATATAATATAATGTAATATAATATAATATAATATAATATAATAAATATAATATAATATAATATAATATAATATAATATAATATAATATCGGGTCTTATATTAATTTTTGCTCCAAAAGACACATTAGAGCTGATGGTTTGGCTAGGTTTATTTTCGGGGAAACATGGTATGTCTATTGGATATTGCATGTTTCCTTTATTAAGTTTCAATTCAAATGTCTTGGTTGTCTATCTTTTAATTAGTAAAGTGTATGAGTATTTTTAAAGGCACCTATTGTGTGGTATTTTGGGAAGAAATATTTTTCTTTTACCATAGGTCAATATCTTTTTACTGTCTTAATAATGTCTATTGATGAACATTGAAATAAAATGTATTATGTCAATCTTTTTTTATAGTAAGCACATTTTTTGTTTTGCTTAATAAACTTTAATTCAACAGCAAAAAAAAAAAAAAAAAGAAAAGAAAGAAAGAACTCTACAAAAAGTATCTGAATTCTTTAGAAAGAGCAATATAAGAATAATGGATATACCGAGGGAGAAAAGAGAGAGAAAGGAACAGAGAGCCTATTCAAAAAAACAATTGACAAGAACTTCCCACAAGTATGGAAAGAATTGGATCCTCAAATCCAAGAAACTAACAGAACACCTAATTATCTCAATGCAAAAAGACCTTGTCTAAGGCACATTATATTGAAGCTGTCAAAAATTAATGACAAAGAAATAATTCTCAAGATAGCTAGGGAAAAGAAGACAGTAAACTATAAAGGAAACCTTATTAGATTATCGTGGAATTTTTCAGCAGAAACCAAACAAGTTCAGAGAGAGTTTAAGTAAATATTGAAAGAGAGAAATCACCAGCCAAGAATAATGTATCCAGCAAATTTATCTTTTAGATATGATGAGGAAATAAAGGCTTTTCCAGATGAACAGAAGCTGAGGACATTATCACCACAAGATCTGCATTACAAGAGATGCTGAAAGGAGCTCTTCTATCTGAAATAAAATGGCAAAAGGGAAAACAAACAAACAAACAAAAAACTGTGAGTAAGATAACAACCAGACAGAAGCCAGAAATTGCAACTTTTGTTCAGAATAGGGTGTTAAACACTTAAATGTAACATAAAGGTTAAAGGGGATAAAACATTTAAAAAAAGAAAAGAAGAAGACACTAGCACTGCAATTTCAAAATGAATGCACAGCATAAAAAGGGATAATTTATGACAACAAAAGCATAAAAGGGGAGAGGGAAAGGACTCAACTTGCACAGGTGAATTGAGATAAGATTTAATCAGAAGAAAAAGGACTACTGTGCATATGAAACTCGTTTTTACATAAATACAATGGTTACCACAAAATTAAAATCTAGAACTGAGACACATAAAAAAATAAGCAAAAAGGGGAAAATTTTAGAATCCCACTGACCTAAAATATCAGACAGAAACACAAGGTAAAGAAAACAATGAAGATACAGAGTAACCAGAAAATAAATGATAAAATGGCTACAGGAAGTCCTCATATATCAATAATCACTCTACATGTAAATGGACTGAGCTCACCCATTAAAAGACAAAAAGTAGTGGGATGGATTGAAAAACAGGACCCAAGTATATTCTGCCTTCAGGAAACTCACCTCGGCCACAAAGACAAACATAGACTCAAAGTGAAAACATAGAAGATGATACTCCAAGCAAATGGCAAGCAGAGAAAAGCAGGTATACTTGTACTTACATCAGACAAAATAGCTTTCAAGATTAAAAAGGTAACAAGAAACAAAGATATTTTATAATGATAAAGGGGACAATACATCAAGAAGACATAACACTAATCAATATATAAGTACCCAACCTGGGGGGCACTAAAATATAAAAGAAAATAAGCAATTATTACAGAACTAAAGGGAAAATTGACAAAACACAATTATAATAGGGGGCCTAAATATCCTACAGACAGCAATGGATAGATCATCCAAACCGAAAATCAATAAGAAAATATCAGCCTTAAATGACACATTAGGTCAAATGGACATAATCGATATTTAGAGAACTTTTCATCCCAGAACACCAGAATATACATTCTCCTCTAGAGCACATGGAATATTCTCAAGGATAGACCATATGTCAGGACACAAAACTAGCCTCAACAAATTTAAGAAGTTGAAATCATACCAAACATATTCTCTGACCATAGTGCTTTGAGCTTGGAAATCAATTACAGAAAGAAAGCTGGAAAACCAAAAATTGTGAAGATTAAACAACATGCTACTGAACAATGACTGGGTCAAAGAAGAAAAACAAAAGATCAAAAGATACACAGAGACAAATGAGAATGACAAAATGACATCAAAATGCTGGGGATATAGCAAAAGCAGTAACAAGGAATTTTATAGTATTACAGGCCTACCTTAATTAAAAAAAAAAAAAAAACTCAAAAGAAAAAAAAAAGAAAGAAAAATCTCAAATAAACAACTTAACATTTCAGCTTAAAGAACTAGTAAAAGAACACCAAACGAAGCTGAGAGTCAGTAGAAGGAAGGAAAAACTAAAAATTAGAACATAATTAATTTAAATAGAGGACAAAAAAGGCAATAGAAAAAAATTAATGCAAGAGATGGTTCTTTGAAAAGAGTAATAAAATTGGCAAACTTCTGGTTTGACTCACTAATGACAAAAAGAAAAAAGAATAAAAAGAAAGAAACAGAAGTGAAGGAGAAGTTATAACAGACACCACAGAAATATAAAAGGCTATACAAGTATACTATGAGAGGCTATACTCCACCAAATTCAATAACCTAGAAGAAATGCATGAGTTCTTAGAAATATATAACCTTCCTAGGATGAATTATGAAGAATTGAAAAATCTAAATACCAATCAACAGTAAGAAAATTGAAATAGTTTTCAAACACCTCCCCAAAAGTAAAAGTCCAGGACCAGGTGACTGAAATAGTGAATTCTACCAAACATTGAAAGACTTAATACCTACCCTTCTCAAACTCTTCCAAAAAATTGAAGAAGAAATAATACTCCCTAACTCATTTTATAAGGCCAACATTACCCTGATACCTAAACCTGGAAAGGCCAACACAAAAAAAGAAAATTATAGACTGATATTTCTGATGAATATATTAATAGATGCAGAAATCCTAAACAAAATACTAGCAAATAGAATACAGCAATACATTAAAAAGTTAATACATCAGGATCAAGTGGGGTTCATTCCAGGGGTGGAAGGATGGTTTAGCATACACAAATTGATCAATGAGATACAGCATATAAAAAAAAGATAAAAATCATATGATCATATCAATAGATGCAGGAAAAGCATTTGACAGTATACAATATCCCTTTGTGATAAAAGAACACTCAATAAAATGCGTATAGAACAAGAATACCTTAAAATAATAAAGGCCATACATGACAAAACCTCAACTAATATCATACTCAATGGCAAAAAACTGAAAGCTTTTCCTCTAAGATCAGGAATGAGACAAGGATGCCCCCTTCTCACTACTGTTATTCAACATAATACAGAAAGTCCTAGCCAGAGCAATCTGGCAAGAGAAAGATATAAAAGGCTTTCAAATTGGGACTGAAGAAGTCAAATGATCACTTTTTGCAGATGACATGGTTCTATATACAGAAAACCCTGAAAACTCCACCAAAATACTAGTAGAAACAATAAACAAATATAGTAAAGTTGCAGGATACAAAATCAATGTACAAAACTCTTGCATTCCTATATACTAACAGTAAAATATCAAAAAGAAAGAAAGAAAGAAAGAAAGAAAGAAAGAAAGAAAGAAAGAAAGAAAGAAAGAAAGAAGGAAGAAAGAAAATTCCATTTGCAATTGCAACAAAAAGCATAAAATACTGAGGAATAAACTTAACAAAGATGTGAAGGACCAATACACTGAAAACTACAAGACATTTTTGAAATAAATTGAAAAAGACGCAAAGAAATAGAAAATACTCAATGTCATGGATTGTAAGAATCAACATAGTTAAAATGTTCATATTACCTAAAACAATATACAGACTTAATGTAATCCCCATCAAAATCCCAACGGCATTTTTCAAAGAAATAGAACAACATCAAAATCATCAAATATACATGGAACCACAAAAGACTCTGAATAGCCAAAGCAATCCTGAAAAAAATTAATAAATAAATAAGCCAGAAGTATCATATTCTCTGACTTCAAATTATACTCAAAGCTAAATAAGTCCACATGTATCTGGACTACTAATTTTTGACAAAGCCAAAAACATACAATGGAAGAAGGAAAGCCTCTTCAATAAATCGTGTTGGGAAAATTTGAAAGCCACGTGTAAAAGAATGAAACTAGAGTACTATTTGACACCATACACAAACATTAACTCAAAATGGATTAAAGAGTTAAATATAAGACCTGAAACAATAAAATGCATAGAAGAAAACATAGGTAGTAAACTTATGTATCTTGGTCTTGGAGATCCTTTTGTGAACTTGATCCCAAAGGCAAGGGAAGTAAAAGCAAAAATAAGTGAATGAGATTACATCAAACTAAAAAGCTTATGCACAGCAAAAGAAACCAACAAAAAAACGCCACCAACTACATGGGAGAAGATATTTGCAAACAACACCTCCAATAAGGGGCTAATATCCAAAACATATAAAGAACTTTTACAACTCAACCACACAAAAAAAAATAAAAATTCAATTTTAAAAAAAAGGGCAAAGGACACTGAACAGACCCTTTTTCCAAACAGACATATCTGTAGTCAACAGATATATGAAAAGGTGCTCAACTTCACTAGCAATAAGGGAAATGCAAATCAAAACCACAGTAAGATACCACCTCACACCTGCTACAATGGCTATTATCAATAAGTCAAAAAATAACAAGTGTTGGAGAGGATGTGTAGAAAAGGGAACCCTGACACACTACTGGTGGGAATGTACACTGGTATAGACACTATGGAGGACAACATGAAGATGTCTCAAAAATTAAGAATAGAGTTACCATATGACCCAGCAATCCCTCTTTGGGGCATCTACCCAAAACATTTGAAAACATTCATAAAGATATATGTACCCGTATGATCACTACATTATTCACTGTGGCCAAGACATTGAAAAACGCTGTCCTTCAACAGATGACTGGATGAAGAAGATATAGTACGTATATATTACAATGGAGTGTTACTCAGCCGTAAGAAAGAATGAAATACTGCCATTTGGAACAACATGGATGGATCTCAAGAGTATCATGGGAAGTGAAATAAGTCAGACAGAAAAGGACAAGAACCATATGATTTCATACATATGAGGGATGAAAAAAAAAAAACAGAAAGCAACAAATAAACCAATAAAACAAACTCATAGACACAGACAACAGTATGGTGATTACCAGAGAGGATGGAGGTGGGAAGAGGATGAAAAGGGGAAAGGGGGTCAAATATATAGTGACGGAAAGAGACTAGACTCTGGGTGGTGAGCACACAATGCAATATATAGATGATGGATTATAGAATTGTACACTTGGAGCTTATGTAACGTTGTTAACCAATGTTACCCCAATAATTTTTTTTTTTAAAACCCAACATAATCTACTTACTTTAAGAGGAGAGATGTTCCAATCACATTAAACTGACGTGTCCTAAACAGAGTTTAGTACCCCAGTCATTTTGTGTGGGGCCTCAGCTCAGGAAATTTCAACTTGAGGAATGTATGTTGGGGGTTGAGGGGACTAGAAATAATTTGGTAGTAGAGATCAGTCCAGGCACACGTAACTTAGGAGGGAAGCACTGTGGTCTGAAAAAAGGCACATATAAAAGATCAGGAAATGGGTCAGATGGGAAGTTGAGGCCAGCAACCAACAGGTAAGGAGTGAGCTAAGAAGTCAGAAACAGAGAGGCAGGGCACAGACCAGGAGCAGCAGCAGCAGAATGTGGCAGATGAAGCATTTGCCGGCACAGGGTTCTACCATCAAAGACAGGAATGGCCTGAGGATAGCATTTGAAACATCTGCCCAAATAAAGGTCCTGGAATTGAGAGGACATGGGTATTAGCTGGGGCCTCTGGCCAAAAAACCAGGGGCCTTCTAGCTATCATACTTAAAGGATAATTTTAGTTTTCCTCTTTTAAATCTTTCTTTGTTATCTGACAATATCACCCAAAGAATTAAAATTAAAAAAAAAAAAAAAAAAGAAGAAAGAAAGAAAGAAAACTTCTCATTGGCTTCTGGGACACAGAGGTCCTCATACTAACTCCTGGCCTCTCCTTGACAGCTCTTTTAGTTGGGTCTGCCAGCTTCTAAATATTTGTGTTTTCTTCCTACTCTCTCTGGATGAGCTTGTTCCCTCCATGCGTTATCTGCCACCTATTTAGAGATGCCCTGCATGGTAGTACCCCTCCCCAGATCTCATTCCTGAATTGCCAAGTGTTTAAAGGACGTCAGTGGACACTTCATTACCTCCAGCTCATACTTCCCCAGACTCAATCAGTCATTTTCTCTCTCTCCCTTTCTTCCTCACTCCGCCCCCTTTTCTCTTCCTTTCTGGATAGCCTATGCATGCATACACACACATCTATAAATACCTACAAAAACAAAAGCTCAGTAAAAACAGTGCTTCTTAAACCTTAATGTGCATATAAATCACCTGGGTATCTTGCTACAATTCAGTAAATCTGGGGTGGGGGGGTCCCAGATTCTGCATTTCTAACAACTGGCAGGTTTCATTGATGCCGGGCCACTCTCAATGGTAATCAGGAACTTGGTCATCTAAGTGAGAGTAGCACTTAGGCCACTACCTCCCTTCAGATCCTGAATTACTCCATTTCCCTGTTTGGTCCTCAGTGTCTTTATGTGTAAAATACGACAACTAGACCCTACAAGTCCTGAGGTTTTTATCGAGTTCTAAAAGCATGGATGGGGAACTGAAATCTATTAACAATAGTTAACAAGATACAACCCATTTCTGTCCAGTGAATCCTATAAAAAGCTAACCAGGTTTTAGTAGCAATGCTCAACGACATTAGGATTTAGTAGTGATACTAAAGTGTTCAGAATGCTATCTGCAATAGATACGGGTCCAGAAAAACACATTCTTAAAGTACTGGGCCAGATAAAACCCAATTGTGAAATAATAACTGTTTGAAATTACTTCTTTTCTCAGTGGGTCTGTAAATGAAATGACAGCCATCAGAAAGACACTTAGAGAACAATCACTAAATAAATACTTAGTACTGAATTAAAATACAAAGATAAGGTTATTCCAAGTCTAGTGGTTATTTTTAGAGCCTGAAAGCAAGGTGTTTAGGGTTGTTCCATATTTTCACCAGGTGGGTAGATGACACACAAGCCCCATATTGGCTTTTATTTTCCTCTCATGGTAGTGAAGTATAGAAGAAACCGGACAATTATTGGAACTCTAAGATTTGGGTTGAAGTGTAAGTTCTGCCTCTTACAGCTGCGTAATCTTAGTCAGATTGTGAGTCTCCATTTCCTCACTGGTAAAATGCAGACAGTAATGAGGCACATGCCAGTATATTGTTTGGGGGATTAAATTACCTAATGGGAACAAAAGTTTAATAAAAAGTATAAATTATAGAAATGCCAGAAGAAGAGAGTAAGGAGAGAGAGGATTATGAGAGAAAGGAAAAGAGGAATAGTGGTAGTTATTTTGTGTAAATGAGTTGAAAATGGATTGCTTCCTGTCATTCTCTTCCTAAAACTCCTTCAATTGCCCCCTCATCTACAAAAAAAAAAAAAAAAAAAAAAAGCATGTTCTGTAAAGAGCACCACAATCTGGCTTCTGCCTGCGTTTTTAGCCCACTTTCTAATACAGCATGTTGGCTCTCTATTGACAAGTGTCTATATGATCTCCATTTTGAGTGAATGAGTTAGTTACTAAATGTTTAAGAGGGAAATAAACTAACACTTAGAATTGCCTACCATGTGCTACATACTATGTATTAGTTGTTTAATTTTCACAATCACCCTGCGAGAGGTTGAGCTTGGGCCTCATGATTGGGCAGCAGAGCTAGGAAGTGAACCCCTGACTCATGTGACACCTGAAGGTCCCTTCTGATTGCCTCAGTTCTACCAGTGAAAGGTGAAGTGACAGAATCTGTTCCCAAATACTGTTCATTCCCCATTTTCCTACTCGGCTTCTTCCCTTTGGCTTATCAAAATAGGATTTATCAAACTTTTCAAAGATTGGAAATTTAATCTTTCTTTTCTTTATGCACCAATGAAAATAATACTCTCATGCCTCTCTCATTTGTTGATATAACAAAATATTTTCTTAAAAAAAAATAACTAAAAGTAGTAATAACTATGTGTATGTCCCTTATACACCTAGTCAAAATTTACTATGGCAGATAGAATATCAAATGTTACATTATTAAGGTGCAATAATAGTTTGACAACTACTGTTTGGGCACTGGCTATACAAGCAAAGAGAGGTATTGAGGTTTTCTCTGAAAGAGGGTGAAGGAAAAAAAATGGTTCTGATGCTTCTGTACCAATTTACTGAGTGACATGTAGACAATGATCTCATTGTATCTTCCCCACCACCCTGTAAGGTTGTTATTCTTATCCCCATTAACCAGACGAGGAAACCAAGACTCAGAGGGATCAAGAGAGTTGCCCAAGTTCACATGACCTGTGGATGTAGGGATAGCTATTAAATGCACATCTTCTGAGTGTGAGTTTCTGTTCCCTTTATGATCCTAACAATTAAATATAGAGGACCTGCCAGGGGCCAGGCACAGCTCTCCTTTCCACATGTGCTCTGGGAGCTCTGGGCTTTCTGAGAGCATCATTTTATGCAGATGAAGACTCAATGCCTAGCTCCTCTACTTTCAAGGTGGCCTCAGAAATCAGTTTCCATTGGGACCCAGAAAGTTAGCAAATTTAAATGCCATAAAAGGAGATAACAAATTTCACATTTGTGGATTCTTCTTATGTTTAAATCATCTCTGTGATCACTACGTAGCGACCAATGGCACCACTGTGTTGAAGAACATGGTAGTTACTTCTTTGCCCTCCTTGTTTTTGTCGGGTACGAAGAGAAGGACTCGGGCAGGGGTGGGAGTGGGAACAATGCATCGGAGATAAGAACTGTCAACTTTTAACCCCAGGTCTTTACTTAAGTGCTTATTCATGCCACTGATTTATAGATTCACAGGCTATGAAAGGGACATGAAAAATCATCTCCTAGTAAGAAACATCTTTAAACCACTTTTACTAAGAGTCAATGTAGTATAATGAGTCTGAATATGGAAGTAGGCCACTTTCAGATACCAAATCCCAGCTCTGTTGCCTAATAGCTATATGGCTATGGAAAAGTTTCCTAACTTCCATATGCCTCAGTTTACCATCTAAAAAAGGGGTGGAATAGTATCTAGCTCATCGATTTTCTGTGAAGAATAAGTAAAGCATTATACTTAAGGTACTTGGAAGAGTGCCTGATAAATAGTAATCACTTTATAAGTACAATTATTATTGCTACCCCCTTGTTAAAAAAACACACTTCTCAATAACAATAGGTTAGGTTCAGCTTAACACTCAGGCCTTCTGAGATCCTGAACTGCATCTTGAGTGTTATTTCCCACTACCATAAAAATAGTATTTTCTATCCAATCACTACTGAGCTCTTACTATGTGCTAAGTGCTGTATTACGTACAGTGAGAGGAGAACACGTATGGACTTTCCTTAGACTCTCACAACTCTGTCAGCCCAGTCTCCCCACTACCCCTTCATATGTCTTGTTTACCTTGACCTTCATTCAAAACATTCTCCTACCGGGAATACTTGAGTAAAAGTTTGGACTCTTCCCTCTGCCTAATCAAATCTTATCTTTCCTTAGAGGTGTCCTCTTCCGTGAAGCTTTCTCTAAAATTCAACTCAGTGTGCTCTTTCCTTCTAAATCCCTATGTCATAGCATTTAGTCAGCTGCTGCCTTCTATTATTATGAAAATATTTTACCCACACTATAATCAAATCATTGCCATTAGTGGCCAGAAAAAAACTTTAGTGGAAAATCCAGCTCTGCCTCTTCTTAAGTATATGGCCTGAAACAAATTTTTTAATGTCTATGAGCTTCAGTTTTCTTATTGGCGAATGGGAATAATAGGAATTACATCACATTTTACTGTGGGAAATAAACACTGTACATAGTATGATGCTGATATGTAAAAGCAGTAAATAACTGTTGGTCTCTCCTCCTCCTCCTCACTCATATACGTCTTATCTTCCCATCTAATAGGTAGGGCCTCTGACTCTATGGATTGTGGCTAACATGGGTCCTATAGCTCTAACTCCACATACTTGAGGTTAAACACATATTAGGAACTCAAGAAATAAGGGGGGAAGGGTAGAAAAATCAATTCTATTATCTAGATTGACAGAGGACATTCATGTCCTGCCTTAATGACACCACTGTCTTATCTGATAGCACCTTCTATTAAATCCCTTCCCATTCCCATGGCAAAATGTTATGTGCCAAGCTCAAGGTTTCCAGTTTTCCACACATTCACATCCTTAATAGCTACTATGTATTGAGCACCTAATTTTTGCGAAGGCAGTTTACATAAGTGACCTTCTTTAATATCTCCTACAACCCTGTAAGATGGCAATTATTATTTCCATTTCACAGATGAGAATACAACCTCAAAGGAGATAAATAATTCCTTCAAGGTAAACCAGAAAATAGTGGCTCAAAAATTCCAATACAGGTCTGACTACAAAGCCATGATAATATTAAACAGCCATATTACATCAAATCTCAGATGTACTTTTTTCATGTTTTTACATCTCTGAAATCAGGATGAGTCTTATAATTGATAGTTTTTATTAAATTACATTAGCATTTTTTCCTTAGTGGTTCATAAAATATGGTACATTTCTCAGTGAATGGTATCTTTGATTCAATAAAATAATATCACTTTTTAAGCAGTGATATTCCAAACATCTTAAATCTGTTAACACATTTAATCATCACAACCCCATGATACACGAGGTCTGACAATTAAGTTTGCGAACTTGTTGCAACGCTATTGCTAACCTTTTTTTGATATCAGAGGGATTATTCATTATGAATTTGTACCAACTGGACAAACAGTGAACTGAGTTTACTATTTGGAAGTGCTGAAAAGGCTGCATGAAAAAGTTAGACGACCTGAACTTTTCGCCAACAATTCGTGGTTCTTACATCATAACAATGCACCAGCTCACATGGCACTGTCTGTGAGGGAGTTTTTAGCCAGTAGACACATAACTGTATTGAAACACCCTCCCTACTCACCTGATCTGGCCCCCAATGACTTCTTTCTTTCCCAAAGATCAAGGAAATATTGAAAGGAAGCCATTTTGATGACATTCAGGACATCAAGGGTAATGGTATGACAGCTCTGATGGCCATTCCAGAAAGAGAGTTCCAAAATTGGTCTGAATGGTGGACTAGGTGCTGGCATCTGTGCATAGCTTCCCAAGGGGAGGACTTCGAAGATGACCGTAGTGATAGTCAGCCATGAGGGATGGAGCACTTTTTCTAGGATGAGTTCATGAACTTAATTGTAGACTATGAGTAGTCTAGTATTATCATTTGCATCCTACAGATAAAAAGACTGAGGAATAGACTGTTAAGTAGCTTGTCCTCCCCTCCCCAGTTAAACAGTTGGAGCACCTTGGGTTTAGTATTTGAAATCCAGGCATTCTAGTTCTGGACTCTGTGAGCATAGCTACTACATTCCATTTTTTAATGCCGCACTCTTTACTGCTATGCTACATCAGTTCTCTCCAATCTGCTTTTCTTTCCAAAGATATCTGTAAGTGTTATTTGTAGGTTTTTAAAGACACAGTCGATTTCTTCTTCAGTGCCTAGCATAGTGTCTTGTTTATTGGTTCAGAAGCAGATGTGCAATATGTTTTCATTGAATCTAATTAATGTTAACACCAAAATCAAACACAAAATCTTAACCACGGACTTAATGCAGCCTTTCAGTTTTCTCAGGTAATGTTTATTAATTGGTTAGTTAATTTTGTGGTTCTCAATGGGGCAACTTTCCTCTCAAGGGACATTTGTTGATGTATGGAGACCTTTTTTACAACTAGGGGTGGTAATGCTACTAGCATCTAGTCGGGCAAAGCCAAGGAGGCTGCTACACATCTACAATGCACAGGCTAGCCTCTGATAACAAAGAATTTTCCGGTCCAAATAGCAGTAGTGCCAAGATTGAGAAACCATGAATTCATTCAATAAATATGGAGCATCTCTCTGAGCCTCACTTCTCATTAATAAATGTGGAAATTCATAGTATTCCCCCCGCAAAAAAAACTTTGTGTTTATAGTATCCCCCATCCAATGTATGAATTATCTTTTCATCAACCACATCGGACGGCCTTAAGCCTGTACCTGAACACCTCACCCTTAGGGACCAAAAATGTATAGACTCTGGGGAAGCCTATCCATTTCTAGAACCATCAATTACAATTCCTAATGGGCATGCAGATTGTGGCTATGATGCTACTTAACATAACATGAAATAAACTAGGCTCTACAATTGTGGGCTGATAAAAGTACTATTTAAAAAAATTGTCCATTACATTTTTCAAATGACTTTTCTTTAGTATTCAGTCTCAGTTCACTAACTAAACCTTTTCTTCATCTTAAATACAATTTTGAAGGCAGAATATTCCTGACTAATGGTTCTTAGAGCATCCTCAGAAATGTCAGTACCTTTTGCTAATTCAGATTATCAGGGGAGAGGCAACCGTGAATAAGAAAATTTCAAAATTATGACATCGCTATAAAATTGCCTCTTTATTACTTTTAAATATTGTTTTCATTCATCCATGCAATAAATCTTTTGTATTCCTATGCTGCCCTACAGAAATACAAAAATGGGATGGGACAAAAATTCTGTGCTTGAGGAACCCACAGTCCGTCATAGTTGGTAAACAGGCCACTTGGTGACGGCAGCCAAGGAAAACACTGACGAGGATGTCACCAACTCTGTCTGGGGAGCTTGCAGGAGAATTTGCCAAGGAGTAGTTGCTTAAGCGAAGATTTAGAGGATCTATAACTGATCTCTAGCAAACCAGGAACAGAATATGCAAATGCACTGATTCTGAAGGAGTGGAGAGAAATCTGGGAAGTGTACATGAGACAGCAGGCTGGCACCCAAGCCCAATGTGGAGAATGAGCAAAGCCAAGGCAGGAGATTCTGTGGAAGCTCTTATGTGCCTTGCAACAGAGTTTGAACTTTATCCTGTGGGCCTGAGAGCCACCCAAATGAAAGGGACAAGGTCAGAAATGACTCTTGGAAAGACCGCTTGCAACGGTGAGAACAGACTGAATCAAGCAGGGAAAGATTAGCGTTCTGGGGTTACAGTGATTTACCTAGATAGCTTAGCAGGGAATATTCCTTCCTACCACAGTGAGGAGGTGGGTTGCCTGGCTTAATGAAGACCTAGGGTTTATCTTAAATTGAGCACATTAATTTGCTATTATTATATTAGGTCATAAAAGGCCATGGAAAGCAACTGCTGATTTTAGAGAGAAACCAACTTAGTCCCAGAGATGGAAAGCAGTGTGATTACATGACACGGTTGCTAAGAAAGAGCCAGGACAAGCACTCAGGGCTCCAAATATCCAGCACTTTCCACTCTTTACACTGTTATGAGACTTTTCTGATTTGTTTGTAAAAGGCTGTTTTTATCAGAAGTGCAATTAAATGCCTCTTTCTCCTTCTGCTGTTTTTTCCCCATCATTCACCTGAGATTCTATTTACCCAATTAATTTTCACTGTGTATGAAAAAAGCCTTTTCAAAGCAAAGGTAAATTTCAGCCTAGCCCTTGTCAGCCTGCTGGCTGATTCCTAATTAACTGAGATGAAATGAATGGGGTTTTATTGTTGTTGAGCATTTTAAAATCTTCTGCTTGGATTGGATTACAAGCATTTGGCAGGAGGAATGTGTGTTTCATCCTCCTAGGATCTAGAATCAACAATGGATAGAAGACAGACAGCAAGGGCTGTAGAACCCCAGCCTGGCAGGGTGTTTTCCAAATGCCTTACTAATCACTGCACTGACATAGGGGAGAAAGCTCCAGGAAAGGGCATTATTAGAACCCTGAGTTCAAACCTCACATTGGTGACATCTCTGTATGCGCCTCTGAATTTAATAGCTTTGGGAACCTAAATGTTGAGATCGGATAGGACTGCTTCTCCAGGGAGGAGAAGCAAATTTACCATCATTGCAATTCCCATTCATACAACTACAAGGCTGGTTATGATTCCATAAGAAGTGGGAAGTAATGAGGCTACCCACAATCTCATACGCCTTATAAGCTTGTATTAGCATAACAAAAAGACAGAGAGAAAGACAGGAAGAAAAACTATAGGGGCACGGGTAGCATTACAACATAAATTCACTGAAGGTTGTGGGACAGCTTCAAAGAGGAAGAAATAAGGTTAGGGGTTAATTTGTCCAAGTTCACTTGGGAGAGCCAGGTGCCATTTGCTGCTGAACCCATTCTATTTGTGAGACCATTCATCTCCATCCTCCACGTTCCACAGGTAGGGGCTTCTCTATGGTGACATTCAAAGGCTCTTTCAAAGTCTACACTAGGTCTCTGCAGGAGAGGAGGAGTTGCTTCTCTGTAGAGTTTGGGAGATGGAGCCCCACCCAGCCCCTTGTATGGTTTACGTAAGACATTTTCCCACTTACTTTGGGGAGCCTTTCACCACCTCTTCAGATTGCAGGTTTATTTGGGTTGGGCCTTGGGTTGGCTTGTGCTTGTTCAGGCTACCTGTGACTGGGCAAGTCTGTCTAAATAAAGGTGAAATGTTAGTGAGCTGATTGCCAACCTTAGCTACTATCTACAACTTTATTTTACTCAAAAGGAGCTGACCTAATAGTTTTCATCTCTCTGACTCAACTACTATCTTCTAATTCATTCTATATACGAGCAAAAAAATTGAAATTTATTTACTAGGTAACCATAAGACACTTAAAATCTTAACTACCACACTGTCTGATATTTATGATCTTGGATGACTGACACTCCTCCAGAAAATGTCTAGAGAGGGACTAATTTACTCTCCTTCTGAAACAACCAAAAAGTGGCCAAAATACATGAAACAATGGTTTTCAAGATAGTGGTAATCAGGCAAAGAAGAACAATAGTCCCGGAAAGAAGGGAAATAAATAAGGTAAGGGCTAAAATTGTCCCCACTCTATTGCGAGAGTTCAATTCACAGAGAAAGAAACAAGGCAGAGCCCACTGGACTCCCAAAGTTGAGGAAATAAAGTAGGGGACCAAGGTGATTGGTCCAGAAGGACCAAGGTGATTGTAGAACAGACTACCAGAAAAGAAAGAACAGTACAGAGAACTGTGGAGCTCTAAAAATATTTTCCTAGATTATTTAGCTAAGTACTGATCAACACATGCACGTGAGGAAACCATCTGAGATTGGGGAAACTACCGCCCAAAACGATTCGAAGTAATAGTGCCTGACAGCACGTAGTCAGATTGGAAAATTTCGTTAATAATGGGGGATGAGTAGAACACCCCAAAAATCTCACTTTGGTAGTGTTCTAGACTGAGCATTACTTCAGACCCACCTAAAAATTTTTAAAGGCAAGACTCAAAAGAATCAAATTATTTTCAAATAACATAACTACATTCAGAACAAATCTCAAGAAAATTTATAGCAATACAAAGATATCCAGCACCCAACAAGGTGAAAATACATATCGGGCACTCAGTCACATGTACAATGAAGCAGGAAAATACAACCCATAATGAGAAGTTACTCAACCAAACACACCTAGAACTGATATAAATGTCAGTTACCAGAAAAGAAAATTAAAATAGATATTATACCTGTATTGCAGATGTTTAAAGTTAAGTAGAGACATGGAAGATATTTTAAAAGGCCAAATTGTACTAGAATGAAAAACTAAAATGTATAAAATGAAAAACGTACTGGTTGAGGAAAAAATGCCATTAGACAATACAGAAGACTAGTGAACTTGAAGAAATTGTGATTGAAATTCTTCAAAATTAATCACAGAAAGAAAATATGTAGCAGGAGAAGGAGGAGAACAAGAGGGGAAGGGGATAGGATGAGGAAAAGAAAGGGGAGAAGAAGGAGGAGGAAGAGAACATCAAAAGTCCTAATATACAAATAAGTGGATCCCTGAACTATGGAGGGGGGGATATTTGAAGAATAATGACCACAGTTTTCCTATATTTGATGAAAACTATAAGTCTATAGAGCCAAGAAGTTCAATGGATCCTAAGTACAAGAAACATGAAGAAAACTATACCAAGGTATATCATAATCAAATTGTTCCAAACCAGCGATAAAGAGAAAAATATTAAAAGCAGCCAGAGAAAATACAAGTTACATGTAAAATGGAATAAAGAAAAGAATGACAGATCTTTTTGCTGGAAGCCAACACAAGTGAGAAAAAGTGAAGCAACATTTTTAAAAGGCAAAGGGAAATAATTGCCAACTTAGATTTCTACACCCAGAAAAATGTATTTTACAAATTAAGGTGAAATTAAAAAAAAATATTTCAGACATACAATAGCCAAAAAAATTCAACACCAGCAGATCTGCACTGCAAGAAATGTTAAAGGAAGTCTTTCAGACACAAGGAAAATAATACCAGAGGAAAATATGAATCTATGTAAGGAATGAAGAACACTAGACATGACAATATCTTTAAAAAGATAATTGACTATTTAAACCAAGTAACAGCAAACTACAGCCCACAGACCATGCGATGTTCTGAATTTTTATACCCTCCCAAATTCACATGTTGACATCCTAATGCCCAAAGGTGATGGTATTAGAAGGTTTTTTTGGAGGTACTTAGGACACGAGGGTGGAACCTTTGTGAATGGCATTAGTGCCTTAGAAAGGAGACTCCAGAAAGATCCCTAGTCCCCTCTGCCATGTGAGGACACAACAAGAAGTCTGTGACCTGGAAGAGGGCCTTCGTTTGACCATGCTGGCACCCTGACCTCAGACTTCCAGCCTCCAAACCTGTGAGAAGTAAATTTCTGTTGTTTATAAGCTACCTAGTCTGTGGTAATTGTTATAGGAGCTCAGATGAACTAAGACAGACCAAATCCTTACTGATGACTTTGTTTTTTTTAAATGAAGTACTACTGGAGCACAGCCAAGTTCGTTCATTTATGTATTTTCCATAGCTGGTTTGAGCTATAACAGTAGAGGTGAATTGTTGCAACAGAAACCATGTGGCACACAAATCCTAAAATACTGACTATGGGTATTTATATAAAAAGCTTGCCAACCCCTGGCTTACACAAAAATAGTAACAACGTACTATAGTGTTTATAACATATACAAAAGTAAAGTGTACGGTAAAATGGCACAAAAGTCAGGAGGGGAAAAATGGGAGGATACTATTGTAAAGATTCTTAGCTATATGCAAAATGGTATACTATTATTTGAAGGATGTAGTAAATTAAAGATGTATGCTATAAATCCTAAAACAACCACTAAATTCATAAATCAAAGAGTTATAACTAACAAGCCAACAAAAGATATGAAGTGGAATCATATTCACTTAACCCAAAGGAAGACACAAAAAGAAGATAAAGGGAAATACATGAGACAGCAAAGAAGATGGTGTATAGCTGTTAGGTTGGTGCAAAAGTAATTGTGGTTTAAAAGGTTAAAAATTGCAAAAACGCAATTATCTTTGCACCAACCTAGTAACATATTAATACATTAAATGTAAATGCTCTGAATACCTCAGTTTAAAAGGCATATATGATTAGATTGGATAAAAAAAAGCAAAGTCCCACTATATGCTGCCAAAAGGAACACACTTTAAATATAACAACAATATAATAGGCTAAATACATAGAAGGAAAAATATATCATGCTACCACTATTTAAAGGAAAGCTGGAGTGGCTATATTATAACAGACAAGAGAGAATTCACAATAAAGAATATTATCAAAGATAAAGAAGGACATTTGATAATGATAAACATGTTAATTCATGAAGAGGACCTAACAATCCTACACATTTATGCGTGCAAAACCAGAGCTTCAAAATATAGCAAGCAAAAACTAATAGAACTGAAAGGAGAAATAAATCAACAATTATAGTCAGAGATTTAAGGAAATGCAATTAAAACTACAATGAGATATTGCTTCACACCTATTAGAATGTTTAAATTATAAAGAGAAGTCTCCTAATAGCTGGATGTAAAGAAATTAGAACTCTCATACACTGCTGGTGGGAATGCAAAGTGGTACAACCACTTTGAAAAGCAGTTTGGCAGTTTTTCAAAAAGTTAAACATGACCTACCATCTGACCCAACATTTCACGCCTAGGTATTTACCCAAGAAAAATGAAAGTATATATCCATACAAGGTCTTGTACACAAACATTCACAGCAGCTGTAGCTGTCATAGCCCCAAATTGAAAACAACATAAATGTCCATCAATAGGTGAATAAATACACAAACTATGGTATATATATGCAATGGAATACCAGTCAGCACTGAAAATGAATGAACTATTGAGATGCTAAAATATGGATGAGTCTCAAAATAATTACACTAAATGAAAGACCAAAAAAATGCTATGATTCCATTTATATAAAAGTTTATTAAATGAAAACTAATCTCATAGAAAAAATAGATTCATGGTTGGCTAGGGGTGGAAGTGGAGGAAAGCTGGGAGGAGCTGATAAAAGGAACTTCAAAGCTGCATGAAGACACTTGTAGGTGTTATGTTTTTATTATCATGACTGTCGCGATGGCATCACAAGTATTGCTCACCAAATGGTACACTTTACATGTAGCTTACCATATATCAATTACACTTCAATAACACTGTCTAAAAAATGTAAATAGAGAATCACCAGTCTATGTCAAGGTCAGCCAAAGGCAGCTTGAGAGGCCCCACAAAGTGCTTTGTCTGCAGAGAGGCACAGACCCAGTGACCCCACAGCACTCCTGGTCTCTCGCACTGACCCAAAGCCTGAGAGAGTATTTGTTCTGAACACCATTTTGCTTCCTCTGATGTCACCTACAGCTGCTGTTCTCCGCATCTCAGGAATGTGGTAGGACAAAGAAATCCTGACCCACCCCTGTCTTTTCAGGGCAACTCTCTGCCAACACCAAACATGGACAGACACTGAGTGAAGGAAAGCTACCCATGGCTTTGAAAGGTTGCCAGTGCCTAATTGACACTGTTAGATTATTTAAAGTCTTCTTCTCTATGCGATCATTTAGGAAGTATCCATACTGGCCAAAAATTAAAAGAAAAAAATCTTAACAAAAAAATAACAGTATAACCCATCATGATATTCATTTTTCACCCATTTATGTTCACACAAGAAGAGGAACCGTGTATAAATTAAAGAATTAGGGTAAGATTATAGATGTATTTGCTCTTAAATAATATCTGTACTTCCCTCTATGTAAAATCTGACAAATTCATTCAGTCAATAAATATTTCACTGCCCACATTCTATACCAGGCACACATAGGAGGCAATATTTGGTGCACCTCCAGGTGATGAGTCAGTTGTCAAAATACCACCTAAATACAGAGGGTGCCAAAAAATGTATACACATTTTTAAAAAGGAATAAAAAATGTATTACAATTGTAATATTCAATATAACCAATACCAAAAGATGAATATAAGTCGTGTGTATACATTTCTTTGGCACCACCCCAATGTCAGTCAAAGGAAGACGAGACATGTTCTCAAACTAGAAACTGAGAAGCTGATCATTGCAGGAATTCAGAATTCCTTTGAGTACCCACGGCACCACCACTTTGCCTTGATTGTCCAAAGACAAATTATTGAATTTTAAAACTGATAGCACTTAGATTTTGATGTGGGACATAGTAATCTCAAATATGTTCAAGGTGTTTTTAAAAAACAGAAATCTACCTAAGTGATACCAAGATGATGATAGTCTGTTTGGATAATGGTGTGGTGGTGGGAAAGATTAAAAACGAAACAACTTGACAGATTTTTGTAGAGAAAAACAAAGTGGTATCCCACAGCATCAATGGACTCTCCCTGATATGAGGACTATGACAGAAAGAGAATTTTCTTTATCTGAATTGATTGGCAAGAAATCTTTTCACAGATGCATCTTTCTTGAAATCTGAAAAGGGCAAATTCTGTATTATCACTATGTAATGTATTCAATCACATTTCCATTTCTGAGAGCAGACGAAAAGTGGGATGCCGGGATTCTAAATTAATTCCTTTTATTCCTTTTCAAGACACAGCTTCTGTGTTGTAGAAAGGTACCGCCATTCCCTTCTCATTTCTTATTTATGTCAAACTCCCTGTCCTAATAATCTCCAGCTCTTCCCCCCAAAGCTTAAAAGTTTCAAAGAAATTGAAGTTTGGCATTTCTTTTGCAAAATGTCTACTGTTTGCTCCTTAAATACTCATATTTACTTTGGGGTTACATAAAAAGAAAGTAAAGTTAGTATGTCCAAGAAAAACTCTATATACCTATCACTGTGTCTAATTCTGACTACTGATGCAATATGGTCATTGCAATAGTCAGAACTCTTTGCAAGTGATAAAAATCCAACCCAAATTAGCTTATGTAGAAAGGGAAAAGTAACACAACTGCAGAAAGGAAAGGAGTGGCAAGCTTTTCCCTTCTCCTCCTGCTCCTCCTTCTCTCCCCCCCACCCTCCCGTGTGCGTGTGTGTGTGTGTGTGTGTATTTGTGTTACTCAACTCTGCTTTTCTCTGTCTTTGGGCCTATTCTTCCCTATTACATATAGGTTGTTTTTTTTCCATGAGACTGTGAATATATAGTCAGAAGCAACTCCAAACTTATACCGTTCCTGCTAATGGACAGAAAGCAAAAACACTTCCTGTCCACCTCCAATTCAACAGATGTTTGGAAAGAGTTCTGATTCTTATAGCCCAAGACTGAGACGTTATGATTTTCAGCCTCCATTAAAATCACATAGTTTGGGTGAGGAAGGAGCAATGTTGAAGAAGAAGAAGAAGAAGAAGGAGGAGGAGGAGGAGGAGGAGGAGGAGGAGGAGGAGGAGGAGGAGGAGGAGGAGGAGGAGGAGGAGAAGAAGAGGAGGAAGAGGAAGAGGAAGAAGAAGGAGGGGGAAGAGGAAAAGGAGAAGAGGAAGAGAAAGATGTAGGTGGTGGGAGAAGAGGAGGTTAGGACACATAAAACCAAAGATAAATAGTTGGAAATTGGGAAAGCAGAATGCTACTGTCAGCCATCTTACACTTGAGGTTTTCTTATTCAATTTCGACCTTTTTAACTGCCATCAAAGGTAACCCTGATAATGCTTCCATCAGGTAATGATAGGGGTCTTAATTGCATCATCCAAAGGAATAGAGTGAACCTATGGGCAGTTTCATTTGAATTAGTCTTTTCTCTCTAAGCTTTTTTAAGTTAAAAAAATTAAATACCAAGAATTATGATATAGATAACTGGTAGAATTTATATTTCAAATACAGTAACCCCTACATAAAATTTTGTGCTCTCTCACTATTTCTTAACTGTTAGAATTCTGAGATTTCTGCCCACTTTTACTTTACAACTTCAAAGAGCAAAATAGCTTCTCTCCTATTTGCCTTTAAGTTTCAAAACATTGTGGTTTAAACAGCAATTTCCCAAAATGTGCTTTCACCTAGAGTACAAATCTATAAAATGTTTTCAGATTGGTAAATTGTGGTTTTGTCCTCTATCTGTCTCCCTTTTAGGAAAGATGCTGTCAGGGGATAAAAGGAAGATATGCTTTGTATTTGAAAATGCACGAGAAACCCCAACTCAGAGAACCTCACCTATGCACTACAGTCCTCTAATGAGTCCTTCATCCTCTTATCCAGAGAGAGACTTCCCCCCCACCCACCCCGGGAGTACATCCAGTAGATTCTGTTTTTCACCACAAAAATGGAAACACAATGATGCTCCCCAATCTAGACACCCTAGACACCTTATCAATTTCCATAAGCTACGTCAACAGGAAGGAGCTAAACACATACCCTTCTTTCATAAACACCCATCGTCTCTTCCAGCACAAATTATCATAGTAATGTTTATTCTTTATGAAAAAATATGCTTCTTATGAAAAACTGAAAAATACCAAAAAAAAAGAAAAAACATTTCAAGAGGAAAAACCAGCATTTTTCATTTAACATTATATTGTAAGCATTTTTCCTTTACCTAAATCTTTGAAAATGGTTAAATTGGTTGCAAACCACAATTCAGTCATATTAATGTGACATAATTTATTTAATCACTAGTTAGTATTTGTTTCCATGTTTTTCCCACTATAAATAAGACTATTAGATATCCATATCCATAAATCTTTTTCCACAGTGTTGAGTATTACTTTGAAATTAATCTTTAGCCATGGAATACTGGATCAAAGGAGATAAATCATTTAAAAACTCTTGATACACATTAATAAATTTCTTCTAAACAAAGATGCATCAATTTCCACTTTTACTATCAGAATCTGAGAGCATTTACTCTCATCTTTGCCATCAATGCTAGTATTATCATGGGAACAAATATTTTAAACAAATTTAAGCAACGTTTTCAAAACAGAAATTTGAAATGGATTTATTTTGCACTCACCAGCTGACTTCAATGCACAATGACTGGCATCCCAGTAGCTGATGCTTATTTGCAATAAAAAGATTGCAGGATCTGCCTGTTTCTTTTTTGAACTGTATGTATTACTATGTATATATATATATATAAAATATATATACAGAGTGTGCCTAAAAATGTGTACACATTTTAAGAAAGGAAAAAACTGTTTTAATTATAATACTCAATATATACCAATAGCAAAAGATGAATACAAGCAATGTTTGACTTCTGCAATTACAAGAGGTGCTCAAAGTGGTTGCCATCAGCGTTCAGACACTTCTGATTATAGTGAACTACTGCTTGAACATAGAAAAAATCCCTTTAAATGTGTATACATTTTGGCACCACCCCCCATATATAATACTATACATATGTAGTACTATACCTGTATACATATACAACGTAATACATTGTAATCACTTAATCATGTATATAATTAAGTGTTCATAGAAATATGAAAGTTCTGAAGAGATCAACACCAGACTACTATGACCAGTCTTAAGCTAGAAAGAGTGCATTTGTTGATGGAGAGTGAGGGAAAGTCTTAAGATGGAAACTTCAACTTGGATTTTATTACAAGGTGCATACATTCCTTTGCAATTATGCCCCAGTGAGAATAATATTCTATTGCCCTCTCACTCCAAACACATATGGAAGGGAACTCCTTATCTCTCTAAACCTACTCTACTGCGTGCTTCTGACGGAACACTTATGTCAGGACCCAGGGCAGGCCACTCCAAACTATCACTCAATGGCATATTGATTACTTTGAATTAAAGTTACTTGACACGCAGGTGGCACAAGAAAGGCATGTTGACTTGCCCTTGTCTCCTTGAATACAGAACATAAATTACCCCTGTGAAAGGTGAAATCCTTGCTCCAGGAGAGCTGAGAGAGAGAGAGACACCCTTTCAGCTAGAGTTAAGAAATCCAGGGCTGAAAAACCTGTACATGCAAACCTTGTTACTTGTTACTAATTTACTACCTAAGCCCAAACTTTGCTTAGATTCCTCCTAACGACCACTCAAACCTGTTCCTTTGTCCTGTCAATTCTTTACAAATTTATTGTGTCTTTGTCTAAAAAGTATAAAAAGCAGGCGGGCTTATCATTTCTGTAAGCATCATTTATGACCATCCATGTCCACATATTTTTTTCTCCTGTTAATCTTGTGTCGATTTTATTCCAGCCATAAGAATTCAAGAAGGGTAGAGGGAGGAATTTCTCCCTCCCCAACTGTTACTATCTTCTCAATTACTCTTGTACAAGCCTTGCCACTATCTTTTATTCATTTCACCCTGATCTCTCATATGTAACACAGGTTATATCTCTCAGCTCCACTCAGATCTGCACCTGCTTTTTCCCTCCCCACACTCAAGGTCCTAATTCACGCCCACATTTTTCTTACCTTCAGTAACTCTCTAAGGATTCTTTTGCTTCTAAGTCACCCTCTGCCTCTTGCAATTAAAGTGATTCCCCATTTCCCCTGCCGAGATTATCAATAGATTTACATGGACTGCAGTGTAAAATTCTAATTCCTTAGGATAGCATTCAAGGACCTGCACAATGCGCTGCCTTATCCACCATCTTTCCAACATCACTGTCAACTAGATACACCACCCCTCCACCATCCCAATGCAACAACCAACTTGCATTTCTCTAAACTTTTTCTCAAAGTCCTACTTCCTTGGCTCTGTTTGTGATGATACATCTACACTGCAGTTTACTATTTTTCCCTGAGGAAGTGAGAAAGGCAGAGAAACCACAGCACAGCTTAACTTTGATCACAAAGATAGATATGGGAGTAAAACATTATTTGAATTTGAATGCAAAATTCAAATGAAACTTCAAGGAAATGATAAGCCTATTTCTAACTACTTTCTCCACCACCACTATTAGCAGCAGCAACGGCCCAGAGGTTTGTGGTCACTCCTTTTTGTATTCTGGAGTTCTATACTGGAAATTTTTGAGAAGCACTGCTCTAGGTGGAAAGTTTTCCAACCCTTTCTGGGTGACAATTCCTGCCTATTATTAAGAGCCAGCTCCTCTACACAACATTCTAAAATCCCTCCCATTTATAAAAAACAACAACAACAAACAAACAAAAAAAACCCTCCCTTCCTTTACTCCCAGTGCATATAATGACTATTATAACTAGTGCTAGGCTCAGGTGGGCTTGTCATCTCCCAATCCCTGCCCGTCCACAAAATAATGCTTCTCAGTAAAGACGGGGACAACTTGAAATGACATGATTGTTCAGAGGCCATTGTATACCAGGATATAGCCTTACCAAAGAGTGGGGAAATAAAACTTCTCAGACTGTCAAGCCGGTCCAGAGATGTTTATTTGCATGCCAAAGGGCTAGAGTCAGGAGGAAACCTTTTTAGGAGCGATGGGAGACCACTGCCTCCTTCCCCTTTGTACGTGGATAAAAACCATTGTCCTCATTCCTCACCTATGGGGAACCCAGCTACTGGCATAAGACAGTTGATGTGGCTCTTATCACATCATCTCAGGGGCCAGAACTGGGGTAAAGAGGAGGCCAGAGTACTTATTTACTATGAGATATTTAATATCAAGTGTGTCTTTGATACAGAACAGTGCACATTCAGTTTAAAATTAATAAAGATGATACAGGATAGTTAGCAAGTCCCTAGGTAGACAGGGAAGTCCCTGGTGGAATAAACAAAGACAGCCATATCCTAAAACTCCAGGTTTTGAAATCACTCCTTCACTCCAGGACATAATGTAACAAGGCCTTGAGGTTAATCATAAAATTCCTTTGGGCCTGACAAATGGAACAGATCTGATAGGTAAGAGTGGGTGACTTTGCTAATTCCTTTAGGATGGGCAAGCAGAACAAACCTGGTAGACGAATTTCATTTGAAGGTACCAGTTCCCTTCTTCAAACAGCTCCCCTTCCCCAAGCAGGCAAGGGAAGGTATAAAAGTCAGAGCTTTTGCCTCAGTCACGGGGCCACCCCCATTCGGGACCCACTCCCACTCGGGAGCTCTGACTCTTTGCTTTCAATAAACTATCCTCTTTTTAAAACTCTCTGCCTCTCCTGGGTCCATGTTTCCATTCTTCGGTCTCAGGAGACACGATCCCGGCCCACACCCAGAAACTGCCGGCAGATCCAACATCATCTACGTCATTTGGGGACTCACAGGAAAAATATTCCTCCATCAAAAATGAGTATTAAAAACCTAACAGAGAACCTAAATGTGGCCATTATTTGTCTTCATTTTGCTATTTTTGTTGTCTTACCCGCATGGATATCTCCTGTCAGTAGTTTCATCTCCCCAAACTCCCATCACCCTTCTTTACTCCTCTGTCACCTATTTCTTCCAGAAGTCTCATCTACTCGTATGTTGTGCTTATTGTCATCTCGTTTGCTTGTTGTCCTGATTATGGTGTATTACTGCTCATTAAAACATCCTTGTTTTCCAGAAGGGATTTCTTTTCCATTGAGATGGAGAACCCTTATATGTAATCTAGTTCTAGACAGATGGGATAGCTAAGTGAGTCAGCTAACCTGCAAGAGCCATGAAAGAGACATGGTAAGTCATAAATCCTCAATCACATTTCCTGTACTAGCTCGTAACAGTGAAAAAATGCAGAAGGTAGCAAATGAGCAGGTAGGAGATAGAGGTTAATGAGCTGTGGCTGCACTATTCATACTAATCATTCTCCTACTTAATATATTCATAGAAATTCTCACATCTACTTAACATATTCATGAAACTTCTAGTATTCGTTTAAAATATTCATGAAACTGGCTCATTTTCAGTCCCATGGTGGTCACAAAACTTATTACAAACACAAAGGGTGCAAAAGGTAACCTAAGGCCAGAGTGTTTACTTCTCTCAATAGTGTTAGCATCTGGACACAGGCAAAGACTGTATCTAACGAATTTTCAGTCCTCCAAACAACTAATCCCATACTTCACACACAATAAAGTTTTACAGGATTAAATATGTGTTGATTCAAGTCATTTCTACAGGAAAAAAAAAAAAAAATGTGACCAATACGAGATGAACTGAATTCTGTCAATGAAAAAATTACTCTCTACAAAATACAAGTTATCAGAGTGTTGGTAAGTATGTCAAGAAATAACTACAAATACATAATTAGTGGCCATATAAATTTGGTCATCCTCTTTGGAGAACAATTTGAGAATATTATCACAGTTTTACTATACATACCCTTGACCCAGCAATTCAACTTCTGAAATTTTATCATACACATAAATTTATTCATATGCATAAAAAGAATGTGCACAGAAAAATGTTTGCTGCATTGTTCTTAAAAGCAAAGGAAAAATAACTTATATGTCCATTAATAGGGGAGCAATTAAATAAATGATATTACTTTCATTTATTTGTGATATAATGCAGCTGTTACTATATCATGGACCAAAATATAGTAAACGTGTATGTGCTGACATGGAAAGATCTTCAAGGTAAATTGGTACTTGGGGGAAAATCTATGAAGATATAGAACAGCATGTTTAGAACAAGGTGTAACTTATTGTGCAAAAGTAAACACACACAAATAGCATGAAATTGTCTTAAAAGAATACACAAAACATAGTTGATAGTAGTTAAGAATCTGGATGAAAGATATCATTTCATTCTCCACTCCCTGTTTTCATTTTTATTCTTTGCATTATTTTCTTTACCATAATTGAAAAGAACAGAAAAAAAGTTATAGAATTGCAAAGACAGAAGGAAAATTAGTGGTAATTAGCTCAAAAAGAGAAGTGACAAGTGAGTTACTTGAGGGCACACAGCTATTTGGTGGTAGAACTACAACCTAGGACCAGATCCTTTCACTCCTACTTCAGATTCTTAGTCAAGTTTCTTTAATCATATGCCTAGAAGCTACCATTTATTGAGTGCCCCCTTTGTGCTATGTGTTAGGCATTATACTCTGCACTTTACAGAGAGTAGCTCCAATTCTTACAAGAACGCTGGGGTGAAAATGTTATTTGTCATTCACCTTTCAGGACCTGTTTATAGCATTAAGGAAATTCCCATGTTAGGGTAAGTGGCCTAGAGTACTAAGTCAAATACGTTATCACTGCTATTGCTATAACCTTACAAAAGTATGTTGTATTTCGATTTTATAGATAAGGAAACCTTGCTAATGATTATGTATCTGGTATGTGGTGAAACTGGGATTCCAACCCAAGTTTGCCCAACTCCCAAATCCCTCTTCTTGGTACTATTTCATATTCTATATCTTGAGACTATAAATACCATGAGAGAACTTGATTTAAAATTTTGCTTAATTGTTATAATAACTTGCCAGTTAGTTATTATCAGAAAATCAGTAGTAGTATTCCGTTACATATTCACATCCCATTTAAAAATCATACATTTCATTATCCAATTATATCATCTAGCTCGTTCACTACACACACTATTCTGTGATTCTTGAGCCAAAATCTTCTGTCACCAGCATTGCTAGCCAACATATAAGCCCATATTTGCTGCAGAAAAATAAATCCTAAAACACTTCAGATTGCAAACCCAATTCTGCCTGTCCACAGTTACCTCTCCTCTTTGAGAAGGCATTACAAAAGTCACAAATTAAAAGGTTTGGTGCTGCAAACTACTGCTCATCTGCCACAATAATTACTATATTCAGCAATTTACAATTAGAATTCATTTATCATTCGGCTCCACAAAGCTCCACATAGAACCCAGTGATAGCTATTTTAGTCTCAAGACTTAAAATTCAACTCAGCAATTGTGTTTGTCACTAACATTATGAAAATACCCAGTTCCAACTATACATGCTAAGTGCCAGTGGGAGCCAAGCTCTCAGCTTCTTGAACCTACATTTTTCTGTTTTTCATCTTTGGGCCTGGAATCACACTGTATAACTTAGCTTTATTTCTATCTAGATATGTAAATGATAAAAATATTTCTAGACAAGGTTAAATTTCTGTTTTGTCTAGCATACATCTCTCATCTTAAGCTGAGATGTAATGAATTTCTCATGAAAGTTGCACAATATCAATAGCTTCTTTAACAATTATATTCAGACATAACTAACATAAACACATATTTAGACTTTGATATATTTTGTTACAAACATACCAGTGAAATCATCACTACACTCAAAAAAACATACCCATGATCCACAGTGGACTCATTAAGCACCATTGTAATCTCACCTCCCGCCATTCGCCATTCCAGGCTACCACTGCTCTGCTTTCTGTCGCTCTACATTAGCTTGCATTATCTAGAATTTTACATAAATGAAATTATACTTTATGATCTGACTTCTTTCACTCAACATAATTATTTTTGAGATTCATCCATGTTGTAATACACATAAAAATACAAATAAAGCTACTTTTAATATTTATGTACAAATCTATATATGGATGTATGCTTTCGTTTCTCGTGAGGAGAATGACTGAATCATTTGATAGGTTTATGTATAACTCTTTGGAAACTTCCAGCCTGTTTTCCAAACCAGTGAAACATTTTACATCACCGCCAGCAATGTATGAGATTTCCAATTCCTTCACATCCTTGCCAATACTTGATATGGCCCCCCTTTTTAATTTGAACCATTCTAATGGATACATAGTGTCATCTCATTGTAGTTTTAATTTGCCTTTCTCTAAATACCAACAGCATTGATGGTCTTTTCACGTGTTTATTTACCATGTGTATATCTTCTTTGATAAAGAGTTCAAAACTTTTACCTGTTTGTTGTTGGGACACTTGTTTCTCATTATTGACTTTTGAATGTACTTTACATAATCTGGATACAAATTCTGTGTCAGATATATGATTTGGAAATATATTTTCCCAGTCTGTGGCTAGTTTTTGTATTCTCTTAACAGTGTCTTTCAAAAAGCATAAGTTTTTAAATTAATGAAGTAAAATTTATCAATATTTTTTCTTTTATAGATAGTGCCTTTGCCAGGATAGCTAAGAAATTTTCACACAATCCAAAGTTATAAAAATTTTCATCTTAAAGTTTTATTGTTCTAAGTTTTACATTTATGTCAATAATGCATTTTCAGTTAATTTTTGTTTATGGCATGATATATGAATTGAAATTTGTTGTTTTGCATCTTTTGCATCTTCATATGCAACTGTTCCAGCACTATTAATTGAAAAGACTATCCTTTCTCCCCTGGACTGCTTTTGCTCGCGTTTCAAAAATCAGTTGCTCACATCAGTGAACCTATTTCTATTCCGTTGATCTATTATCTGTCTTTCTATGCTTTTTACTCTGTGCATTATCTTTTCCCAGCCATTTACTTTTAATTAAATTGTGTCTCTTGATATTTCAAGCACATTTCTTGTAGACAACATAGAGTTTGGTCTTGCTTTTTGTATCCAGTATGACAATCTCTGCCTCTTCATTGGTTATTTTAGATCACTGATATTTAATGTAATTATTAATAGGGTTAAGTTTGATTTTACTGTCTTTCTATTTGTTCCATCTATACCCTTCTACTTCCTTTCTGTTTTATCTTAGAATAACTGATAATGTTTACATTTAATGGATTTTTATTTTTACTTTTTATTAGCTATAATTTTGATTACTTGTTTTGTGTTTTTTGGGGGGTTTTTTTGGAGTTCTTTTAAATATTAACACTAAAACAATTACTAGCTTTTATTTATCAATCTACATTCAAGTAATATTACACGACTTCATCCATAGTATACTCCATTTCTCCCTTCCAGGTTTTTGTGCTATTGTTGTCATAGATTTTGCTTTGACATGTTATAAACCCTATGCTATATTGTTTTCATTTTTGTGCAAACTATTATTTATCCTTTAAAGGGATTCAAAGAAAACAATCTATATTTATCTATAGTTATCATGTTCATGTTTGATAGTCTTCATTCTTTTGTGTATAGTTTCATCCAATATCAATCATTTACCTTCTGCCTGAAATGCTTCCTTTAATGTTTCTTATAGTACAAGTCTGATGGTGATAAATTCTTTCAGTTTTTTGTGTCTGAAAAAGTCCCCTCACTTTCTTTTTAATAGATAGTTTCTCTGCTAAGTGAAATAAGTCAGACTGATAAAGAAAAATACCATATGATCTCACTTATATGTGGAATCTAAAGAACAAAATAAATGAATAACAAAACAGGAACAGACTCATAGATATACAGAACAAACTGATGGTTGCCAGAGAGGAGAGGGGTTGGGGAGTTTGGCATAAAAAGGTGAAATGATTAAGATATACAAATTGGTAGTTACAAAATAGTCACGGAGATGTAAAGTAGAGCATAGAGAATACAGTCAATAATGTTGCAAGAACTATGTATAGTGCCAGGTGGGTACTAGATTAATCAGAGAGAACACGGCATAAATTATATGCCTGCTGTACACAAACTAACATAAAATAATATTAAACATCAACTGTAACTGAAAAATATAATTTTTTAAAAATGTGTTACTTTTACACATTAAGTAAATAAAACAAAACGAAAAAACATTGCAGTCTAAATCATATTATAGAGTAATCTTAATATTAAAAAATAGAAGTATATGTTTATGTATCTACACATGTATGTGTAAATTAATATACAGAAAATCTTTCTATAGAACTCAAAAGACGAGAATGAGATCAATGGAAATTGTAGTGGGGGCAAAGGAATGGAACTTTTATATTTCTTGTATAATTCTGCATTATTAACATTTTTACAATGAGTATATGACCAAATAATACTTGAGTAACAAGTAAAAATGTCATATAAAAAATAGATATTTTCTCTGAGTGCAGAATTCTAGTTTGACAGTCTTTTTTTTTTTTTTTCCTTTCATTACTAGGAACATTTTGCATTACTATCTTCTCATTTGCATTGTTTCTGATGAGAAATTTGCTGTATTTCTTACCACTGTCCCTTGGTAATTTCTCTTTTTTCTTTGACTGCTTTTTTAAGATTTTCTCTTTATCACTGGTTTTGAGCAATTTGATCATGAATTGCCTTTGCACAGTTATCTTCATGCTTCTCATGCTTAAGAGTTTTCTGAGCTTCCTAGGTTGACCAGTTCATAGTTTTCATCAGTTTGGGTATTTGGGGCAGGGGGTAGCTATTGTTTCTTCAAACTTTCCTTACTTCCCCTCACTTCTTTTCTTCAGGTACTGCAATTATACATAAATAGGCAATTTAAAAGTATTTTTTCACAGCTCATTGATGTGCCATCCATATTTTTACACTTTGTCCTATTTCATTACGGATGATTTCTATCACTATGTCAAGTTTACTTTTATTTTTCAATATCTAATCTGCCATTGCTTCCATATTATGTACCTTTCATTATACACATTGTGGTTTTCATCTCTAGAAGCTGAATTTGATTCCTTTTCATATCTTCCATGTCTTTTGAAGTTTTGAATATATGGAACACAGTTATAATAACTGTTTTAAAATCCTTGTTTGCCAATTCTAACATCTGTATCAGTTATGGGTCACTTTCAATTAATTGATTTTTTTCTTCTTTTATGGGTTGTATTCTCCTGCTTCTTTGAAAGTATGATAATTTTTTACTCGACCTTAGATATAAATTTTACCTCATTGAGTACTGGATATTTTCGTATTGATGTCAATTTTCATTAGCTTTATCTAGGATACACTTCGGTTACTTGGAGTCAATTTGATCCTTTTGGGTCTGCATTCAAGGTTTATTTGGCAAGACTACAACAGCGCTCAGTCTGGAGCTAATTATTCCTCATTACTGAGACATGACCCTTCTCTGTACTCCACTCAATGGCCATGGATTGCAATGTTTTTCAGTCTGCTGGGAACAAACACTTTTCCTGGTACTTTTGTGCATACTTTGTGATTTTCCCTCTAATCCTTTTGAACAGTGTTTTTCCTTGCCTCAGGTAGTTTCGTTAGGAACATGCTGATCGGTACTCTGCTGAAGAGTCAAATGCAGCCCTCTGCAGATCTTTGGAGTTCTCTCCGTGCATGTCTCTCCTCTTTAGTCAGTCCTCTGTCCTATGAACTCTGGACACCTTGGTCACCCAATAATCACCAACTCCATCTCCTCAGCTCTTGGTATGTCCCTCCACGTACCTCCACCTGATTTCCCCCTCTCTGCACCATCACCTAGAAGCCCTTTCAAGGAAGTAAGCTGAGGCGTTTGTAGGGCTCATCTCACTTGTTTCTCATCTCTCAGGGATTACTGTTCTTTGATGCCCAGCACCATGAAAGCCAAATCCAGCTCCTAATACTCCGTCTACATCAGAAATAGAATTCAATTCCATCTGTGAAACTGATGACAAGAGACATGTCATGGTGAAGTGAGATAAAGTACTGACTTAGAAGACTGCAAATCTTGTTCTTGCTACTGACTAGCTGTCTAGCCTTGGACAGGTGACTTCACCTCTATGAATTTCAGTTTTTTCCTGAATAATATGATTGCAGGTCTCCTATCTCTAACATTTATACATTTTTAAATTATATATATATATATATATATATATATATATATATATATATATATGTATGTATTCACATTTATATGTACACATATGCATGTGTTAAGGAGATAGATATACTTCGAAAAGAAAAAACCCACATTGTGCCAGGCTGTGTCCTCTGTTGTTTGGCAATAAACAGCACAGGCTTGGTTTCTGCCCGCATGGAATCTAGAATAGTTTTAGAGGAACTACTGCATTCTAAGGGAAATTTTTTAATGCTTTAAAGCATCTTATTCCATCTATGACTGAATATTTTATTCATGTTGCATGGCTCAAATCATATTTCTTCTTTGATGTCTTACCTAATACTTCCTCTGAGGTTCAATCTCAAAAAATTACACATGTGCATACACATGCATGCACGGGCGTGCACACACACACACAACACACATTTATGCTTGTAAATACATGCATATATGCTGAATGTTACATGTTTAGTTTACTTTTCTTAAGGCATTCATTATTCATTTATTCATCCATGTAATCAACTATTATAAATTCAGCTCATACTCTGGGCCAGGGCATTTGTTAGGTATCAAGGGTACAACAATAAGCAAAATTCAGTTGCTTCTCAAAATGTTTACAATCTAGTATGTAACAGATTATTATTAATATAATGTGGAGCATGTGATACAATGCTCTGTTGGGAGAGATGCAGGATGCTATTGGAACGTGAAGGAGGGAGACTTAACTGTATCTGAGAGGATCATGGAGGGTGTCATGTAAAGACAATTTTTATTTAACTTTTAATTTAGAAACTAAGAGCTAGCCAGTCTGAATTCTGCCTCTGCCTAAATATGAAAGACCGTCACTTCTGACAAACAACATGAAATCACTATAAACATCCAGTGATGATCAGACTGACTGAGCAAAAAAAAGCAAGACCCAACTACATGCTATTTATAAGAACTGTACTTCAAGTATAAAAATCCAATCAGATTGAAACTAAAAGGTTTGAAAAATGAAAACACTAAGTATAAAAAAGCTGGTGTTTAAAAATTTTAAAACTAGGATACTAAATCAAACAATGTTTGCTTCAAAAGTATTACCCGAAGGAAAGAGGGACATTTCATAATGATAAAATGGTCAAGTCATCTGGAAGACATAACAATTCCAAATGATTTATTCAATTAATAATATAGCTTTAAATTACATGAAGTAATACCTGACAGAATTGAAAGAGACAAATCAATAATTATAGTTAGAGATTACCACATTCCTCTCTTAGTAACTGATGAAATAAATAGAAAAAAGTAAGACTAGAGAAGATTAGAACAACACTATCAATCAATTTGACAAAATCAGCATTTATAGAACTATACTGTCAACAACTAGACAATGCATATTCTTTTCAAGTACATGTGAAACACTCACAAAGATGGACCATATGTTGTATCATAAAAAAGATTTCAATAAATTCAAGGGTTGAAATCGCATAGATTATAGTCTCTGACCATAACGTTAAATTAGAAGTCAGTAATAATAATATATATATATAGCAAAATATACAAATATTTGAAAACAAAGCAACACACATCTAATACCCAGGGGTCAAAGAGAAAATCATGAGAAAAATTAGAAAACATTTTTAACTGAATGACCAAACCATATCAAAATTTATGAGATTCAACTAAATCAGTGCTCAAAGGAAAATGTATAGCTTTAATGCTTGTAGTAGATAAGGCATAAAATAAATGATCTGTACTTTAATCTTAAGACACTAGAAAAAAATGATAACTAAAATAATGGAAATAATACAGATAACAGGAGACATCAATACAATTGATAACAATTAAAGAAATCAACAAAGAAAATTACTTTTTGGAAGATTAATAAAATAAATAAGTCCAGGGCTAGATTAATCAAGACAGAGGAGAGAAGACAAATTATATAAATCATTATAGATCCTACAATTGTAAGATAATGAGAATATATTATGAACAACTTTATGCAAACTAATTTGACTGCTTAGATAAAATTGACAAATTCCTTTAAAAACAGAATTCACCAAACTAAAACAAGAAATAATGTCTTAATGTCTTAATAACTACATTATTAACAATATACAAACACTTTCAGAAAATAACCTTTCCCAACTCATTTTATAAAACTAGCATAATCCTGAAAACAAATCCTTAAGAGGATTAAAAAAAAATTACAGACAAATATATCTCATTAATATAGCACAAAAATTATACAACATAAAGACAAACTAAATCTATCAACATATAAAAAGGATAATATATCATGTCCAAGTGAGGCTTACCCTGGATATGCAAGATTAGTGTAACATTTATAAATCAATTAATTTAATACACTATACAAACAGAAAAAAGGAAAAAATATGATCACATAATAGATGCAGAAAAAACATTTGTCAGAATTTAACATTCATTCATGTTTAAAAATGATATTCCTCAGCAAATAAAAAATAGAGTAATTTTTTTTAATCTGATGAAGTGTATCTACAAAAATCCTACAGTAACCATACTTAATGATGAAATAAAAAATGCTGTTCCTCTACCAATGGTAATAGGATATGTTGATCTATTTGCAGCATTTCTATTCACATTCTACCAGAGGATCTAGCTAGTACAACAAGATAAAAAAAAAGTAAAAGGCATAAAGATTAGACTAGAGTTAGAAACTATCTTTATAACAAACAATATGATTGTTTACGCAGAAACTCCTAAGGAACCTACCCAAAAAGACTACTACTATCGATAATAAAATTTAGCAAAGGTACAGGATATAAGTTCAATGTCCAAAAATTAATTGTGTTCATGTATAAGAAAAATAATTGGAAAATAAAAATTGAAAAGCAGTAATACTTACAATAGCATTGAAAAACATAAAATATTTTGAAATTTATTTAACAAAAAATGTGCAAGATCTCTACACTGTAAAGTATAAAACATTACAGAGAAACTAAAAAGACAAACTTCCAAAAAAATAAAACGTATTCATGAATTGAAGATTCAATATTATAAAGTCTGCCCAATTTATCTAGTCAAAATCTCAGTAGGTATGACAAGCTTATTCTAAGATTTATTTGGAAATGTAAAGGACTTTGAATAGCCAAAACAATCTTGAATAAGAACAAAGTTGGAGGAATTATACTACCTGATTTTAAGATTTAAACCTACAGTAGTCTAGTCAATATAGTATATGTAAAGAACACACAGATAGATCAAAGAAGATAGACCAAAGATAGAGTTACATATATACAATTAATTTATTTTCAAGAAAGCTTCCAAGGTAATGTCATAGGGAAATTATATTCTTATTCACAAATACTACTGGAAAACCCTGATATCAATATAATACAAATTGATCCTTGACTCCTACCTCACACAATACACAAATTTATTCAAGATGGATTACAAACCTAAGCATAAAAGCTAAAGCTATAAAATTGCTAGAGAACAATATCTCTGTAACATTAGTATAGATAAGATTACTCAGGACACAAAAAACATCATCTATAAAAAGAAAGATTGATAAATTGGATTTCATCCTAATTAAAACTTCTGTTCTTCAAAATATACTATTAAGAAAATGAAAGATAAGCCGGATTGAGGGCGAAAAAAATTCCTAACAGATTTAACAAAAACTTGAATTCAGAATATGTAAAGAAGTCCTATAATTTATTTATTTTTATATCTTTTTTATTAAATTTATTGGTAGACATTGATTAATAAAATTATATAGGTTTCAAGTGTACAATTCTATAATATATCATCAATATATTGCATTGTGTGTTCACCACCCAAGGTCAAATCTCCTTCTGTCACCATGTATTTGACCCCCTAACCCCTCTACTACCTCGTCCCCTCCAACCTTACCCTCTGGTAACCAGCAGACTGTTGTCTGTGCCTGTGAGTATTTGTTTGTTTGTCTTGTTCTTTTGTTGCTTGTTTCTTTTAACTCAAATTAAATAGCAAGCAAAAGACTCAAGCAGGAATTTCTCAAAAGAGGATAAATAAATGTACAAGAGGCACATTAGAAAAATGTTTAACATCATTATTCATCAGGGAATTGTAAATTAAAACCACAGTGAGATACCACTTCACAGCCACTAGAATAGTTACACTTAAAAGACCAAAAACGCAAGATGTTGGTAAGGATATGGCGTCACTGGAACTCTCATAGACTGTTTGCTGGTGGAAATGCAAAAAGATGCAACCACTTTTGAAAATAGTTTGGTTAATCATATACTTGCCATATGACCCAGGAATTCTACTCCTAAAAATTTGCTCAAAAGTGAAAATATGTTCACAAAGAGTACAAAAATGTTCAAAGAAGCTTTAACTCGAAATAGCCCCAAATTAGAAATACCCCAAATAGCCACCGACAAATGAATTAACTTTTAAAGAATGGTAAATTCATTCAACAGACTTGGTAATAAAACAAAAATAAAAAATACTCACATCATCAAGAATGAATCTTAAAAACATTATGGTGAGTGAAAGAAGGCAGACACAAAACAGTACATACTGTATGGTTTCAGATATATGAAATTCTAGAACAGGCAAAACTAAGCTATGTTAATAGAAATCAGATGACCAGCAGGGCAGAGATTAGAGCGTGGGGGGGTGGGGTGGAATGCACAGAGGACTTTCCTAAATAATAAACATGGTTTTTATTGGAGTGGTGGCTACACCAATGTATTCATTTCACGCAATTCATTTAACTGTACACATCAGATGAAGCCATAGTATCTTATGTAAATTATACCTCAAAAGTATTTTTTAAGAGTGTCAATCTTGGGAAGATAGAAGGGCTTTCAGGCCGTGGGACAACTTTTACAAAAGCTCAGAAGGGGATAAAAAAAAATTAGTACTGCAAAGAGGTTTATGAATTACCATTTGGATGCTTCATAGCCTATTTAATTATCTCTAACCTACCCATGTGTTTTAACTGAATTGTACACTCAACAAGAGGCTCTCAGGAGGCTCACTAGACTATGTGTGTGTGGTATGGTATAGCATATGTGTTTAGGGCTTGGGCTCTGGAGCCACAAATCCTAGATTCAAATGCCAGCACCCACCTCTCCTGTTTAATATCTGTGAAAGCTGGGCAAGTACATGATTTCTCAATGTTTTCATTTTTATATCTCTAAAACAGAGTTGATGATCATACCTTCCTTCCAAGGTTGTGAGGTATATGTGTGTTGATACATGCAAAGGACTTAGTGCCCCTCATGTAACAAATATTAATTATGAATGAGGACAGAGTCTTCATCTTTCTTATTCACCAGCACTTCGTGGACCATAGATTCCCAATTGAATTTACTGGTTGGCAATAAAAGGGAAAGAGGTCTGCTGGATCTAGAAAACAAAGAAGAGAGATGCATAAACTACCTATGTCTCTTCTGTAACCCTTGGGCTAGAAAAGGATCTTTTTCTAGTCCTGGCATTCTCCCTGCAGATGGAAGCTCCTTGACAACAGCCCTAGTAAGCACACCCACCAGAAGCCTCCCCCGTCCTGTGCAGCAAAGAAGCAGATCTAATTCATCCTAAGGCCCATGGGGAAATTTATTTATTTTTTTATTTTTTTAAAAACTGTTGTTGAGACTAACAATTTTAGTCTCAACAACCTTAGCTTACTTACCTAACAACATTCAATAATACTTGGGAAATTAAACTTTTTGTATATAATTCTCATTGACCTGACCAAGAAAATTTTTTTTATTTATTCAAAATAATGTACTATAAATCCAATATTTGATATGGCCTTTACTTCTTATACAATGCATTTATTCATAAACAATATTCTCCAAGAAAATCTCCCAAAATAGTCAGTTACCTACCCCATTTTGCTCTTCTCTCAAGGGCTCATCATAAGCCCTCCAACCACTGTGCAATCCTGCCTCTCAGAGTCCTGAACCAGAATCCCTATCAAAGTCTGAAAACCACTCACCTAATCGAACCACCTATTCTGCAGAAATAGGAATTTGAGACCCAGAGAGGCAAAGTGTCATGTTTAACAACACAGATGGTTGTTCAATTACCACAGATGTCAATTAACAAAGATGTGTAGGGTGGTGATGATATGTGTTGTATTGGAAACACTCTGGAGCTTCAGAGAAATAAGAACTAGTCAAAGCCCAAGATGCCAGCCTTCCTCCCAGGGCCCCTTCCTCTTCAGTGCCTCAAAGGAAGAGAAGTAGAGGGGAGTTTCCAAGAAGAACATCAGGAGGAGCAATAGAAGGAATCTGGAGCGGGAAAAATTGAGGATAGTTTCATAGACTTCCTGTCACTTTTGTAAGGAGAAGCTTGGGACTCACTAATATTTGTGTGCCCTGGTCTTTTGTCCATAGGGGACATAGGAGCTCAGTAAGCAGAATAAAATTTTATATTCACAGAAATGAAATGGAACTTGCAAAACAGAATGAGACAATGGAATGGAAGGAAATGGGCTGAGTTGGGATGGGATGGAAAAGCACAGGAAGAGATCTGATAACCTTGAATTGAATGAAATGAAATAAAATCCGTAGTGAGTGGGCAGGAATCTATGTTCATCCATCCACATTCTCACACCCTTGTGGCAAGGAGGCTGGCAGCACGCTGTGACAAAGGATACCACACCATCTTGTTCTCTCAGCCTGTTATAATAACCCACTGGGTCCACTAGTCTCAGTCAGAAAGTCCAGGGCCTCGAATATGTCCCAGCTAAAATGGAAGAGGGCACCAGAGTCCAGGGAAGGAGAAGCACTGAGCCTATTATAATGTCTTACCCACAGAAACACAAATTAGAATTGGAAACACATCAGATTTTCAGCCTGCTTTCCCCATGCCAAAAAAAAAAAAGTTTCTGAGAACAATTATGTGGATGACTATGGTGTTTGTTTCTTGAAGAGAACAGGCCAATCAATACCTCACATCCTGAAGAGAAAAGGTGTGATAAAAAGGATCCAGGATAGATCTGGGACCTCATCCAGTTTCATCCTGAGCTAAGACTGTGGACAGCACTGCTGCCTGTATCTGTGCCGGGATCGTCATGAACCTGAAATCTAAGGCTGTGATTCATCATCTCAGCAAGCATGTGCTCCCCTCTCACTTCAAAGTTCCCAGTACCTTCTCACTGCTTCTTGGATGCCTAGAGCAGATGTATGCAGGGAAATCATCTCCACCAACAGCGAGGGAGATGGGCAGCCTGCCAGAGCCCAGGGTCCAAGTCAAGGCTGTTTCAGACAGAAGATCATTGAACTTCCGCTACGATTCCTCGTGGCTGCTGTGTCAGAATATATCAGACCCTTTGTAATTCGGAACATGCTTACTCAGGTTAAAATTGCATGGCAGACATAGACTTTGCGTGCCATTCTCCTTTCACCTTCCACATTCATGGGTCAGCTCACTCCTTAGCCTGATCTCCTTGCCTGGTTTTGGTTCCAGTGAGCTCCTGCTGAGGCATACCAGAGCTCAGAAGAATTACATACTTTGGCAATTCCTACAAAGACAACAGGAAGATGTTGACAAGCCAGTTGGTCAACAAGTCCGCCTTCAGATGTGGCCTGGCCTGTGGTCCCACCTGCCTCTTTACTACTAAACAAAGTTGATCTTGGTCAACAGTGGGAAGCAAAAAACTTGATGCAAATAACCTACCATCTTCCATCAAAGTACATCGCACGGGTATCCCATCAACCTATAGGGAATTCTGTTTTTCATGGCTACAGGTCCTTTGATAATCCTGTCATCAGAGGTGAGACCTTTGTTCCCTCCCCTTGAAACTGGGCAGGTTTGTGACTTACCTACAACCTATAGAAGGTGGTACAGTGGAGGCTTTGAGAAGTCCGAGGCCGAGGCTCAGTCAGTAAAGGTGATACAGCTTCTGCCTCCTTCACTGGGATACCCGCTTTTGGAGCCCCGAGACACAATGTAAAAAGTTCAACGTCCTTGAGATTATCAGGCTGTTGGAACATCCAGGCCACATGGAGAGGACACTTGTAGGTGTTCTGACCAACACTATCAGCTAAGGGCCAAGCTGAAGGCCAGCATCAGCTGTCAGACATGGAAATGGAGGTGCCTTCACAGGAGTCCAGCCTCAGCTATAAAGTCACCCCTACCCATTAAGGGGGTGACACAAGGCATTCCCACCATGCCTTTCTGGAATTCCTGACTCACAGAATCCATGGGCATAATAAAGTGCTGTTGATGAACCAGCAGACAGACCTCACCCGGAAACTCATAGAAATGCAAGATCTCAGATTTAACCCAACACCCACTGAATCAAAATCTACATTTTAACAAGATCCCTACGTGATTCGTACATAGACTGAAATTTAAGAATCACTACAGTCTCATAGAGACTATGGAACGACAGTGGCTTTAGCTGACTTCTAATTAGAAGAATGATACAAATTTCAACACTGTCCAAAGTCCCTTCTGGCAGTCAGCCAGGATGAGGAAAAGCTATATTCCTTTTTTAAAATTAGTTCTCTTTTGGGAAAGGCCTTCCCTTCAGCTGGATCTTTCTTTATATAATGAATTAGGTTTCAGATGAAAGAAAATACACAGGTTATATTAGCACCATTGACAACAATGGTTGATAAGCCACCAATTGGTTCATCAGATCTGAGAATGAGGAATGTTTTAAGCTACTATGTTTTGTACTGGTTTGTTAGCAGCAAGAGTAACTGGGACAGACAGTGTGACATAGTGTTTAAAGTCAAACAGGCCTGTATTTTAAATTCCACCTCTATCCCTTAAGTGAAGTTAGCAAACTACTTGCTGAGCCTGTTTTGGATCTATAAAGTAGTGATCAAACAACTTCTAATTGAATTTTTGTGAGAAATTAACTAATGTATATGGAAATAGTACCCCTCCCTTCAGTGTTCCCTTTCTCCCTTGCCATTCATTGCTCACGAGTTCTGCTTGCCTTGGTCTGACTCGAGTTGCAACACGACCTGACAGCTCCCCTGTCCATTACCATCTGAATACATCTGGACCTCTTGGTTTAAGTTCCGAAGAGAGAATCTGCCACTCAGTTCAGGCTCAGTTATGACTGAGAAATGAAGTCCCCTCATACCAACATCGTTCTATCCTTTCTGGACTCCAGAGTGGCTGCAGAGTTTTGAGGAGGCACTTCCAAAGAGAGGAGAACGACCTTAGCAGACTCCCAAAACATATCAACCACATACACGAGGGGATGGGGGTGGAAATAGCCTAGATAGAATTGAGCCTAAAACCCAAAAGAAGCATACACAGAACAGAAAAAATAAGATTTCAGTACTCCCTCAAGTGTTTCTATTTTATGACTGTTCTCCTCTTTTATACAAACTATCTTTGTATGTGAAATGTAGGTCTCATTCCACAGCTCTTAGACTCAGAGGTTTGTGTGCCAGCTGTGTGTTACATGGGCCTCCATTTCTTTATCAGTAAAATGTGAGTCAACATAACAAAAAGAAAGTCTTTTTCTCTGACTCCCTAAAATAGTGACGGCCTGCTATTGTGTTTCCCCGAAAATAAGACCTAACCCAACCATCAGCTCTAATGCATCTTTTGGAGCAAAGTAGATTAATTTTTGCTCCAAAAGACGCCTTAGAGTTGATGGTCCAGCTAGGACTTATTTTCGGAGAAATAGGTTATGTGCCAGGCATTGTGCTCAGCACTGGAGATACCGTAGGTACCCTGAGAAGCTAGCATATGAAAAATTGCAAGGGAAATAGACTAGTCAAAACAAATAATTGTGCTATCACAAGAGTTTTTCAATGTATGATCAGATGATTCTCCATAGGATGGGTTCTTCCTTAAAATGCAAATTCTAAGGCCTCACTCTAGATATATCGAGTCAGAGTCAGCAATGGGGTTGGAGCCCAGGAATCTGTATTATAAACAAGCAATACTATGAGTGCAATGTTGGAGAACCACTGCTCCACCTCATGAGAAGCATCACGTTTGAGGCCATGCTGTGACTCCCTGCATAAAGAAGGCTTCTTCAAGGGGCAATATTTGAGTTGAGTCCCAAATGTGTTTGCCAGGAAGAGAATGAGGATAGGAGGACTCCAGGCAGAGGGAAAAGAAAAGCCCAGAAGCATGAAAGTCATGGCTGCCTCTGAGGCCAAAAAGAATACACCCATCTAATTGAAACATTGAACATTTGTAGAAACAGTGGCAGGCTATGAGACTGGAGCTGACTGGAAAGGGCCAAGAATGCAAGACTTAAAACTATAAAAGGTTCAAGGGGTCTTTCTCTGACTTGCATTTTCTTTTAATATTATATTATAGGGGAAGAAAAATCATTTTCCCTCTCCCCTTCTAGGTCCTTGGCTGATACCACCTCTGTAATTAAAGACAGATTCACAGGAGAAAAACATGTATACCTCTGCACAGTCTATGAGGTGATCCCTTGACAAGTCCAGTGACCAGCTGGCACCTTACATGATTTTTACAACATTGTTCATTATATTCCCCACTCTGTATTTCATATCCCCATGACTATATTGTGTCTACAAATTTGCTCTTCCTAGTCACGGGAGGTGGAGTACAACATTAAGGAAGATAGTCAGTGGTATAGTAACAGTTATACAAGATGTCAGAGGGGTGGCAGCTTAGGGGCGGGGGGTTATCACTTTGTGAGGGGTGTAAATGTCTAACTATTATGTTGCTTTGTACACGTGAAACCAATAAAAAAATAATAAATAACATGTATACCTCTTTATACATGGGAGATACCCAGGAAAACTGAGTCACTGCCCAAAATGGTCTAAACCACCACCTCAATAACATCTCCAGCAAAACACAAAACAAAGATTGGTTGGGGGGCAGCAGTTTGAGGTCGTGATCAGGCAAAGCTCAGTAAAGGGGTAAAGTGGTTTTGCAGATTTAAGTTCCTGCCTTCTCCATTGATAAGTTTCTAGAAATTTAGTCATCCTCCTCTTCCTGGTACAGAAAAACATCCTAACAGAGATTTCCCTTATAAAAGTGAATGTCTCTTATGAAAGGGTAACTTCTATTCAGCTTTCAGAGTTTCTCCTATGTCTGTTGTTTCTTAAAAATAATCAGCCTAAAATAATCCTTATGCCAAAGAGGCACATTTGGGGGAGGCAAATTCTGCTCCCCTTCAATATCATTTCTCCAAATTTCACTTTTCCTACCTTTGCCCTGGCACAAAGGTGCTCATTCAATACTACTATTGAAACAATATAGGCACAGATGGCCTGAGCTGGTAACATCTAATGCCATGGACAGGAAGGAGAATTGAATGCTTCCCAAGATCTGTCAGCTCCAGGAAAAAGGAATCATTCCTTAACCTTCTCTCCAAAACCTGAGCAGACTGGGATTGCTTTGTCCAGAGTCATTGTTCAGCTGCCAGCCAAGTCCAAGAGCTGCTTTATTTCACTGCCATTGTCCACGTACTTCCCTCCCCAACCCAGGAACATCAACTGACCTTGAGCCAAACTTCCCTACTCCCCACCTACATCCCACCCAGAACCTGACATTTCCACTTCTAAAGACTTCCAAAAAGCCACCTGCAGTTAGATTACTGGAAAAATCCCACACCCAGAAATGTTTTTGTGGGTTTTTTTTTGTTTTGTTTTAATGTCAATAGGAACAATATGCCTTTAAAATTGTCACCCCAGAGTGTGACTGATAGGAAATCATTACTTGTTATTTCTGGTTCCACAGGAAATGTCATTCAGTCAAACTTAACTAAGGCTTGTTCCCCATGTTTGCTCCCCCAGGAACTGGGGCCTATAGGCTGCCCATTCCAGAAACAGCAGAGAGCCTGAGTATCCCCCAGTATTTTGCATAGAGCAATTCCTGCATCCTAACAGATCAAATTCCCAGGTCTCTTTATTCTCTTCACAAAAAAGATACCTCTCCTGGAGCTGCATGTCAAACCCTGTTTAGGTACCAGTTAGAACAAAGAGTAAGGGCTTAATTTCCTGCTTTTCCTTGGTCACATGTCCTCTATCTACAGCCTCCCCCCAGCATCACCACAGGAACCCCACTCTCCTAAGAGAGTCAAGTAATTTTCTGGGATCCCAACATTTTCTCTCTCTCACTTCCAGCTTATAGGATTTTTTTAGGAGTCTGCTTTTAGGGCCAACAGAGATAGTTTTGCACAGACCGCCTAGAGACATGCACATTTAAGAGCAAGACTGAGCCTGCCAGAGCTCACATGAAGGGCAAGAGCTTTGGAATCCGAATGACCAGTATGTAAATTCTAACTCTCTCAGATACTATCTGTGTCACCTTGATCAATACATTTTCCTTATGAAACCTCAACTTTCTCATTTGTAATGTGGAAACGACGTCAACATCTGTCCAGTATTAGTGCAAAAAGTAAATACAGTAATTTGGGCAGACACTATAGGCTGTCATGCTCCATTTCTTTTATTGCTGGGCACTTTCCATGTTAGAGGCTGGAACTTAACACTGACTTGCCCAGTCCCCTTTCAGCGAAGGGTGGCCAGGTAACACAGTTCTGGAGAGTGGACTATAAGCAGAAATCTGATGGAGATTCTGGAAACGTTTCTGCTTTACTAAGAAAAGGGATAGATGAAGCTGACTCTTTCCCCTTTCCTTCTTCCTGCCTTGAACAAAATAAGACGTCTGGAGCTGCAGGAGCCATTTTGTGACCACGGGAATCTCACAGTCCTCAGCCCTGACATCATCAAGACATCGAATCCGATTTCTCATGATGTGAAAGAAAAAGAAAGTGAGTCATGTCGTACAGACCTGGTTGCCACATTGGGCAATGGGCAGACAGGAAAAGATGGCAACTCAAGGAAGCGCTTAGAAAGGAGGAAAACAAGAGTTTTCATAATCAGTAACAAACCACAAAGCTCTGCAGAAGAGACATCAGGGCTTGACTTTGGTTGGGGTAGTCGTGAAAATGAAAGAGCTAGAGAGCCAGGGTGACCCAGGCGCTTCCAGTGAGGTGTCAAGAAGAGGCACCTAAGGAATGCAGGAGAAAAAGACAAGAAGCCCAACGCAGGTGGGGGCCCAGAAGCTCCACAAGGTCCCAAAGAAAGGAGGAAACAACTGCCAAACCTTTGGAAGAATGCATCTCCCGCCACAACCCCTCAGCACAGAAGGGGTGGTGGATTAGCAGGTGGTTAACCAGATAAACAATGAAAGATGACAGGATGGACCACACTGTCCTGCGGGTAGAATTCCTGGGGTGTGTCAGCAGCTGCCATATAGCCCTGATTGTGCTCTTTTGGGTAAATTGTGACACCTGCTGGTTTACAGTGGAGAAAACCCAGATGTCAAGATTTGGAAAAATGTTGCCTGGTGTTAGTGGTGCAAATGTCTTCCTAATGGATTAGGTTCTTTGCTAGTGAGATGTCACATGTCTTTGAGGTTCCATGGCCACATGCAGATTCAGCTTCTTATAACCACAGTGGTTTCTGGAATCCTAGAGGAACAATGAAAGTAACCAGAAGGTAGCCACTGTCATACAAATGTGTCACAGAGTTGGACTGAACACAGAGAGACCTGATTTTAGGTTCTGCCTCTTGGTGGCCTGAGGATATTAAGTAAATCACTTCTGCTGTTTTGTTACTGACCTTTTCAAAGTAATTCATTACCTTTATTCTACCTACTTTACAGTTGTACATGTACAGAATCAAATGAGATACGCTTTTTGAAGCCACAAATGTATTTTTGTAATTTTCAAGCATTGTTTGAGCATCTACCACGTGCTAACTCCCACAGTACTGGAGATGCACACAACACGTACATATATACATGCGTAGTACTGGGCATCTGTATGCACACGCAGCACATGATACTGGTGATACGAAAATGAGTGAACCACAATTCTAGTCTATGAGGAGGGGCATACATGTAAACCAAAGAATTTGTTCTCTTTGCCTGAAACTCTTCTCCCTCAGCTTATCTTTCAACTCTCAGCTCATATGTCACCTCCTCTGGGAAGCCTTGCTTCCATACTCACCCCAATCAAGCCAGGTCCCTTGTCACATTCTCAGAGTACGACTTATCATTCCTTGGGAGCACAGGACCTGGAGTCAGGTGGCTGCAGGTTCAAATCCTAGCATCCCCCCTAACTACTGTGTTTCCCCGAAAATAGACCTAGCCAGACAATCAGCTCTAATGCATCTTTTGGAGCAAAAATTAATACAAGACCTGGTCTTATTTTACTATAAGACCAGGTTTAATATAATATAATATAATAATATAATATAATATAATATAATATAATATAATATAATATAATATAATAATATAATATAATACCAGGTCTTATATTAATTTTTGCTCCAAAAGACACATTAGAGCTGATTGTCCAGATAGGTCTTATTTTGGGGGAAACATGGTATCTATGGGATCTTGAGCTAGTTAAACAACATTATCAAGTCTTGGCATCCTCTTCTGTAAATGTAGATAATAACGCCACTTCTTAGGATTTTAAAAGCATCAAGTAAAAGGAACATGGAAAGCCCTTAGAAGAGGGCCTGACTAGCAAGTTCTCAAGAAATACTAATTTTAGTATTGTTTATGAAAATGTTAGTTTAATATCCATCCTTCCCACCAGCCCATTAACTTTAAGAAGGCAGAAGCCCTATCAATTTTGTTCATGCCATATCTCCTACACCTATTATGGTACCTCAAAAACCCAAATTTTTCCTCTAGAAAATGCAAATCTTAGTAACTACTTCATATGAGTGCAATAAAGATTAAAGATAGTATCGCTAGTCAGCAGTAAAGCAGTTAGCATGTAGGTGAATACATAGGTAAGTAGCACTCAATTGATGCTGTTATTATTAGTGTAAATGAAGTAATACAATATTCAGAAGGGATATGGAAAAGGTGATTAATTTTACCTGGGAACAGGGAAGCCTCACCAAAGGCAAGGATGCTTACCTATGGTTTTAAGGGATGAAAGGGGTCAGCCAAAAAACTCTGTGCTGAGTTGTAGATAGATGCAGACAAATATAACTCAGTCCCCTCCAGGACATTATGGTCCCATAGAGCAGGACATCTTTGCCTACAGTCCAGGGCCCTCTGGTGCACAGAAGAAGACAGCCTCATCCAGAATGCCTGTTACCCCCAGAAGGTGACCTAGAGTGGAGACGTGAGAATTAAGGAGGACTATTTCTCTGTGAGTCCCCAAATGATGTTTGGAACTTTTGAGTGAGTTCTGGGATCATGTCTTGTGAGACTGAAGAATGGAAACACAGACCCAGGAGATGCAAAGAGTTTTAAAAAGAGGATAGTTTATTGAAAGCAAAAGGGTCAGAGCTCTGGAGCAGGAGAGGATCCCGGATAGGGGTGCCCAGTGTGGGGCAAAAGCTTCTATTCTCATATGTTCTCTTGTCCTTTTGAAGACTGGAACTGGTGCCTTCTAATGAAATTCGTCTACCAGATTTGTTCTGCTTGCCCATCCTAAAGGAATTAGCAAAATAACCTACTTTTATCTATCAGATCTGCTCCATTTGTCAGGCCAAAAGGAATTTTATGATTAACCTCAAGGCCTTGTTACATTTTTGTCCTGGAGCAAAGGAGTGATTTCAAAACCTGGAGTTTTAGGATATGGCTGTCTTTGTTTATTCCACTAGGGACCTCCCTGTTTACCTAATGACAAGCTAACTAACCTGTCTCAAGAAGTTAACCAGGCTATGAAACCAGGATGTTTCATTCAGAAGGAACAGAAGGTGAGAGTGTGAATGCTAGGGAATGTCAAGTGCCCCAGTGAGTTCAGGCTTTGAGTATATGGGCAGGATTGGAAAGAGTTGAGATGGAGAGAGAAGTCAGGTACCAAATAATGAAGAGTTTTACAAGCTATACTAAGGAATTTGGATTTTACTCAGTAGGCAATGGGAGTAGCTGAAAGTTTGCAAAAGAGGGAGGGAGTCATATGATTACAATTGCATTTTAGATCGGTCACTCTAAAAGAACAGTCAGACAGCCACTGGGAGATTAATCAAGAAACTTTTGAAAGAGGTCAGACAGACAATGGTGATGGCTGACTTAAGAAAGTAAAAGTGATGAGAGGCCTGAATAAAGTAAAAATATAATTAGGAAGTATAATCAACAAGATTTATAGACTCATTTGATGTGGAAAGCAAAAACGAGCAAATGATCCAGAATTTAACTTGGGTTACCAGTGAGAGTACAGAGCCATTCACTGATTCAAAGAAAATAAGAAGAAAGCAAGTTTGTAATGGGAAAGGGTCAGCATGGTTTTGTACATATTTCATTTGGAGTTTCTGCAGATCCCATATTGGTCCTGATTACGTAACACATCATTTTCTCACGCACAGGCCACATGCAGGTTTATACCGACATCCCAAATCTTTGTCCTTCAGGTCCTACCAACTCCCATATTGATGCAGCGTTGCCATTGGTTCTTTCCAGCTTCCAAAAGCTTTGTCACATGGTCAGGCTGCCCACTTTCCTTAGCTTTTCCTTGGCCCACCAACACCTTCAAGAGGGTGACTCAGACAAGTAGACAACCAGTCAGCAATTTCATGAATGGAGCTGTCACTCAGAGCAGAATCTGAGCCAGAGTATACATTTGAGAGTCATCAGCATAGACAGCATTGAGAACGGATGAACTCACGCAGGGAGATGGTGAGGGATAAGAAGAGACTTGGGTATAGCAGGAAGCCTGAGGAACAAGAACTATTAAAAGAAGAGCAAGGAAGCAGGGAGAAGAGCTGGCAAAGGTGAGTAAGGAGTGGCCTCAGAGATGTGGGAAGAAAACCACAAGAAATTCAAGGGAAAGGGAATTGAACAAGCAGTGATCAGAGACATCAAGTGCCACAGAGAAATAAGGACTGAAATCTAAATTCGGGAGTTGGGGGTACCTGGGTGGTTTCAGTGGTGGGAACAGTTAAAGATGAAGTGAGGAAGTAGAGACAATAATTTGTAAAGACAACTCACTCAAGAAATTTATGAAAGAAAGAAAGAGATGAGGCAATAGCTAAAGGTAGCAAGAAAGTATTTGGGTTCATTCTTGAACATTTGTGCCTGTGGTGAAGCAGCATGTAGTAAAGCATATGTAGCTCAAGTTCTGGAGCCAGACTCTCTGAGTTCAAGTCCCAGCTTCACACAGAAGCTATGTGACCTTGAGACATTCTCTAATTTCTCAGGATCTCATTTTGCTCATTTTGTTATTAAGATGGAGTTAATAACAACTCTAATTATATAAAGTCTTGAGTATTAAATAAGTTACCAGATGACGAAGGCTTCAATAGTGCCTGAAGCATTGTAAACAATGAATATTAGCTGCTTCTGTTATTGGTGTTCATGTTTGACAATAGCAAACAGCCATTATAATGGGACAGTGAAGATACAGGTAAGATAAGGAATTAGTGACAGAACAAAGTTCCGGAGGAGGCAGAAGGAGACGGAGCAGAGCACCAAAGGAGAAGGGACCACCCTTTTTACTTCTACTGACAGGGTCAGAGGAAAGCAACAAGACTGTTCCGATTTGGATGTGTTTGTCTTAAGGAAGCAGGGTACGGAAAGTTAAGAGTGCCTCTAGTTTTTTCTGCGAGGTATAGAACAAGGTAATCTGCTGACAATGAAGATGTGAAATGGTAAGATGCGCAAAGGGTTGGTGGCAGAAGAGTGAGTGGAAGGTCTGAGCCGCTCCTGACTAAGGAGTGATTCTGGGCAGGTGGGTAGAGTCTTAGATCCCAGCGCACTGACATGAATTTTCTTGGCGCTCTCAACAGCCTGTGGAGGAGTGAAGATGAACATGGGTTGGACAGTTCCATGGTTGAGACTTTGGTAAGAGACTGTGACAGAAAGCTAATGGGACAAGGACATTGACAGTGGTGAAATGGTAATTGGAAGGTAGAGGTTGTGAAGCTAGGAGAGAAAGAAAATGGAGGATTCAAAGGACCTGAGGTCTCAACAACTAGGCACATTGAAGAGAGTGACACATAAGAGGAAAGGAGCTGGGGGCCAAAGGAGTCAAAAAAAGGGTGTAATAGATTAAAGAGGACCACAAATTCTTGGCTAGTTCTCCCACTGAGAGGTGGGGTCTAATTTCCCTCCACTTGACTCTGGGTTGGGCATAGTAATGACCTTGACCAGTAGAATGTAGTAGTAGTGACAATCTGGGCTTCACAGGCTGGGTCACAAGAAACCAGATCAGAGAGAAGGGAAGAGGAGAAATATCAGCCTGTGTAAACTCCACAAAAGAATGCTTGTATTGTCAAGTACCATAGAAAAATCTATTTTTATATGAACATACTTATTAGGTATCAATCTAACTGTTCATGCAAGCTAGTCCCAAGAAACATACTCAACAACTGTTTCAATTTAGAATGCATGAAGTTGCCCTAGGTGATCACTTTATCAACGTGAAATGATAAATTTCATTTCTCGAAAATTAGGTTTTTATATATAGATGTCCTATTACTCAATTGATTCTACCACCTCCCCCTCAACAACCACATATTGCCACATATGGTCCTGTTTCTTTCTCTTGTAATGGAAAGCATTCAACAACTTTCTATGCTGCACCTGCCATGTGCCAGGCTCTGTGAGGTGCTGGACTTAGATTTGTGTTAGTCAAATATTGTCCATCTTTGGGATTGTAATGCAGATATTTATCAAGCACTTAAGATAGGCCAGGCTTGGCTCTGTGCTATGCACTATACAAGGCTTGTCCCATTTAAACAACAATAGGTCCTGTTTCAGGTGGGGCTCAATCAGAAAAATGAAACCACTGCAAAGGGCTTTGTACAGGAATTTAACCTCACACAATCGTGGCAGCTGGTTGTCTTCATGTCTGAAGACATGGGGTGGGACATCCTTAGGGGAGGCGGTCAGGAAGGGAAGATGGGTGTAAAGTGGGGGAGAGCAAGAATGAGCTGGAACCCATGAGGATGGACTGAAATCGTGTCAGGATTTTGTTTCTGATCTTGGTGGTGAGTCTCCTGCAGGAGGCAGGACCGTGTCCTAGAGTTAAACAGACACTCCTGACCCAAGGATCAGAGAAGCCAGAGGAGGATCTATAAGAGGGTAGAGCCGGTACACACCTGGTCACTACCTCCCGCCAACCAGGTGAGCCAGCAGATAAGCGACCATTTGTGTGAACTACAAAACGCTGCAGCTTTACTTGCACTTTGCAAATCTCCCACTGGAATCTCCGTCAGGGCCCACTCTAACCAGAAACATACAGGACAGGGAATTCTGGGAAGTGTAGTTCAGTCACATTGCAAAGTCACCACAGATACTATTCAAACAACAGTAGTGAGTCGTCACTATCATCATCCCAAACTTAACAAAGGCAGAAACTGAGACTCTATTCTCGGAAAATTATCCTCGGAGCAGTCAGTCTCAGACCTACTTGATGCCAAAGCCTATGCGTTGAGCCATCACACACAGCATTCTTCGCTTCTGCTTCAAGAAAGTGTAAAAAGGTGGACAGATAGTAAAACACTTCAATCTTTTTATCCTCCAGTTTTGTCACACATGGGCACAGGACCTGGGACCTATGAGCTTTTCAGTTGCCTAAATAAGAAGTGTGAGACATGACAAAAAAGAAGGTGTGGTACATATGAACAATGGAATATTACTCAGCCATAAGAAATGAGGAGATACTGCCATTTGCATCAACATGGATGGATCTTGAGACTATCACGCTACGTGAAACAAGTCAGACAGAAAAAGTAGAGCCATATGATTTCACTCATATGTGGGATACAAAACTGAAAGCAACAAATGAACAAGACAAACAAAACTCATAGACACAGACAACAGTTTTGTGGTTTCAAGAGGGTAAGAGGGGGAGGTACAAGGGAGGTAGAAAAGGGAAAGGGGTGTCAAATATATGGTGACAGAAGGAGATTTTTCTTTGGGTGGTGAACACACAATGCAATATATAGGTGATTTATGATAGAATTGTACACTGGAAACCTATATAATTTTATTAACCAATGTCACCCCAATAAATTTGATAAAAAGAAAATGTATTGGCTGCAAGATATAAAAAGAAAACTAAAAATTCAACCTAATATACACTAAATTGTATGTCAACATACCTTAGAGTTACCTACAATGTATTACATGAAATTTTAAATAAATTTTATATCATGCACGATTTAGAGGGATTAATGTGTTTGATACAATGTGAGGGCTCCAAAATTAAGAGTGTCAGGGCCTACCAATTTCTTCTGGACAGAGGAAATTTCTTTTGGAAACTGGCGGGGGCCGGGAGCTGATGTTGTTCAAACCTATTTTGGAGACCACATTTGAAACAGACACTGCAGTCCTTTCTTCTTCAGCAATTTGGAATCGCAGACATGGAGAGAAAAGGAAAAATACTACCTTATAGTCACCAGGGTTAGTGTAAAAATGAAGCAAAAACCGGCAGCCGTGGTCTTGGCACACTGCCCACCTTGCTGATGTGTTGGGAGCATTTTAAACATATCACTGCAGGTGGTTGAATGAGAACAGAAACCAGAAACATACTGATTAAATTTAGCAGCAAAGTGAATTGCGCTCACCAAGACATTTGCCTCTCTGCCTGTTCCCTTCTTCCTCTCAGCTCAGGCTGCAGCATGCCTAATAACAGAAGGCAGCCTTCTAGAGAATTCAATTAGCCAGAGAGAGCCTTGTGTGGGTTAATGGATAAGAGAAATGGAAAGAGACATAACTTCTTCACAGAAATAGCCACAAGCCATGTAGGGGGATTCAGCACTCTGCCAGATAAAGCTTATGCTTCTCTGGGGGGCCAGATATTCCCACAGGTGTAACAGCTCTCCATCCCAGGTTAAGAGAAGAAGGGAACAGTTAGCTCAGAGACAGAACCAGACACTTCTGTTTGGGTTCCTGCCTCTGCAGAACTTCAGCTCCATGAGAATACATAAGCTCTAGTGTCCTGAGCTTTGTCGACATTTGCTCTAAATACTTGAAATACTCTAATATGATGGTAATAGAGAGCTGTCACATATTGAGCACTTACCGTGTGTCAGGCATTGTGCTACACCAATCTGTCTTCTGCCTGTACAACACTTGCTCTTAACCACAATGATAAAATGACCCACACAACCTAGGACTGTCACCCCACTATTACTACCACCTATTCGGTGCTCATCACTTCCGCAAGATGAGAGCACTCAATTGAGTTTAAACTCATCAGGGAGGAAGTTGGTACCGCCTCTCCTCCCTTCCAGATACCCACATTCTAAGACATAATGATATATGCCTGCTTAACCTGCCTCTGGGGTGTGACTAACCCATTGCCCTTACTTTGTCTAAAATGACTGATGTCTTTCTTCTAAGACCTCAAACAGGGCTTATTTGTTAATATCAAAATGAATTTAATTGAAACATATTGAGAGATAGTATTGGTTAAGAATGTGGTCTTTGGAGCTGTATGGCCTGCATTTGAATTCCTGCCTTGTTATTTATAGTGTCATATGTATGGTTAGCAGTTGCTTAAAATCCTTGTTACCCTCGATGTTTTTATCTTTAAAACAGAAAAATAGTGTCTACCCCACATAGGATGTTGTGAGGAATAATGTATGTAAAATGCTGAGTGTAATATGTGCTGCATAGTCCACGCTCAACTATTAGCCATTTCTATTATGACAGAGTGCTAATACATGTGCTGGGCAATGAATACAATTTTATCCCCGACTTTTAGTAGCTCACAGTTCAATGGAGGAAGCAGATATTAAAATATATAACCCTAACACAATAGCGTGAGTACTAGACATCCAGATAGCCAGTGGTCACAACCTTCTTTCTTTCCCCAAAGTCCTAAGGAATAAGATGAATTTCCACAGAAGCAGTGGCTCCCTACAGAACTGGCACGGGTGATGCTTACCAGGATGGACAAAACGGGAGGTCACCCTTTGTCCCATTTCCCACTTTCCCAGCAACCCAAATTACCCACGTAATTCTGATGACATGATACACATTATAGCCCATTGCTTCTTTCAACAAAGGTTTGTTAAACAGTAATGTGCAAGGTCCTGTTTTGGGCAGTGTGCAGGGCTTGCAACCTAGCCAGGAAGACAACACAGAACAAAACATTGCAAGTGTGCTGAACATCAGTAAGAGATATTGGTGCCGAGAAGTGAAAACTTCCTGAAGGACAGGAGACCAAGGTGGAGTAGGAGTTAGTTCAGAGACCTCACTCAAAATGGTAATTCATACTCTCCTTAAAATGCCGGTGTATAAAGAGACGCAGGATCCCTGAAGATATAGATTGAGGGTAGAATTCTAGCTCATTTTTAATAATTTGAAAAGCTATCTTATGAATAAAACTAACAGTTAAAATCCTAAAGGATGCTATAATTTCATAGTATTTAATATGGAAAAGAGCAGATAGTTATAGTAAGTAAGAGTACAGCTATAAACATAGTTAAGAGTAATTTGAAGCATCAGTAATATAAAACATACATGTAGGCAGATATACACACTATACCTTCAATCCCTTCCTCTCTGCCCCTAGAATTTCTCTTATGGGTGGCAATGGACACTCTTATCTCATCAATTATCAAATTAAAGGCCACATTCGCTCTTTGATATAATGAACAAGCGAGCTCATTAAATCAAGCTTCTACCTTGCTTTTCCTCCTAGACCTAACCTGCCTGTCTTGGGCAACTGCTGCCACTTAGATTCCAGTCGTGTCTTTCTGGCTGTCTGTACTGTCTCTTTAAGAAGTTCCATCTGGGCTGTCACATCCTCCCTGAGAGTCTGGGAGATTAATGGACCCATCACAGCATAGGTCAGAGGCAGCCTGGTGAGGAGGCTCTTCACAGTCCCTGAATTACTTAAAAAGGGAGTAAAAAAGAGTTTAAACAGAAACGTCTACAAATTTGAATGAGACCAAAGTGGGAGCTGAATATACAAAGGAACAATCTCAACACTGTGTATCGAGGAGTATCCTTGATACTGTGAGGACAAGGTAACAAGGAGCCCAGGAAAATGACGGCACCTCCCCATCAGCAAAGACTGGCATTTAGGAAGATCAAAGCCATGAGCAGGTATCAAGGCCATATGTCAACAGAAGCGCTCGAGACAGTTAAGGGTTTTAGAATTGGGTAGACCTGAATTTGAAATCTATCTTTACTACTTAATAGTTGTGGTCCTTGTACAGGTAACCTCTCTGAGCCTGGTTTTTACATCTAAAAAGAAGAATAATATCTAACTCATAGGGTGATGGTGGGGATTATAAAGAATTCACTCAAGCCAGTGAATCCTCAATCAAAAATCCCAACTCAAAGTACTTTAAGCTAAAAAAAAAAGTATGTGTCATCTAACTAGGCAGTCCAAGGGAGGAACAGACCTCAGGGACTCAAACAAATATTGTCAAGACTCTGTTTCCTCCTGTGTGTTGACCCCATCCTGGCCTACGCAGATGGCTTCCCTCCATGCAGCAGTGATGGGAGAGTAGGATGAAACGGCCATAGGTAGATAATCTACTGGCATAGAGAGAGAGCCTCTCTCGCCCAGAACCTGCATATGATTCCATAAAAGTACTTTGATTGGTCCAGCTTGGGTTCTATGCTTATCCCTGTAACAGCTGCTGTGGCCAGGAGTGTAGGTTACTAGGATGAGCTTGGCCAACCCATGAGCATGCCCTCAAGTTAGGGGGATGCGACTCTTGGATTCGAATCAGCCCAATCCATAAAGTATTCTTGGTCTTTCCTCATTTGTAAAGTGGAACTATCATCATACTAAGAAAAATCTAGTACTGAAAAACAATATCCCCCTTGGTACTTCAAACTGCTCAATAATGTGAAGACATTAATCTGTCAGGATTTCCACTGTCAAGTAATCACCACCCAGTAACCAAACAGACCAAAAGTTATAGATGCCTTTTATCATAGGCCATTCTTTCATGCATATGTTTATTATTTCACTCATTTACTCATTCATCATTTATTGAGCATTTATTATGCACCAGGCATTGTGCTAAGCACTTCATGTGCATTCTATTAGTCTTCACAATAACCTTATTATAACACTATTATTAATTCCATTGCACAGCAAGAAGAGTGAGGCTCAAAGAGGTTAAGTGACTTGCCTAATAATTCACAGAAATAGACTTGAGCACAGGTCCAGCCAAATGCCATGCTCTTAACCACTAGGCTACACTGAGTAGAAGAGCACAGGAAAACAGTGATTAATTTTGTCCAAGGGAAATCTTCAAGGATAAGTTCGAATTTGCCCAGCAGGGAATATGGGACAGGGCACTTGTGGCAGAGGAAAATGTGTGCAAAGCTGATAGGCGTGACAAATGCTGTAGTTCAACTTTTCAAGTCAAAGTCCAATGAATCCTACTGACAAACCACTGGAGGGGACAGTTTGAATGAGTGAAAGTTCTCAACTATATTAATTTATAAACAAAATTATATGCAGTTGTATTACATTTAGTATTCTTACGAACACAAAATTATCTCTCTCACACACACACACACACATACACACGCACAAAGTGTCGAGAGAACTACCTGTTGAGTTTTAATTCAATCTATTTTTGACCCTATTGACAATAGTGGACAGACCCCAACCTTTCCTGAACCTCTTATTGGGATTACACACCCTTTCTTTCTTTGAATTTTCTTAATCACTTTCCCCAGCCTAATTATTCAAAGGTTACTACATCTGTTAATCTGTTAATGAAGACCTACATAAGATATCACCCATTTCAGATAATATAAATGAAGTTTAATTTTCATTAAATGAATTTTTAAATCAAAGGTGACAATTATTGCCTTTGAAAACAATTAGAGTAAAGGTTTAAATAACCATAGGAAGTAAAATGTCCTCTTTCTTGTGAAAAACCACTTACTTTTCTATACCCCAGTTAAGTAGCACCACCTTTCACCCAAGTAATCAAGTAGGAAACTGAGGCCGTATCATACACTCCTGACTCCTCATTCTCTCTCCCTTTCCCTTCGTGCAATCCCCATGCCTTCTGAATTCTGCCTCCTTCATATTTTTGCCCTCACCCTTCCTCACCATTCCCTCTGTCGCTTTATCAATTCAGGATTCAGAGCTTCCTTCTGCCCTACCTTTCGTCTCGCTGCCCTCCTAGCCGTCCTCTGGAGTCAGCTTTTTCGTACCCAATGCTATCAAGTATCTCATATCACTGGCAAGTGTGACTGATCCAACCAAGGCTAGCCAGAGTCCTTCCCTAGAACTGTGACATATATGCTGAAAAATTAAATTCCTTCTCATGTCCTCTGCCCTGTGGGGAAGACTGTATGCAATAGGCGAGGCTAAGGTCAACATTCAAAAAAAAAAAAGAGAGAGAGATAAGCAGCTACACAATGGAGAGTACTGGCAATGTCAAATCCTTGGTTCTCATCCTAATCTGATTCTTTACAGACATCTGATATTTTTATAAACTACAGAACATGGTAAATTACTTTTCTGCCTAAAAACAAACAACAACAACAACAACAAAACAAAAAAAAAAAAAACAAAAAAAACAAGGCTAACCATGTCCATCCCTGGATCTTCACTACACGCCCATTACTTTGGGCGTGACGTTCAAGTTTGTAAGCCTAGCAAACAGCCCTTTACAGCATGACTTCTGTCTCCCATCTCCAGTTTTATCTCAACATGCCCCCTTATCACACTCCAAGCTCAAAGTTGCCTTCACACTGAGCCGTGTTTTGTTGTTGTTGCGGTTGCTGCTGCAGTGATTGCATTGTTGTTGACGAATGCCTTCACCATGGCTCTTTGGCGCTACACCCCTGCGCTGCACACAGCCGTCTTTTTCTGCTGAGCTCAATTGTATCAGTCCTTCAAAAGGCTCCTACCTGACCAAAGCCCCTTCTCTATACACCCTTCGCCTCTAAACACACTCTACTGCAGCAAAATAAACACACTACTTTGTAAATCTGTTTATTTTGCCTTCTCGTGTTCAATAAAAGCAGGGAAGGACTGTTTCTTCTCCATAACTAACAGCGTTGGCTCATAAACTGGCTTTCATACATGCAGGGCAAGGAGAGAATGAAGAAACAGGCAAATTACACCAGATTGGTAGGTGGCAGTTTTAATAAGCAAGGAAACCTACGCAGGAGGCTTTTCCTTGGCAACTGCAAGGTGAAATCTCCACCCCTCCCCGCCAGAATCTCAAATATATGGTGATGGAAGGAGAACTGACTCTGGGTGGTGAACACACAATGGGATTTATAGATGATGTAATACAGAATTGTACACCTGAAATCTATGTAATTTTACTAACAATTGTCACCCCAATAAATTTAAAAAAAAATGTTCATTGAGGCCGTAACTGGATTCAGCCCCATACACTGTCCAGATCATCTCAACGACCTTACTCACTCAGGGATACCCATACATGGCACTGGTTTCCCTAATCCCCTAACGGTGACAGCCTTCTTTTTCTCCTCACTTTCCCAGGGAGTCCATCTCTTAGTGTCCCAATAGGGCTCTGTCATGAGCACTCGGAGTTTAACCTACAGCAGTTTTTGCCCTCCCAGCTTTGCAAAACAGCAACTTAAGGTCTCCAATTTATTATCCTGTTCTCCCACCTCACGAGCCAGGCCTGAAGCCAGCAGAACAGTGGACACCCACACCTCCTTCTCTAACCTCAGCTCTTCTTTTAACTTTCTAAGTCAAGCTTTCGCCTCTAGTTGGGCATCGGTGGACCGCCGAAATGCCCACAGAAGAGGCCAGCCCAGTGCGGCAGGCATGGCTTTCATTCTTTGCCACAGTGCTCTATGCACATTTCCTCAAAGAAGTGCAATACACCTGCTGGCACTTTCAGGGCGTCGCCACCCTCAGGCACTGGTCCACAGGCCTCTAACGTACGGGCCACTCCTCTCCACACAGAAGTCAATGGCCAGCCCGGGATTTCCCCCAAGAATGCCTCTTTCCCAAGGCCCATTTCTCTGGTCTCCTGGAACAAATGGCTCACCCATTGTTGATTCATAAACTGGTCCCAGGACACTGAGAGCAAGGAGAGACTTAAGAGTAACAGGCCACTCCAGATCAGTAGGTGGCGGATTTAATAAGCAGGGAACTTACCTGGAAGGCTTGCCCTGGTGGCTGAGAGACAAACAACTCTCCACACCACTGGCCAGCATCTTAAGAGTTTATATAGAGGCCTTAACAGGGTTCAATCACGTGTTCACTCCAGATAGTCCCCATAACACATTATTTTTTCTCAAGGCTGTACCCTTAAAAAGGTTCCAGCTATGGGAATGGTGGGTGAAATGTATAGTATTTCAAAATCAGGGTTTGGGGGTGGAGGGGTCGTGAGGAACCTCCAATTACCTGGGTTTAGCTGGTGAGCAACCAGCAGTCATGTCGTCTGGATGACCTCTTCCAACACATAGCCCCTGGAACACATAGCAGGTAATCAGAAATGTTTGCTGAATGAATAAATGAATGAATACACTGAGATAGTTCAATTTGGACATCTTGGAAATATTATTGTACCACTTTGCTTTAGAAAATCTCCTAACTTGTGTCCCCCCCCCCCATTTCACTGAAGACTGTAATATATACATATTCAAATCATAGGTTAGATTTTCTTGTGATTGAGCTGATTCGCTAAAGAGTTTAATATTAGCTTTTAATTATATCCTGCCGTTCAACTAGTACTTTAATAAATGTAAGGGAAGAAACCCCTCTGCATACCAACAGAGGTAATTCAATTCAATAATTATTTTCAATTAAGCATTTTTGTGCTCTAATAGTCAAAGGGCTATGGGAGATGTCATTTCCATAAGCTTGTCAACTAGAGAATGCTGAGCAGTTTCTTGAGTACCTTTTAAGGGTTTCCTGTTTCAAGAGGGGTTTTTAAGTGATTTCCAAAGGCAAGCTAGTTCCCTGATATCTTCTCAAGGGTTCTCTGCATTCTTTCATCCCCCTTTTCAAAAGCAGGAGTCTTGGGGGCTGAGGGCTTTTTCCATGCTATTTCCCCTCACCTTCGTACAGCGTACATTCACTCCAATTGAAATGGTGTCCTCTCTTGAAAGCTCATTCCAGAAATCACCTCCTCCATAAAGCCTGCCCAGATTTACCCAGTATTTGTCTGGACCTATCAGAACATCCTCACTGTGATGCTTTAAAGCATGACTTTTGGCATAATTTAACCTAATTCATGACCTCAGTGAAATGAATGGATTCTCCTCATTCATCTCCCTGAACTGTAAAAGAAAGAGCCCTGGATTTGAAGTCAGAGAAACCTGTGGAAGAATCCTATTCTGCTGAATAGTTGTGCAAATTACAGTAGCTCTCTGGGCCTCTGCACCTGTCAAATGCAGACGATATTGCCTAATTTACAGGTGGTAGAGACGATTCGGTGGTCTAACATAGATGAAAGCTCATCACCTCATGACTGGCATGGGGTTCAATCACTGTCCAGACCACTTTTTCCAGCAATGACATGTGGGAATAAAAAAGGCCATCTGATGGTCACACGAAAGAGGATATCTGGTAGACACACTCAATTCCCCTTAGACCAGATTCCTCACCCCAAGGGTTCTCAATTGGGCTGTGCATCCAAATCAATGAACAAAGGATTTTCAAAATACACATTCTGGGCCCGACTGAGTCGGAGCTGTGAAACACAGACATATATCGGTCACTCACCCTTTCCATTAGTGCTGATAAGTAGCCAGTACTGAGAACTTCCAAACAACTGAAAGCAGAAGCACCTCTTTAGCTGAACAGATAACCAGACAGGAGGAGGTTCCACAACCACAATGTCCCGGCCCACGGTAATGGGGAAGTGAACAATTACGGGAGTAATTGGCTGTAAAAGGGGAAACTCCCCAAACTGCAGGCAGCTGGCAAATCAGCTCATCCAGGTGCACGGAATAAAGAAGGAACGCTCTTGCCTTTCTGACTGAGAGCAATCACCTCAGCAGGGGTGTGATCAAAAAGACAAGTGTGTTTGGTGCACACGCCCAAAATCAGAGCAGCAGCAGCTGCTTAGAAAAGGAGCAAGTGAGGTATCACTGTAAGGCTCACATGGCCTTGCTTGCTTCCACGTCCAGAGCCCCACTGTGTGCCAAGCCACTAACACCTACCATTTCTCTGAATCTTTACAATAGCCCCATTAAGCAAACACTGTTATTCCCATTTTACAGAGGAGGAAATTGAGGTGCAGAAAGCTTAAATGACTTTGCTAGTATGTAGCAAGGCTGCACTCAGAGATCTGCCTGACTCCAAAATGTGTCCTTAAGAGTTTGGGGACTGTATGTCGTTATTTCATTCTATGAGCCTCCATTGCTTCATGTACGAGAATGGAAATGTTACTATGGTGCAGAATGAGATAAGGGATTAGGAAGGACACGCGGCTGTCAAGAAATGATAGCTAGTTAGTGTTGTTGGTTACTGTTGCTAAAGGTTCCCTCTGAAATTGTACCACAGGCTGAACTTGGTCCCAAGAGTAGGAGTGTAGGCATTTGCGAAGATTTGAAAGACAAATTGAACTCTTTAAGGTCATGTCCTGGTTGTGATTTATTTGTTACTTATTGACAACACACTGTGTTGTGCTCTTCTCTGTCTTTTCTAGCAACTCTTGGAAAGTGATTAAAAATATGTTCCTAGGTGGGAAAGTCCTTCAGATTAGAGAGAAATCAGTTATTTAAAGCTGAAAAGGTAGGTCATGTTGTGATGTGATGATACACAAAACACATTCTCCCAAAACACATGGTTCTGCACACGTGCTCATAGCGCAGTGTGCACGCATTCCAAAGTCTGTGCCCCTCTGCCCTACGGCATCAGGGGTGCCCGTGAGAACAGCAGAAGGCGGCCTGGCCCCCACATGCCTTCTGTCAAATGCCTGGGCAGCTACGGTGTGCCTTCCCTCTTCCTCTCTCTGTTGCTTCTCTTTGCCCTGACCCCATGTTCTGCTTTGCCAGTCCATGGGGTTACACATCACAGCACCCCGGGAGGCAGAGGGCAACTTCCACAGCAGCTAGTTCCTCAAAAAAGCAAACAACCCATTTCGTTTGCCTCGTGTTACATAATTTCTCAACATCCTCACCTTAGGTTTTGATATTTAACCATTTCAAGCCCACTGATCGGTCTAACGCAGCAGGCAGCCCCTTGACTCGAGCTGGCACGGTAAATGCGACCCACGTTTGTAAACCGTGAAGAGCTACCCAAATGTTGGTTCTGGCATTCCTATGTGTGTTGTGTCGGGTGCTTCTCTGTATCACCAATGAATGCACCAGAGCAACGGCCTGGGAGGTTTTCAAGAAACATGTGTTCAATAAATAAATAACCATAGTCTGGTGAGGTAAGTAAAGGCCCAGGAGAATGCTCAGGACTGTCCCTGCCAACAAGTAAAAGCTCTCCCATACTGAGTGCTTCACTGTGTGCCAGGACCTGTGCTACCAGGGTGTCAGGCGTGCTCCTGGAGGCCCCTGGAAGTGAGTATTGTTATCAGCCCCCATTCTTCATATGAGGAAAGGGAGACAGAGCAGTTAAGAGACTGCCCCAGGCCACACATGAAGTAACAAATCTGAGATTGGAACCCAGAAGCTCTAATTCTTGGAGCCCCTTGCCTTAATCGCTCTCTGCGTTGCTGCTCTCAGGGAAGACAGCTCAGGAAATATCAATGTCAGATTTGGCAGAAAATGTAGACGTTAATAGAGTCAAACACACATCTTTGATTGATGATGACTATGAGGTGCAAAGCAATTCCATACATCCCTGAGTGGTACAAAGAGCTTAGACCTGTGTCAGACCCCAATGGGCTGGAATTCCAACTCTGTGCCTTGAGAACTGTGTGGACTTAGAATTATCACTGATCCTGTCTGAGCAGCAATTTGTTGTTTTATTAGATGTTCCCATTGGAATCCTGGAAAGGGGAACGGGGGTGGGGAGGAGATATGTCATTGCAAGTCCATTGCCAGACTTAGAGATGCTGTACCTGAACACCCAACAGTATTAAAAAGTACCGTATTTTACTGTGTATAATGTGCTCCTATGTATAATGCATACCCACGTTTTTGGCCCAAACTTTCAGGGGGAAAAAATTATTTGTTTTAATTTTTTAATTAAAATGTTTATTTGTTTACATTTAGGTACTTTTGGTATTATAAAGGAATTTTAGCACTTATTTTTTTAACATGTGTTGGTATAAGAAATTTTATGTAACAAATAATTACAAATCACAAGAACAGATACAAGGTACAAGAAATTTTATGTACTGGTAACAAATTTACCATCTGTACGTATCATAGAAGGCCAAAAACTCTTCGTCCTTGCAAGTTCGTTGTAAGCTCAACAAAAACAATTATCCTACTCTATGGTATTATATTGCATATGGATATCGGCAATGATTTCGTTACACTTTTAACTCATAAGCATAAATAAAAGAATTAAAAACATCTATATAGATATGGAATTAGTACTACCCATGTATAAGGCGCATCCTTATTTTTCCCTCACAGATTTGGGCAAAATAGTGTGCATTATACACGGCAAAATATAGTATGTGCTCAATAAATGGTAAAACTGTTATTTTTAAGAATCTGTTTAATGCTTCTGTCTCTTTGCATGTGTTTACCTATGACCTTATAACCTATGACTCCTCCTCAGGAGCTCAGGGGCCCAGGATCTACCTCTGTGAAGACTTTTTTGGCTCTCTCTCCAGCTCTCTCTCTTAGCAGAGGTCTGCATTCCTTCCCTGGAGTCATGAAGGTATCTGGAAGCAGTAGCAAGGCTCAAAAATAAGACATAGGGGACATGTCTCTGGGGCCAGAGCCTTCTCCAAAATAAATTTTTTTAAAAAAAAAGGAGGAAAAGGAGATTGTAGAACAAATGTACAATCATTCATTCAACATGTATTGAGAATTCACCATGTCCCAGACATAGTTCCAGGCACTGAGGAAATACTGCTGAATACTGTGTGGCCCTGTCCTGGTGCCACTAAATGCCAGTGCAGGAGAAAGACAATCAGGGTACTAAGTGTGAAGTCACACAATGGGTAAGGAGGTCGCGGACTACACTAAGGAAGACAGGCAAGGTTTTGCCATGAGAAGGAAGGTGGGAAGGGCAGAAACTGCAGGTAGATCAGAGTGGCTCCCACAAAGTGTGGGCATGGAAAACTGGGCACCCTGGCCTTTATTCTAAGAGATGTGGGTGCCCCTGAAGGAATATAAGCAGAAGAGTAATGGGGTGACATTTGTTTTCTAGGTAAGTGCTGAATCCCTCCTACATTCATGGATCATTTTATGAGAACAATATTCATTAAGACATTTCTCCCAACACCCATTTTGAGGTGTCTGTTACTTACCACCTCTCAGATGTTGATGAGGACTCAGTCTTGCCTTACAGAGTAGAGATTAATGTAGTCCAACCCCAGAGCTTCAATTACATGTAGAAATGTGATAAAGTGGTAATGAAAGCTATGAAACTTTTTTTTTTTTGGAAGGGAAATAATACCAAGACACTTGGCAGAACACATTTTATCATCCTGTGTTATTATCAGAAAAAGCCTGGTCCCATGCCCTTTAGGCTTTTCCCACCACTGTTTCAGTAAGCAGTTTGCAATCAATCAGAGAGATAGTGCTTGAATTCTAGATGGCCTGTCTATGTCTGTCTCTCACCCACATATCCCCATGAATAAGAAAGACTCTGAACGATAGGGCCATTTATTAAGAGTAAATCCTTTCTGTGATAAAGCAGCCATAGTCAGCTTTGGGCCACTCTGGGATCAAGATATCCCACCTTTTCAAAGCTCAACACAGAGACTTACATCAACAAAACTATTTATCTAAGAGAAGAGGAATTCTCCCCAAAGTCTCTCATCTGGATAGCATCATTTTTTAACAACTGCTTTCTTCTTCACCTCCTTGATTTGATATTTGTCTTCCTGGTTCACAGACATTGCTATTTCTATAGCTAACACAATTCCTTTGCTACAATTTAATGGTATTTTAATAATAATAATGTCTTATCATTATATATCTCTTTACTATTTACAAAACCCTTTTCACTTGCATTAACTAGTTCCCAAAACAAATGGCCTCTTAATTAATGTATTTCTTGATTTCCTCACTGCATTTTATAATCCCAGTAACCTTGAAAATCCTTCCTCTCCTGTAACTTTTTAGTAGTTCCTGATCTAGAATCCCAAGTCAATTTTCCACCCACCTGTTGACCAGCCTCATGTATCAGTCAGCTTTCACTAGGTAATGCTGTGATAACAAACAATCCCACTATCTCAGTGGCTTATAACAAAAGTTAATTTGTCAATCACATTACCTGTCAGCTGCAGGTTTGTTGAACCTCTTCTCCATATACCCGATTCTTTCTTGGCCCCACTCTGAAGGAGAAGACCTATTTGGGCCATGCCATTTTTGTGTAGTGGGGAAAGGAGCAATGATAGAACCATACGATGTCTCTTAATTCTGCTTGCTATAAATGACTTCTGCTCACATTTTGTTGACCAAAATAAATCACAAAGCTCAGCCTAAGGTCAATGGTACACAAAAGTATAATCTTATAGGAAAGGAGCAAACAATAAAAATAGTAATATAACCTACTATATTTGAAATGCCTTGCTGATATTCACTGCAGAGAAGGCCATGGTCCTCTCTAGAGACAATACTCCATTTCCCTTTCTTGCCTTCCTTCTTGTAACACCCTACTCTGTCTGTCTTCCCCAATATTTGCCTCCACCTCAGAATTCCAACCAGTGCTGTAACTTGGTCTCTTCCCTGGCCTGTGGAATCTACAAATGATGATATAGACATGCAATTAATGATCACCAGCCCCTGCAAAGCTAATCATGGCAGAGTACCTTATTAATATTATGAGTCATTTGGTTGGCAGAGCAGGACAAAGTTTCTGAGAATCCTGTAGATAGAAGGGATTTTTTTTAAATGATCATCACTTAATTTCATAAACTTAAAAAAAAAAAAAAAACCGAGGTTCAGAGAGTTATATTTATTTGTCAGTGCTCAAAAGACAAGGGAATGATAAAGACTGCAACTCAGATTAAAAAAAAAAAATCAATATCATTTCTATCACCCAAAGGCACCTAACCTGCTGCAGACAAACTTCAGTGAGGGCTGTGCTTTCTCTCTCATAATATGCTGTGAAGAAAATGTGATCCAGCAGATAGTGCATTCAAGTAGAATCGCACCTTGTTGAAAGAACATACCCAAAGAGTATTGATTAATGCACCCAAACCCATCTGACATGAGAGCTTTAGGAGTATACTCTAGGGATATTCTCTAGGTCTTATCCTAGCCAACATTTTTATTCATTACTATGTCGAGAACATAAAGATGATGCTGAGATTGTTCGTGGCACTCTTCATGAAATATCTCCAAGTACTTGATAGAATTGTAATTCCTTACCGCCATGTGGTTAGTGTAGCCATAAAACTAATTCCAGCTAATGAATAAAAGTAATGTGTATTTCTTCCAGGTTGGAGTAGCTAATTGCTGGTATGAGATCCTCCAGTGCCTTCTTTCTTCTGACAATTTGACCAGTAACATTCAAGGTGGAAGTTTCTCAGTCTGGCTCCTGCAGTGAGGAGACAAGGAACAGAGTCCCAGCCCATCTATGATGAACTATAACATAAGCAAGAAACAAGCTTTTGGATTTGATGAGCCACTAGGATTTAGGACTCATTTATCCTTCAATAGACCTGAACCTGTTCTGGCTGACTCTCATATTAACAAAATCTATTAATGTAAAACAAAGCTGAGCCATAACCAATATAATGATTGGCTAATTCAAAGTGAAAAACAAACAAACAAAAAAACATTGCAACAGGTTGAGATTAAGGCCTAAAAGTGTCTAGCAAGATAGACTTTAAGAGTGCAAATGTAATTTCCTTCACTTACATTTCAAAAGTCAGTAGCAGTTCATAAGGGTTTGGACCTATAATCTCAGTAGGAATCAATATTGTACTTTGGCTGCCAAAAATACCAAACTCACTGTAGTCTGTGTTCATAAAAAAATGTAGTACCTAGCAATGAAGGGTATTAATAGTCCTCTGCGCCAAAAAGAACACACCAAAAGCACCAGCTTCCATGAATGACAATGTAACCAATGAAGACTGACTAAGATGCTGAGGGGACTTGAAACTGTGCCAGATAAGGGGTTGTGAAAGGATCTGAGATGTGTGTCCCAGAGAAGAGAAGACTTAGGAGAGATATGATCTCTTTCTTTGAATATCTGGAAAGTTGTCATGAGTGAAAAAATTCTATTCTGTTTTGTATTAAGGCCTCTTACAAGGAAAAACAGGGTAAAGTCGTAAGGAAGCAGAAGCAGGACCAAGGGACTGACCTTCACAGAAAAGTCTGTACACTTCTCTCTTGGACCTATAGATAAGTTTGGACTTTGTTGAGACAAATATCACACTGAATTTGTCTACGAGGTCTGACAATTAAGTTGGTGAACTTGTTACAACGATGTTGCTAACCTTTTTTTTGATATCAGAGGGATTATTCATGATGGATTTGTACCAACTGGACAAACAGTTAACCGAGTTTACTATTCGGAAGCACTGAAAAGGCTGCGTGAAAAAGTTAGACGACCTGAACTTTTCACCAACAATTCATGGCTCTTGCATCACAACACTGCACCAGCTCACCCGGCACTGTCTGTGAGGGAGTTTTTAGCCAGTAAACAAATAACTGTATTGGAACACCCTCCCTACTCACCTGATCTGGCCCCCAGTGACTTCTTTCTTTACCTGAAGATAGAGGAAATATTGAAAGGAAGACATTTTGATGACATTCAGGACATCAAGGGTAATACAACAAAAGCTCTGAGGGCCAATCCAGAAAAAGAGTTCCAAAATTGCTTTGGAGGGTGGACTAGGCACTGGCATTGGTGCATAGCTTCCCAAGGGGAGTACTTCAAAGGTGACTGTAGTGATATTCAGCAGTGAGGTATGTAGCACTTTTTCTAGGATGAGTTCACGAACTTAATTGTCCGACCTTGTATATGAAGATGTCAGAAAATTGTGAAGTTCTTTAAGAAATGGACAGTATCTTATTTATCTGTATTCCAATATTCAGTACCTATTCAGTATTTATAGAATGGAGTGCAATCAAAAGGATTGTTCTAACCAGCAGAGTCCCATATCTGCAGCAAAAGAACAAATGTCCACTTTTTGGTAATTCATCCAGGGAGACAAGCACTAGGAGACCCTCTAACATTTCTTCCAACTCTGCTTCCACCCTTCTGCAATTCTGTTAAGCCTTCCCTGAAATCAGGCATAGATTCATACTTAAAGCCCACCTCCGATTCATGTGCTCATAAGACAGATAATCTACACTGCCTTCTTAAGTAAAGAAAGAAGAAAAAGAGAGAAGCATGGAGTTCAAGATGGTAGACTATTTTGTATGCCTAGTTTCTCTGACTATATTTCAGTGTCTAAGTTACATTAGATGAATCTGTGAATTAGTGCTGTAATTCCATTCAGACACATATTTGACTTTCAAAGGTGGTGTGCACATGTGTGTTTAACTTAAATATAAGATCTTGTAGCACATGTTAAGCATGATATCTGGTATAGAGACCAATATGAAATCCCTTGGGGTCACTCTACATGAGAAAATATAAGTGCATTCACTTAATCAAGAAATATGCATTAAGTATACACTGGGTACCTCACTCTGTACTAGGCTCTGAGCATGTAAAAATTAGATATGTGGAGCCCTACCTTCAAAGAACTTACAGTTTAGGGGGGCTAAAGACAATGAAAATAATTGATAAAATGTACAAAGGAAATCTGTTTGGAAGGAGGTTCATTATAGTGCTATTTTTTATAATTACTATAGATAATTACTATTTTACTATCTTATGATTACTATAAAATTACTATATTACTATGTAATTACTATAAAAGTAGGAGAAATAGCCTAAATATCCAGCATGTTTAGGGGACTGATTTAATAAATGAAATTTACATATATCCAAACAAATACTACATTTTTTTTTGTAATTGACTTCATTGGTAAAAAAATATGAGATAAAAAGAAAGATTTTTATTTTATTTTATTTCTTAGAGCAGAATTAAGTTCACAACTAAATTAAGAAGTACAGAGTTCCCATATACTCCCTCTCTCCACATATGCATGGCCTCTCTCACACACACCCTGCACCAGAGTAGCACATTTGTTACAACGGATGCACGTACATTGACATGTCTTCGTCACCCAAAGTCCATAAGTTACATTAGGATTCACTCTCAGTGTTCTATATTCTATGGGCTTTGACAAGTCTATAATAACATGTATCCACCATTACAGTATCATGCAGAGCAGTTTCACTGCCCTGAAAATCCTCCGTGCTCTGCCTATTCATCCCTCCCTTTCCCCTGTCCCTGGCAACCACTGATCTTTTTATTGTCTCCATATTTTCAACTTTACAAGAATGTCATATAGTTGAAATCATACAGTTTGTAACTTTTTCAGATTGGCCTCTTTTATTTAGTGTTAAGTATTTAAGATCCATATCTTTTCATGGCTTGATAGGTCATTTCGTTTTAGTGTTGCATAATATTCCATTGTCTGAATGGACCACAGTTCATTTATCCATTCACCTGTTGAAAGGCATCTTGGTTGCTTTGGTATTTTGGCAAGTTCATCAATTATTTCTTTCATGATTTTGGTTTTTGTATTGTATCTAAAACCTCATCACCAAACCCAAGGCCACCTCCGTTTTCTCCTGTGTTATCTTCTAGGAGTTTTATAATTTTGCATTTATATTTAAGTCTATCATCCATTTTGAGTACATTTCTTTCCAGGTATAGGGTCTGTGTCTAGACTAACTGTTTTTCTGTTTGTTTGCTTTTTCTTTTCATGAGGATGGGAGTAACAACTTCCAAGCTCTTGACATGTCAGAGTTGAAACCAAAATTTATATTTTTTAAAGGAATAAATACTATAAAGTTATATTTAAAATCTGATTTAAGAAAATAATAACACCATTTTTAATATAATGTCAAATGAAAAAATGTCACATCACAAAATAGCATGTCCAAAAAGAGATGTATTTTCTTTTTTTAAAAAAGTCTATTTATATACATACAAGGAAAAATGGGTTATCTCAGAGTTGTGCATTCTCTAACTGCTTTTCTCTAATTTTTTTGTGGGATTTCTTTTTGTATTTAAAAAAATATGTTAACAATGCACATCTATGAATTTCATAATCTGAGAAAAACACTGAATGCTGTTTTGGGAAAGTAAAAGGTAATTTTCAAACACAGAAATAGGGGATGTGTCAGATGCTATTGGATCACTATGTGGGGCAAATACTCCATCTGAGGGATCAGGAAAGGCCTCTCAGGATCACTCAGGTTCAGCCCCAAGGTACAGCCTCCTCATATGCTGCCTCAGATAATGGCACGAAGGACAGAGGACAGGACTTCTTTGAACTTCACTTTAATTGTTTGGAAAGCATACTAAACATCCCCGTTTCCCTTAAAGATTCAGAATACCTTAATGTGCCTAAAATTGCATCCTTTTTTTCCAATCAATTAAAAGCCTGGAGGTAAAAAGCTCCCTGGGTTTGCTACCTGTTGCATAGAGTGGTCATTTCTTTTAGTTTTCTTTATATTGCCTGTTCTATTATGCGAGGGCTGACTTTACTCTATTTCCAAACTCATATTTGGTGTACAGTCACTCACAGAGGATGGCAGCCTTCCCAAGTCATCAGTAATAGACCACAGGATGAAAACAAACAGCTGTGATAAAGACCGATGAAGAATTGGTCCATCTCAAATGAACAAGATGTTGTGGGTGAAGGAAAATTCTAATTCATAGTCAAACAGAATAGCAATAGACTCCTGGATTCAGAAAATATGAAAAAAAAAAAAAAAAAATATATATATATATATATATATATATATATATATATATATATATATATATATATGTTTGGATTGGCCACATTTGCACTTCAAATTGAACCAGCTGGAACTCCATTTCAAATTCAAGATTTGCCTTTTAATGGGAAATTTGCATTGGAAGAGAGAGAGAGAGAGAAGGGGAGGAGAGTTATCAGAGAAAAAGATTCTACTTTAGCATCCTGATTTTAGATTATAGTAAAGTTGCACATAGTAGAAAATAACTCAAGTGTGACAGGATAAAATCACTTTAATAAAAAGTCCATCTAGGTTTCTGGTGTATAGTGATAGATTGAAAATTTATGTTTATCACTGTCTCTCACTCTATACACTTCTAAAATGATATCACAGGAATTAAAAATGTATAAACCTACAAGGCCAATGAATGGGAGAGAGACAGATGTCAACAAATTTTTGGAAGATGGAAAGTGGAAGAAGGTGTTAGTGAACGCAAGAAAGCTGAATACTGGATGCTGAAGAAAAGGACGTCAATAAATCATGGCCACAGGTGCTGCACAGTTCCAGAGAAGCTGCTGCACAGAGACGCCAGCTTCTACCACAAGGGAGTGTGAAGTAAGGGGCTAGTGAAAGTCTCTTCAACAACCAATTAGGATCTCAGGTCCCCACTGTCATTTCTTGAAGCCAAAAAACTACCTCCCCCATTCAGGCAGAAAATTGGAGGATTGTTATATGAGAAATCGATGTGAAACAGTTCTTAATTTGGGGTTACCAAGTATAGTGAAAGAGGGCTATACTGAAAATAAGAGACTTATCTGAAAAGCTCTGTCTTGAAATATGAGATTCCGCATTCCACTAGTACCACCTGGCTCCAGGATGCTGTTAACCAGGTGTGTTCTTCCCAGGCAAGAGACTAGTTTCCTGGAAAATCAAATGGCCCACTGAAAAGGTCTACAGCACAGGAAATCCCCACCAAATCAACTCACAATGAAATTCACACACCAGTCATCAAACTCCTCCCATAGATTGTTAGGATTTCTAATCACCTCCTTAGGATGTCACTCTTAACCATAAATGCACAGCTAAGAATTACCACACATTTATATAAAGTCTTCAACATGAAAGACAGAGTCCAAAACAAACATTTTTTAAAAACCAACTCAACTCAGTGGAAACAGAGGAAAATACAGGGGAAAAATTTTAGGAAACTGAAATGGATATCCTTGGATAGACAGGAAAGGAAGAGCAGGATCTATCTTGTAAAAGAATGTTTGCAACAGAACATATATAGAAAAAGAAGCCCTATAAATTAAAAACATGATAGAAGTACAAATTCAATAGAATGACTGAAAGAGAAAACTGAGGATAGCTATGGAAAAGTAGACCAAGTGATAGAATACATGGGAAAAATGTTAAAATAAAGTGGAAACCAGGCTTGAAAATCCTTTGATCAGACAAAACCATATAAGTCACATAGATAAAACTTAATTTACTGATGTATTTAATGAATGTAAGTAAAACTTAACTTAGGTTATTTCTTGTAAATACCTCTGATAATAATCAAAACTTAAGTCATTTTCCTAAAATAATATAAGATAATTCTCTTTAACCAATCCCCTGCTGTCCCCACTGTAACAACCAATCATCATAAAGGTTAAACAACTTCCTCGCTCTCCCTTTAGAAGACATCTGTAACATCATGCCTCTGAGCTTCATAATAGCTTTGGGTTTGAAGTCTTCTAGTTCACAAACAGTTGGTTTCTCGCTCAACAAAACATTCGTATCAAGTAAAGCTCTCCGAATTTTCCTTTGACAAAAGATAAGGTGATTAGAGGACCAATATCGAGGTCCAACATGTAGTATTTCAGAATCAGGAAAAAAAAAGAAAGGATTGGCAGGAGATTATATAAAAAGCGATACTAGAAATTTTTCCAAAACAAAAGTATCTGAGTTCTGAATTGAATGTTCCCACTCATTGCTTGAAAAAAAGGCATATATTGTTCAAATTTCAGAACTTTGGAGACAAAGAGAAGACCCTAAATCCTACAGAAAAAAAGCAAAACAAAACAAAACAGAAGTGATGTACTGAAGATTAAGGATCACTATCGTATCACTTACCGTAACACTGGAAGCCAAAAAATTAATGCAGCAAAGCCTTCCAACTTCTAGGGTTTCTAACCCAGAGTTATGACCAAACATACTGTCATGCTAGTGTGAGTATGGAAGAAAGCACATTTTCATACATACAACTACTCAAAAAAATTACTTTTCTTAAACCCCTTTTCTGGGACCACTGAATGAGATCCTCCACAAAAGTGAGAAAATAAATCAAGCACACCAAGGTCAATGTAACTTTCTAATTTTAGCTCATGCTGTTGCTCTTGCCTGGAATGCCCTCACCTTTGATTCTTTCAACAAAGATGTTTTGAATGCCTACTGTGTGCCAGATACTGTGCCAAGAATAGATGAAACAGATCTTCCTTTTACACAGAGTGTACAGTCTGGAGGGGAGGCAAGCAAGGGAACAAATAACTAATAATTGTCCTGATAAGTGGTGGTATATGTAAGCACAGGGTGCTGGGGGAGTCAGAAACCCTGTTCTAGAAAAGGTGGCATTGTTGCTGAGTCATGAAGGAGCAATAAGGGTTAACCAGGTCAAGGCACTGGAAAGAGACTTGGGTGCAAGCCTGTTGCATTGCTCCTTCCACCTGAGGCCCACCTCATCCAGGAAACCAACCCCGACCCTCTCCAGCCACGTGGGTCCTCCCTGAACCCTCTCTCCCTGGCACTCCTAGGTCTGTGTCATCTATGACTGGTTCCAGTAAGGAACGGACTAAGCGGGCTGCCTGAGAGTCCTCCAAGGAAGCTTGCCAAAACAGAAAACAGAAGAGATTTCTGAGTCAATCCCCACATATTTTCATTCAGTAGGAACCTGTACTTTCTATGGGCTCCCAGGGTAAATCTATAGTCGAGCCAGCCTTGGAAATCACTACCATACACCATTCCTTTTAACATATCCCACAACAAGCTATGTTTATTATTAGGTTGGTGCAACGTACTTGCGGTTTTTGCAATTATTTTTAACCTTTTAAACTGCAATTACTTTTGCACCAACCTAATAACTTAAAGAGATGTGAATGCTATTTTTTCTCACCTTAGAATCTTTTTGATCTTGAAACTGACATAAATTGCCTGCCGTATTCACTGTCAACCCTGTTTCAAGCACAGAGTAGGCACTCAATAATATTTTAAGTCAGTGACAAACGGATATGCCTAAAAGTCAAAAAGAATCGAAAAAGATAGACATTTGCCTTTCAAGACTAAAATTTGTACTGTCATTGAATAATTCTGATGCATGATATTTATATAGTGCTTTGCAATTTATAAACTGTCTTCCCATATATTATTACAGTTGATCCAACAACCCCAAGGGGGTTTAGGCAGGGATATTATTATTATTACAATTTATAAATTAACAAAATGAGGCTCTGAGAAACTAAGAGACTTGCCCAAATTCAAGAGAAGATGAAAATCAAGTCTTAAAAATCCAAAATGCTTCCTTACATTTCTTCCCCACCCCATCACTTTTTCAAAGGATACTTTTAAAGAAAAGTTTAGATGGAGATGAAAAATATTGGGGGTGAAAATAAATCTCATGTAAGGAATATATTTATCCATGAGCTAGCCAGTGATGAATTTGTGGGTACCAGGGAATCATTCTAGTCTGGCCACAGCAAGATAAATGTCTCCATTTGGCAGGAAAAAGGGATGATGATGGCAGATAAAGGCCCAAGAGCCTCCAGAAGATTTTGTCATTGCCTTCTGTGACACAATCTTTGCAATGATTAATGGAAACTTTTTGCACAGTGATAGTTAATCTCTGAGTTTGGGGAGTTAAATTTAAACATTCAAACAATAGACAAAATTTCTCATCAAAGATGAGATCTTGGGTCACAGATCCTGGTTCGCAGAGAATGTGCAGATGGCAGAAATCTGACAGCACAGCAAGGTTCCAGGGGAACGTGGACAACTGTGCCTCATTTTCCCCAACGACTGATTCCAGTAAGACTTCCTCTCAGGGAGGATGGGACACTTTGTCAACTCCCTGCACAATTTTCCACCCCAAAAGATGATGCAACCACATACAGGATGGCTCCAAACTGGTGTTTTGAGTTAGGTGGGAACAATGTTTCCTTCTGTTGGGACAGGTGTACTTTCAGGTATTATCACGAGTTTGCACAATCATTTTCATACAAAAGACATGTAACCCTGCTTGGAAACTCTGAGTCTATCAGAGAGTCTAGGAGATTTGAAACTTCTGCCAAGTTAATAAGCATACATACTCATACTTGAAGCATCGAGGGCTTCTTCCCTTTTCCTTCAAAGTTTCAACAAACTTAAATTAGAGACGTTGTGCACTCTTTGCATTCACAGTCGAAGCACACCGTTTACCAAGCCACACAGGCTACTCCCTAAGCTCATCTCCATTCTTCTCTCCTCCTCACTCAACACCAATTGAACAGTAAATTGTGTCAGTCAGCTCTCTTCTCTTCATTCTCATGGCTATCGCCTTAGTTTTTAATTCAGGCATTTTTTTGTTACCAGGAGGGGTAGGGATGACCATTGTAACAACCTCCTGAATGGTTTTCCTCCTTTTTGGTTTCTCTGTTTCTGTTTCTTCCTCTGCCCATCTGCCCGAGACATTCTTCTAAGATAGACATGACCAAGTTGCTTCTGTGTTTCAAATCGAGAGAGAGAGAGAGAGAGAGAGAGAGAGAGAGAGAGAGAGAGAGAGAGAAAAGATGCCCAGAATTACTCACATGCCTTTCAAGTCCTTCAAAACCTGAGCCCAGCCTACCTGCCTAACCTTCCGTCCATTTGCCCTCCAGCACCCTCTCTTTCAAACACACCCCGACTCCCCAGGCCCTATCTTCCATTCACCATCTCTTGTGTCCACATCATCATCGTCCACACTCCAGGTCTTTATTCCTGATGTTCCTCTTGTCGGATCTGCCCTTTCACGATCTCCACTCCTACTCCATCTATCAAAATCTTCTTCGTTTCTCAGAGTGCAACTCAGGAGTTTTCTGCTCTGAAGCCTTCCCGGAGCGCCCCAATCCTGGTTGCTTGTTTCTCCCTCTGGTATTCACATAGAATTCTGTATATACTTCTGTCTTGGAATGTCACATTTTGCATATATTTTAGTTAAGTGTGTATGTGGGCTTTTCCCCCTTACAGGATCCTTCAGGCTAGTTAATACATTTTTCATCTCTGTTTTCCCAGCACTTAACCATAGTGTCTATTACATACCAGGCAATAAATTCCTGTTAAGCTAGTAATGGTGGAACTGCATGGAACTGAAGCAAAAAAACATGAACTGGTTTAAATGGAAAACAAATTTGAACCACTAGAAATGGTCTTATTATTGCTTTAATCTATTGTTTAAACAAACCTACTTAATCTCTCAAGGTCAATTCATGCACAAAGAAAGAAATTAAAAATCATAATTCTGTTATACAGAAATAACTATATTTTGCATTTTGGCACATATTCTTTCAGCATTTTATTTGTACCTTTCTGTACAAATATTTAAATAAATTAATATCATGTAATATTTAATTTGAAACCTGACACACATACAGAAAAGTAAAAAAGAAAAAAAAGAAAACACACACAATTGTACAATGAAATGAATGAAAAATGAACACCAGGTCAAAAAAATTGAATATTACCTGTAGTTCAAAAGCCTCTTGCATGCCTTCAGAAATGAATAAAAAAAAAACAAATTTGCAAAACAGATTGTACCATCATTTGCATAACAGATAAATTCTGCTAAACTACAGCATGTAACACAAATCATCACAGTGCAAATTATGTAAACACCAGTTCCTAGTGATTATTTTATCACCACCTCCTGGAACTGTATTTTCCAAGACAAAAACCACAGTAATAAAAACTCTTCACAGACTCAAATGTTCCAAAGTTAGTAACACTAACTTTTTCAACAACTCACCTAGCTTAAAACTTCTGATCAGTATATGCCCAGACCACGTTAATTAACTTCTCTCCTAAAACTGCCCTAGGGCGATCTCTGATCCCCAAAGCCCTGTATCAGCTGCCCTAATTCCCCTCTCTGCAGACCCCAGTGAGCTTCTTCTCAGCCACAACCCCCTCTCTTCTCCCTAACAGTCATGCAATTTTCATAGTTACTGCTTCCTGTCTTTTCTTTATACTTGCACCACCTAAGAGGATAACCCTAAATGCTGTAGTCTAGATTTGCCCATTTTTGAACTTTATATAAATGAATTCAAACAGTATGTACTTGTTTTGCACAATATTTGTTTTTAAAGCTCATCCATGTTGCTCTGGGTAGTTGCCATTTGTTCACTTTCACTGCTGTGTAGTACTCCATTTAATTTTTATGGGCATTTGGGTTGCTCCCAGGTTCTATTTTTTAATGTTGCCATAAACACTGCCACATGTGTCTCTTTGTATGTGGTATGGGCTCTTTCTGCTGGGCCCATACCAACCCTAGGGTTGGGCCCAGCAGAAAGGTGTGGACAAATCTAAACATAATTGCTGAGTATGTGCAATAAAAGAACAGAGTAACTTTCATCAATGAGGTCACAGTCTTATACAGGAGACAAATACCATACTTTGCCATGTATAATGCACACCCACGCTTTTGGCCCAAACTTTCAAGGAAAAGAAAATATTTTGTTTTAATTTTTTAATTCAAATTTTTATTTGTTTACATTTAGGTACTTGTTTTTTGTGGTTTTTTTTTTTTTTTTTTGTATTATAAAGGAATTCTAGCACTACTTTTTTTAACCTATTATGGTACAAGAAATCTTATGTAACAAATAATTACAAAACACAAGAACAGATACAAGGTACAAGAAATTTTATGTACCAGTAACAAATTTACGATATTTATGCATCATAGAAAGCCAAGAACTCTTCATCACTGCAAGTTCGTAGTAAGTTCAACAAAACCGATTATCATATTCCAGGGTATTATTTTGCATATAGATATCGTTACTGATTTCTAGAGTGACACTTTTAACTCATAAGCATCAATAAAATAATTAAAAACGTTTATATAGATACAGAATTAGTACCACCCATGTATAATGCGCATCCTTATTTTTCCCTCACAAATTTGGGCAAAAAAGTGTGCATTATACAAGGGAAAATCTGGTGTATACCATGTAAGGTGATACATGATTTAATGGATGTCACCATGTAAGATACCGTGGAGGCCCAACGATGAGCAACAGACATTTGCCAGAATGTGGAAAAATAGGAATTCTCATCCAATGCTAATGGTGATGTAAATTGGCACACTGCTTTCAAAATATTTTTACATTATTTAATAATGTTGATGATATGTTTACCCCCATGACCCAGTAATTTAATCTGCCTGGGATACTGCTAGACTACTTTTCCCAGTCTCCTTTGAAGTTGGGGCAGAGAAGATACATAACTGACTTCTGGCTTTAGGAGTACGAGTAATATATGCCATTTCCAGGACTGGCCCATAAAAACCTTACATATGTGAGTCTCTGTGCTTTTTCCTCCAAGCCAGTGACTGTGAAAACCAAGTGTTGATAACTTAAGTGAATAAAAAATTAGGAAAAAAAAATGAGTTTAAAACCCTATGGCTTTCTTCACTGCATTCAAAAAAATGCAAATAAATAGCTCAGGCCATTTCAGAATGACTTTTGATTACTGGACTCTGATTATCTGTCTGCTACACCACTGTGGGATTGCACTACATGCAAAATAGTTTCAAAAGGATTACAAGTGAGTCAACAAATCTTTAATGAGAAACTATGTTTCAGGCCCAGGGCTTGGGGCTGGGGAAACAAAGTCGAATATGACACAAGCCCAGCAATCAAGATGTTCAAATACTAGTGGAAGGAAGGGACAGAAAGTGACCAACTCAATGTAATACAGTGGGGGATGTGCCCTCATAGAATTGGGAGGAAGGGGGAGGGGACCCAGGCTTCTTCCACCTTGTGGCTCAGCCCTCTTCACAGGAGAGGTGGGAAGTCCAAGAAGTACACAGAGGTCTAGCAGATAGTTTTAGGGAGAGCCATGTGAGAGAGAAGAATAGTGGAGAAAGAAAGAATCCCTAAAGTGAGTCGTGAGGAAAAATACATACGGGCCTGGAAGAAAGGTTGCAGTGGAAAGAGATGAGATGGGCCTTCCTGAGAAAAACAACGGTGCATAAAGACCCAGACCAAGCGAAAGGATGGTGCTGTACAGAATCTGCAGGTAGAAGCTCTTTTATAGACCTTTACTTAATCAACTAGTCCGTTTAGCTGCTGTTCCTCGTTTCCTGTAAGATATACTGACTGATGCCAGTGGCTCCCACATGCCCTCAGCTAGTGGCTGCTCTCTAGTGTGTCTACTCACTTTGCCACCCCCAGCTGAGTTGTGTAACACCAAGCATTGGTTTCATCTATACTTACATCTATTCATTTGGATTGTACTTGTTACCATAATTAAATCAGGCAATTAAACCCTAGGTCAAATGATGCATTGCCCGTGTGAAAGCAGAGTTTTTCTTTTTATGGAACCTAAGTTAAATCCTTTGGGAAAACTTGATAAAGGTGTGGGAGAGACATCTGTAAAAGATACAGGAAGAAGAAATAAAAATCCAGAAGGGTGATAAGCTTCTATTGATTTTCATCTATCCTCAGGATCTGAGTCTACTTTAACGGAATCAATACTGGAAATGGTAGGCAATGTAGTGTAGGTGTGGCTTGTGCAAGAAAGATAATATAACTCCAATCGGTGGCACATGATCAAAGAAAAGGAGACTCTGAATTCTAGCCTGACATGAAGGGAGCACAGCCTGAGGGCAGCTGCTCAACACCCCAGGAGCAGCGCCATCCTGGCAGTCGGGACTTATAGCTAAGTAGACTTCCTCTGACCACATTCCCTCTGGGGGCTTTCATTTCCTGTGTCTGATATTCCTCCCACCTCTTTCAAGCAAGGGCTGCCTGCTTGCCTAGAACCTGGTCGTTAGCCATCGTGAGAGAGCCCTGGGTTCCCACTGTCTCTGTCAGGGGCATCATTTTTAGTTAATTTTCATAGCAATATTGTAGGGCAGGGTTCATCCACCGAGTTGGAGGGAAGGAAACTAAAGCTCAGACTAGACGATCTCAACAGATCTATCTAGCTGTAACTGTTCTATGTAAAGGAGCAGTGCTTTGCTCACTCATCCTTAGAGAACTTGTTGAGTTGTCAACTTACTACAATGCTTGGCACACAATGTGATTAGTATCTAATGATTATTATAAAAATAGCTAACATTTCTCGAGCGCTTGTTTGGCACCAAAGTGCATGCTAAAACCTGCATTATTTTGTTTAATCTCACGATAATCCTCTGAGGAAGGTACTATCCCAACCCCACCCCCCGCCCCCATTTTATAGATCAGAAAGCTGAGGCTGAGAGGTTAATAGCCCAGGTTGGTCTGTCTCCAAACCCAGACTCTCGGTCTCAGGTAACACTGCTCTTCCCCTGTCTCTTCCCCACATCTGCCTGTGGCTGCCTCTCTCAATTCGTATTGTGGTCACTCACTCTGTTTTTGTTTTTGTTTTCTTGTTTTTTCTGGTGTTTCCAAACTCACTCCATATTGGAGTGTCCTGGTGGGCTATAATTAGGCCCTGCAGCTTGCCAACTGGGCCAGAGTTGTCGTCATTCCCCCTCTCACCTCCAGCACCTAGGGCTTTACCATCTGCCACCCAGCAAGCGAGCCTGAGATCACTCACTTGCTTGAGAGAGCAGGCCGATGGGAGTTGGCCTCAAAGAAACCCTGCTCAAGGAAAATTCAGACTTCATCGTTGGTCCTAATGGCCCAGCCCCTCAGCATCTACCTGCCAGCCTCTGGGACTTTTGTTTACCTCAAAGCAGGCAGTGAAACAAGATCTTCAAGACCCCAGCACACTCAGTGAGGGCGCACATTCCAGTCTTGAATGTGGAGAGTTCATTGTCCATCCAGGCTGAGAGTCATATCAGCAAAGTCCTAGCAGAGACATTCTATCAGTCAGAATCATCATGCCAGGGAGATTTGGCAGTGAAAACACGACCTCTCTTCTCCTCCAGACAAAAACCTGTCTCTGGCAGGACGGGGTTAAGGCCAGAGAGGTAGGAATCCTGAGGGAAAGTCAGAGGCTATGGGAGCTGGGAGGGAGCTCGATCATCATCAAATCCAACCTTGTTGTTTTGCTGATAGGAGAGCTCTCATTTCCCATGCCCTGCTGAACCCATCTCCAATATTTAGACCTCAACTTAGACATTGTCAGCTCCTTTCAGGAAGCCTCCCCTGACTCTCCAAGTTAGGACAGGATCTCCTGATGTGCACGCCCACAGTTTTTGCACTCTCCCTGACACCACTTTATCTTTTTTGTCCACATGCCGACTTCTCCATTAGACTTGGAGTTAGTCCTGCTCATGGGCTGTAGCCCTAGTACCTAGGACAGCACCAGTAAATACTTGCTGAATGATGGGGAAACAACCTGTTCAAATCACTCAGGCATGCTGGGAGTTAGGACTCAGTAGGTAAGGTGGAGTCACAGACTCTGTCTTCCATCCATCCTTGGGCTCCTGATATCTTCCTTTATAGCCAAAGTCCTCACAAGACCCCTATCTGCCCAGAGACCCTATGCAGGCCTTTCCTGGGTGACAGTCCTTTCCCTAAGTCTCTCTCCCTCTCCATCCCCAGAAGGCCCCCTGTCCAAATCTCAACAGTCTCATGGGGAATAGTCAAAAAATAAAAAAAATGAATCCTCCAATGGTCCAAATAACCAATAACAACAACAAGGTTGCCCTCCAGAAATAGTTCCAAGAAAACAGAAAAATTGTAAAGATGACATGAGGCTTTCATTAATCTCTAACTAGGTTCTGTTCTTCAGTCTACTGTCTTTTGTGACCTTGACAGTTTTGAAGTTATTTGATAGAATGTCCCTCAGGTAAGATTTGCCAAATGTTTCTTCATGGTTGTACTCAGAATGTACCTTCTTGGGTCAGGAATATCAAAGAAGGGATATTTATCCTTCTCAGCGGGTCATTTCAGGAGACACAGTGTTGGTGACTATGTAACTTTTTATACTTATCAGGGTTTACATGTTTTCAACAGGGCAGGAAAAGTTTCATCCCACGAGACAGCTCCAGGACAGAGATGTTACTTCCCAGAGCAGAGTGATGACAAGTGATGAGGTTCTGTCAATACTCCGTGGGAAAGAGGGCTGTGATTGGCGAGCACTGTCTGTTTTGCGCGCAAGTCACCAGAAAAGTGGTACCAGCTTCGTGAAGGTGTTTTCCCTACTTGAGTTCATTCAGTCTTGAGGAAACCTGAGGGGCAAGCAGGTCGGGAATCACATCCCCCGTTCACACACTTGACCTGAGGAAGCCAAAGGCAGAGACCTGTACTGGGTTGATTGTCTTGGGTAGAAAGCAGTGACAGATTTAGGCACTTAACAAAGAGGGCATCCTCGTGTGGGAGGATGTTTTTGAATTTCACTTCCCATTCACTGAATATTTTTTTCCAGGGGTGAACCTGATCAACAAGAATAAATGCCCTTTCTTATCCCTGCTATGAAAAAGCTTCTAAAGAAATGTATGACTTTAATTAAAATGAGAACATTTGGATGAGTTGCTAAGAAACAAGACCCTATCTGTGGCCATAGGAGCTCATGCCAGCTACTTGTGGTTATAGATGGGTTTCCTTGGAAACAATCCTGGACATTCCTAAGTATTAATGCTGAGCAAGAATAAAGTCTTCTTAATAGATGGAAATGAGGGCAGTAGAAAAGAATTGCTAATTGAGCAAAGGGGCCAGTTGTAAAGGTAAAATACGCCAGTAAAAAAAAAAAAAAAGTGGCACTCAAATACAATAACCTTTTCTAAATCTGTTCTCTGCGGTGTTTTATTCTGTTTTATTTTCTTTAGATAATAATAGTAGATGTTCACGGTGAAATAATTCAGAGTAAAGAAGAGAAAGAAGGTAAAAGTAGAGCAGTCCTTTCCTCCTCCACCCCTTCCATTCCTCCTCACAGGTAGGTGAGGTGCCCTTTGAGATGTTTCTTAGGTGTCCTGCTTCTTAGGTGTCCTTTGAGATGGTTTCTATGGAGGTACAAGCATGGATATGTATAGCTTTATTTCATAGGCGTGAACATTGTATATCCCATTCACAGACTTGTTATTTATTTTCTCTCACAGGATGTCTTATAGATCTTTCCATGTCAGAACATAGAGATCTGCTTCATTCTCCTGACAGCTTCATTCCAGTCTGTGCAACGTTGAAAGAAAATTTATTTAATTAATTCTCTAATATTGACTCCTAGTGTTTTCATTCTTTGGCTATTGCAAAAACACTGCAATGGACAGCCCTGAGTATATGTTTGCAGACTCATGTATATCTAGCTTTAGGGTAAATTCCTAAAAATAAAATAGTTAAATATTAAGTCAAACTTCACATGCATGTTCTTGTTATTATTGCCAAAATTGCCCTCTAAATATATCACACCAATTTATTTTCCCACTGACTGTATAGGTTCCCTATTTCTGGCCCCCACTCCCGTACCTAAACTACACTGGATATCATGGAACCTAAAGGTCTATGGTAATCCCATAGGAGAAAATATCTCACTTTTTGAATTTTACATTTCTTTTATTCTGAATGATATTATGCATCTTTTCATGTGTTTGCTTTGTCCATTTATGTTTCTTTCTTTATGGATTGCTTGTTTGTGGCCTTTTGCTCATTTTTCTATTGTTATCTTTTTCTTATTGATGCCTAAGTACCCTTTGCTAAGAAAATTAGCCCTTTAGGTTTCCAAGTATTTGTTTGCCTTTTTTTTTTTCTTTGAACAAAGATGTCAGTCCTGTCAGCCTCCTGAGGTTGTTCTAAGCCTCAGTTAAGATCATGTAGATGAAAGGGTTTTTACTGATGCAAAGTCCTAACTGTTATATATTGTTTTTCTTGATCTTTTACTTATTAGCAAAGCAGGAGAATCTGGTAGAGAAAGCACACACATTGGAATCTGAAGAATCCAGCTCAAATCCTGGTTCTGCCACTACTTGCTGAGGTAGACTGAGTGGATTAATGGCCCTAATTAGTAGCCCTCCTCAATATGTGCCTACAGCCTTGTGACCTTCAGGCCCCTCCCACTTTGACTCTGGCCTCAGCAGTGTGACTTCTTTTGCCAATGCAGCAGTAGCAAACTGGAAGCAGACACTTGAAAAAAGGGTTTCCACATTTCTCTTTCCTTTATTGAGTCTCTGCCATCACTGAGAGAATATGCTCAGGTTCCCCTGAGAAGAAAGACCATGTGGAACAGAGCTGAGTTATCTCAACCAAGTCTCCACAGATGTGAGAGAGCCCAGCCAAGATCAGCAAAGCCATTCAGCTACGTTTAAACTCATGAGCAGTAATAAGCCATTGCTTTGAGAGGATGGGGAGTGGGATTTTGTTATGCAGCCATTGCTAACTGATATACTATTTATATAATTAACCTCACTGCATCTCGATCCTCAAATACATGAACTGGGGATAATATCAACTTTATGGGACTATCGTGGGAAATAAAATAAATAAAACCAAATAATGATGACAGCCCAGTTCTTATATCAGGGAGGAAACATAACTATAGGTAGTGTCTGGGAAAGAGTTGCAAGGGCCTTCAGCAATTGTTTGTGTAGTCCCATGATATAAAATAATTGTTATAGTACATTTATTTTTAAGATCTTCTGACCAATTTTCCAGGTCTCCAAAGTTGCTTAAAAGTACATCCTTAAGCGGCTTAAGGATGGGTTAAGTCTCCTCTATCTCTCCACTACTTTTCTATCTGGCACATTCTCTCCACCCTTGGACTTACTCTGGGTTTGGGAAGGTTTGTCTTTATCTCTTTCTTCAGAGACCTGAGTTCTCCCCAGATTCCCAACCTTCCACATTGGTGTATCCCTCAAACTTGTATCAGAGTAATAATTCTAAAATACAAGTTTACCTTTGCCTTTGACCACTTAGTCTTTAGTAGCTTGCCCTAGTCTCGAGGAAGAAATCCACTCTGCAAAGCAAGGAATCCAAGTCCGGTTCCACCTGTCTGGCCTCTTCCCTCACTGCCTGCGCCAGCTTGCATGTTGTCACACAGCTCCCAGGATGTGCCTGCTCAGGGTCTCTGGGCCTTCAGACCTGCTGTTTCCTCTGCTCTGTAGTACCCTTTCTATCACCAACTCCCCACCAGGCTGCCTTGTCCATTTCAACCCCCAGGAAGCTTTCCCTAATCCATAGTTTCTCAAGATCACCGCTCTTGACGTGTGGGCCCAGATTAGCCTTTGCTGTGCATTACAGGCTGTTCAGGAGCAGCCTTCTCTGCCCTCTGCCCACTAGATTCCAGCATCACGTGATAACCAAAATGTCCCTAGACATTACCATATATCACTTGGAGACAAAATTGCCCCCAGTTGAAAACCAATGTCCTAACCCCACTCTCACCCCCATCACCGAAAGCAAATGTAATGTCCTCAGCCCTCCTGGACCTAATTCTACTCAAGCAATTATGACACTATATGGTAAATGTCTACTACCAGTCTGTCTTTTCCAGTAAATCACGGACTACCTGAGGACAGAAACTGTGCCTTCAATCCCCATATCCCTGGGGTTTTGCCCAGCGTCTAGAAGACGGTAAGTGCTCAATGACTATTTGTCAAGGATACATAAAATAGCAATATAGAAACGAGGAACTGAGGTTCCCAAACCTGGTTGCAGTTCACAGTCACCTGGGGATAGTTTTAAAATACGAATTCCTAGATGTAAGCCCGGACTCTTGAATCAATTTCTCAGGGAGTGAGGCACCAAGAACGTTTTCTGTTTACACTCTGAGGTGATGCCCGTGCAGTAAGTCTACAGGAAGCGCTGATGCAGGAGACAAACGGCAGTGACCAACCGTTACCATCTCTGCTGACCACCTGATGATGTCCTCCTCCATGACCAAACAAAGGTAAAGTATTTCTCCTGGAAATCCTTCTGCCCAAAAAGGTAAATGGTTGTTTCATAAGGTGAGTGAGGAAGTCTCTAGGAAGCTTCCAGAAAAGGCTCAGAGGGCCTCCACATGTCGTCAGAGGAGACCTCCAGCCAGAATGGCACGTGGCATTTATGAAAATAGTAGCTTTTGAGGCAGAACATTTAATCTGCCTCTGTTTCTTATTCCCACAGCTTCTCCATAGCCAGGAGAGCCCTGCTTCTCAACCTCCGTGGACCACACATGGCTCCTTCCTTGGGCAGCCTGCTAATTCTCAGCAGCCTTTCCTTCCAACAGAACTCAGAAGAATTTTGTGGTGGAGGATACAGAATGTCAGCTTGCCCCCGAAGAAATGGATGAAGGCTGGACTAAAACAGTGCTATTTATTATAAAAATATGCACTGTCCAGAGCAATGCTTTAAATACATGTAAGACTAATAGAGCTGTGTCTGGTGAAAATCTCTTTGTGAGAGGGCAATGGAGGTCAGGCCTGGATGGATGACTGACGGCCAGGCATTCATCAGGAGGTCAGGCAGTGGGGCTGGAACTGGATGAGAAAGTTGACAGGCCTGAAAAGAACAACCTCATTCCTTCTGCCATAACGGGCTGCGAGTAAATGTTAATGGGATAAGGCGCTGTCGGGATCCGAGCAGTCACGAAGTCCTCTCTCTCTCCCACCGGGGGAACCAGCCCTCTCCGGAATCTTTAATGATGTTATCACATTCTGAAAGCTCCGGCTCTGTCAGAATGCTTTTCAGTCCAGGATGTCTGTATTAGTGAGCTAGGGCAGCCGTAATGAAGTCCCACAAACTGGGGGGCTGAAACAGCAGAAATTCATTGTCTCGCGGTTCTGGAGGCTGAGCATTTGAGGTCAAGGCGTTGGCAGGGCTGGTTCTTTCTGAGGGCTGTGAGGGAAGGATCTCTTCCAGGATCTCTCCTTGGCTGTAGACGACCATCTTCTGTCTGTGTCTCTCCATATCTTCTTTCCTCTATGAGTCCGCCTCCAAATATCCCCTTTTTAAAAGTGCTGTTGGATGAGGAC